>NW_028277046.1:0-300000 GCF_059951505.1 Python bivittatus | reverse complement strand
GGCCCTTAGAGGTCCTTATAATCAATTTGGGGATGCCTGAATCCTTTCCAGTTCAGTCCATGATAATACTTCTGCTGCTTGTGTGTGTTTCTGCTGCTTAGTGGGCTCTTGGGATGAATCCCATCTCAGACCTTCTTTGTTTTTTCAAGTGCCCCTCAGATTTCCTAACCATGAACATATTTCAGTGAGGGTTTCAAGACTTTCCAGTCTGGCACCTTTGCAAAAGGGAAGGATGCTCCCCAGAAGCTGAAGAGAAAGTTGTGGATCAATCTGTGACCCCCACCAAATTCAGCAGAAATCTAGACCTTCAGGCACCTCCCCCCAATTCTTTAAGATTTTTCATTTTTTTATGGGACAGAAGGGGGAAATTCTTAAAGTATGACTGGGGAGTAACCATTTGATTGTAATGGAATGAAATGTCTATGCAATGAAATCATATTGTGTTTTGGTACTTTGTGGACAGGCTCCTATGAATCCCACTCAATGCTAGGAAAGCTTTGATAACAGCAAACTTTTTTTAAGTGACTTTGTAGCACAGGAGAGGCAATGAATCTTGGTGCCATAAAGGAAGGGAGGGGGCTTTTGTGGAGGTAGGCAAAATCTTGACATCTACCATTCCATTACAAAAAATTCATTTCAGGATGACACCACTGTCCACTCATTTTCTTTGGCAGAATCTCCTTCTGTTTGCCAGACGATTTGGTTCAACCAGGACAACCCTTCTGGGGAAGGGGATCAGGAACTCCTTGTTGACCTCCAGAGGCTAAACCCCCACCAGATTTGCTCTGAACCCCTTCAGATAGAGGTGCAGACCATCGATGGGATCCCAGCTTCAGAGACGGGGCAACACTTTGCCATGTAAGATGTCGTGTTTTTCACTCAGGACTGCTTGCTCTTGGCCGTAACTGCTTCTGCTGTGGTTCTGTTGAACATCCCTCCTGTGGTTTGTTTTCTCCCACCATGCTCCTTCAATCTCAGAAAAAGAAATTGCTTCTTCCATCCAAATTCTGCAAAGGAAGAAGAATTTGGAGGAACGCTCATGGGCAGGCTAAAGAATCGTTTGCTGAACTCAGTTAGAGAGCGTTCAAGTCTGTCCCTGTGTAAGCCTCTCTTTGATGCTCTGCATCTTCTCTGGCTTCCCCCACCTCAGTTAAATCCTCAGGGAATATTTCAGTAGGGAGCTCCCCCATGGCCCTTTTTTCAGATGGAAAGATGACGAGATGGAGAGACCTCTCCCTGGTTTTCCATACATCCAGCAAAATACAAGAGAAAACCAGAGAAAATTCTTCTATTTTTTTTTTCTTCAGAAGTAGGAGCAGCCAGGGAGGTTGCAACGTCCTGGAGAAATGGTAGCCAAGAACTATGCCAGCCCCTCTGCCTCTTCGCAACAGTAAAATTAGCTCAGAAAGATCCCTACCAAAAAAATCTTTAAAATTCCCTGAAGATGAGATACGGAAACAGATGTTTCAGGGGAGGGGAAACAGAGAATCATTTTTCACACAGTAATAAGGTTGGCCTGACTGTGGATTCCGTTTTCACTCCCAAGACCCTCCAAAGTTTCCTGACTTACAATCCACCTGCTTCTGTCTCTGAGCAGAAACGATGCCAATGTTGGCTTCTCCTGCATCAACGCTGAGCAAGGGAAAGGACAACGTTGCCATGACTATCGGGTGCGATTCACCTGCTCGTGGTCTTTCTGCAAAGGTAAGCTGATTCTTTAGTCCCCCCATTCAGTCGTGATCGGTTTGCTTTGCAGGAACAGACTGAGTTGCTACACAGGAAATCCTTCTATCTACCACAACCTAAGGATGGGCTGGACTCGTCCTACCTCTAGCAAGCATGGCTCATTTCTTCCCTGAGGAACCCAGGTCTTTTCCTGTCCTTGTCACTGGCATATGGTGCCTGCCAGCAAGGGGGTAACGCACAGCCACATGTCCCATCATCCCACCAACAGAGAAAGACGACCCAGAGACAAAGCTGACAGCAGTCACCAAGCCTGTTTGGAATGGGCAGTGCTGTGGGCCACAAAGCAAGACCCTTCCACCAAATGTGACTGACATACACATCTATGCTATCCGCATTACAGGGATACTTCTATTTAAAAACAGATAACTCAAGAAAGTGAGCCAAGCCAGAGGCCATAAGTCAAATAACACGCAGTACAAATTCTAAGCAAGGTAACAAGGAGATAAGGCACATAAAAGGGAGAGGTGACTTCTTCCTAACTCACAGATCATTTGTTTAGTCCGTATCTTTTGGCATCCAACTCACATTTTAAAATTGTGTTACTGTATTATTATAAAACACAAGTAGTGCATTATATATTTTGGGTACGGTGGTATTTATACAGTGTTGACCAGAGATTATTAACCCTCTGATGAGTTTGATAACTTAAACTTTTAAAGATAAAGAAAAAAAAGGGGGTATTATGTCCATATTAAATATAATTTCTAAAATGTTAATGTTGATAAACATAAAGTTGCTTAAATTTTACATTTAGAGCTGAGTGTGGCATTGATAAACAACTGCAAAATGCTTAAATTATTTGTATAATAAAGGTTTCTAGCTTAAGGTTAATACTTAATACTAAGATCTCCACTATATTGTAATCTATTGTTGTTTATGCATATTAGAAAAAAAGACAGACAAAAAGAGGATTTTTTCCCCATAGGAAGCCAAGAACTGTCTACTCCAAGACCAAAACCTCTTACATCTCTGGCCCCCACTTCTACTTTGGCACAAAATCAAAGCGCTCCACAGTTCCCAGTAGAAGGTACAAAACCCTATTTGAAACTGTTACAGAAGCTGTTTTACTTGCAAGAGTGAGCTAGGGAGAATTCACAGGAATAGTCTGCCTTGCTACTCCCTCCTTTCCCTCTGTCATGGTGTGTGGGAATGACCTTGGGAGACAGGAGGAAGAGCCGCAGACTAGACAATGTTCAGATAAGAGGCAGCTGAGCCCACAGAAGTAAAAGGGGCGTGGGAAGCATCTCAGAAGGGATTCTCCCTAGTTTCTTGGACTGTAAAGGCGAGGAGGGAGAGAGGTACTTTCAGACTTGCAAGTTTCTGTTAATGTAACCTAGTTACATTATGTTACTTAGTTATATTAGTTAGTTAGTTAGAGCTAGTACTGCTGGGTGTGCTTCTTGTCTGGACTACCTCACAAGGCTGACATCCCTTCCTCTTCTTCCCTAATATCCCAATTATGCCAGAATATCCATTAAGAATTTTTGTTTTTCATTCCAGGGTCAAGTTTGGAACCTGTCACTGTCCTCACTCCAACTACTCCAGAAATAAAAATTGGGGCCCAGGTGGAGGAGCAAGGTGGGTTTATTCTCCACTTTTCTTGGATGAGACATTAGAGAATGTCTTACTTACTCTTGTTCTTTGGAATCTGGATGGCTTGAATTGTAAGATTCAATTCAAGATCCAGATATAGATTCCTACTTGAAATCAATGGAACTTAACTGAATCTTGATTTACTGAACCCATTTGTTATTCATGGGTCTGCTTTAAGTATGATTAAACCTAGATCCAGTCCAAGATTAATTATAATTATAGTCACCAGAGTTGCAACATTAATGAACTTTCCCCCCTAAATTTTCAGAATTTTGTTTTTAGCGTTCAGAGTTGAGTACCAATATTTCTGTATCCCAAATAATATTTTGACACACAAGCAAGTGTTATTGGCAAGCTTAGAGACACACCAGTAGTTCCAGATGCATATAAAATATTTAGAAAGCCAATCAAGTAAAGTGGGGAGAGTTATACAGGAATGGCCCAAGGACAATGCTGAATGAAATGAAGGGAGGAAACATAATGGAGAGTTTGGAAAATGGAATGTACTTTTGTTTAGGTTATTTTTCTTCTTACTGTCAAGCCAAGGAAATAGCATGGCTGAAAAATTGCCCGCGGTCATTTCTTCTCTTTTGGCCCAGCTTGCAAGACTCCTTGGTTTGATCGGGATGATCCTTCCGGCACTGGGGATTATGAGCTGCTTCCTGACCTCATGGATGAATACCCCGATGCTCTTTGCCTCCAGCCGGTGGGAATCGAAATCCAAACATGGGACGGGGTGCCAGCCTCCGAAACCGGGCAGCACTTCACCATGTGAGATTCGGGCTGAGGAAGGAGGTGGTGGGCAGCCTCTGCAGGGCACCAGAAAGCAAATGGCTGGAGGGCCGAGGCTGTGCCAGGAGGGGGAGAGAAATGCTGCCCCAGGGGTGCATAACCCTTTCTGGCACTGCCAGTGTGCAAGGAACGGGGGCCTGTGCAAAACAGAAAGGGGCTGTGTCCAAAAAAGTCCTTTTCCTCCAACTCATTCAGTGAATTTCAAATATGTATTTCCCTTCCCACCATTCAGTTTCGCCCACCTTGGTTTTCTTTTTTAAACTGCTGGTGTTCACTTTCATTTTCCTAACATGGGGGATAACGGAGGGACTTGAGGCTACGGAAGGAAAAAAAAAGCTCTATTTTACAGACTTAACAGATTTTTCTTCTTTTTTCTCCCTACCTCTCCTCCCCTCCCCCCCACATCTGGCAGCTGTGCATTTTTCTCTGAATAGTCTCCCCTTTTATTGTCACATAAAGACTTTCCCCCATAAGGCCCTCCAGCCATGAGCGGTCTGAATGTAAGAGCCAGACTGTTCATCTGATCATTGCTTACAGCAGGAATGGGTGGAGGGAAGGAGCAAGAGGCTCTTCCCATCTCTAGAAGACCCTAATTTAGTCACCTAAAAAATTAGTCACCTCCTGTTGTCACATTTTTTTCTGCCTCTAACCAGAAGGGAGAATTCAGCTCCATTCAGACAGAAGACCACCACGCTAGAAGGCCCAACTAAGAAAGAGTTTTATTTTTCCACTAACCATCATACTAATCCCTTCAGGGGCTTTACTAAGGATTCCCTAGCAGTATTTATTTTATTGTTAGGCATTCATGCCTAATTTGCTTTTAGTCAAGAGAGCTCCCAGGATAGCATTCAGGCATCAGACAGCCCTGCCCTGAGACCTCTGATCTAAAAGACACAGCACAAAAGGAGAAGAGAGGAGGAGGGAGGAGAAAAAATGCAGTCTAAGGCCCCAAGTCCTCAGCATTAGATTCCTTCCTTGGGTAGTGAAGTGGACTCCATCTCCTTCAGGATCTCACATTGTTTTTGTTGGGTCATTTTGACAGAAATGATGCCTCTCATGGGTTTGCCTGTATCAACGCCCAGCAAAGGAAAGGTGTACTGTGTCTGGACTATCAAGTGAGATTCTTCTGTCCCAACTCCTTCTGCAGTGAGTAACAAAGACCTGATTCACTGCAATCGCAAGAGAAAGTAGAGCAGCTTCTTCGATGGCGCCAGAGGCTTCCAGTTTAACTGCACCTTAATTTTGTTATCAGTCACACGTGCTCTAGACCCGCTTTGACCCTGATTCTAACCCCTCCGACCCTTTTCTTCTGCTTTCTCCTCTTAAAATGAGAAGCCTCACACAAGCACCCTGCAGACCTTCCCTGCCACACTCCCCCACAGCATTTTTTCTTACCAGAACTCCTCAAATCCCACGTCTCACATGTCCTAATCACTCCATGCATCTGACGATACAGGATACAGTGAGCACGTAGTTCATGACCCTTTATGCTTTCTAATAAAACTTGTCCATCAGAAAAGGTGCCATGAGACTCTCCTGATTTTTGGCTACTATTGACTTGTTAGAATTTTCTCATGGGAAGAAGTGCAGCTCATTATCTTCAAAAAGTATTTGTTATGGCTAAGCAAGTCCTGTGAAAATTGTTATTGTTGGTCTGCACGTATACTGCTATTCACTGCCACCCATTGGCGTCTGTATGCTAGTTATGCAAGGGGTAGATAAAACGGGAGGATTATATGCCCAGCCTCTCAGTAGAGTTTTAGCCACCATGTAGTCAGTTTTTATGGGTTATGTAGTAGTACCTAATAACCAAGTAGTGTACCTCTTCTCTGAGAGTTTGTTTAGCTAGAGACTTTGTTATACTTGTGTAGTTGTTAAGTCTTGGATGCTAAATACATGAGAAGAAGTGTTTTTTCCTATATTTTGTGTGAAACTTGTATTTTATGGAGTTTTGCATTTTTATCAATAAACAACCAGATATTGTATACTTTCTGGCTGGATTTCTTTGGAGAACAAGATATGGACATTGCATTTTGTAAATCTCTCATATTGGTGTGTATTGTTGGCAATTTCCTGGGAGTACTGCTGCACTCTGCGCAACAAGACTAGCACATTTCTCCTACAATAACTGTTATTTAAGCTCCTTGGAGGTGTTCTTTGGAGCAAAAAGTGGTGGATTTGGATCCCTTAAATAAATAAACCATCAATTTCCAACAGAGAAGGATCAGTCTGAGCAGAGTTCAGCAAGCTTTTCTCCTACCACCCTTGACCAAATGACATCGACACTTCTCCAGAGTTCCACACAAGGTAAGGGACCTGAGACAACTTGACTAGTTGTGAACCTCCTCCTCCTCCTCCTCCTCCTCCTCCTCCTCCTCCTCCTCCTCCCCTTCTTCTTCTTCTTCTTCTTCTTCTTCTTCTTCTTCTTCTTCTTCTTCTTCTTCTTTCTTCTTCCTCCTCCTCCTCCTCCTCCTCCTCCTCCTCCTCCTCCTCCTCCTCTTCTTCTTCTTCTTCTTCTTCCTCCTCCTCCTCCTCCCCTTCTTCTTCTTCTTCTTCTTCTTCTTCTTCTTCTTCTTCTTCTTCTTCTTCTTCTTCTTCCTCCTCCTCCTCCTCCTCCTCCTCCTCCTCCTTCTTCTTCTTCTTCTTCTTCTTCTTCTTCTTCTTCTTCTTCTTCTTCTTCTTCTTCTTCTTCTTCTTCTTCTTCTTCTTCTTCTTCTTCTTCTTCCTCCTCCTCCTCCTCCTCCTCCTCCTCTTCTTCTTCTTCTTCTTCTTCTTCTTCTTCCTCCTCCTCCTCCTCTTCTTCTTCTTCTTCCTCCTCCTCTTCTTCTTCTTCTTCCTCCTCCTCCTCCTCCTCCTCCTCCTCCTCCTCCTCCTCCTCCTCCTCTTCTTCTTCTTCTTCTTCTTCTTCTTCTTCTTCTTCTTCCTCCTCCTCCTCCTCCCTCTTCTTCTTCTTCTTCTTCTTCTTCTTCTTCTTCTTCTTCTTCTTCTTCTTCTTCTTCTTCCTCCTCCTCCTCCTCCACCTCCTCCACCTCCACCACCTCCTCCTCCTATTTCCAGAAGATGCTTCAGTTTGATATGGTGTCCTAATTCATATGTAGGAAATTGGCAGGAGACCTACTTTGTGGGTCAAGCCAAGGCCCCATCAGGACACACCAGTAGAAAAAGCATCATAGTTCTTTCACAATTTGACGGTGATGTTCAAGATGTTGCTGCCGATAACAACACTATCCATATGAATTTGAATGGGGATTTGTAGCAACTCAAAAACTTCCTGAACTTTTTTGACCGAGAAATGAGCAGATGCACCTTGAACAACCAATGTGCCTTTCTTACATTCTGGAGATCTTCGGCTCCTTAAAAATGCTTCTTTTGGCCACCGGAATAGTTTATCTGCTTTACGCGTGCCACTATTTCTGCTCAGAGTCTCTTTCCTGACTCTTTCCCAATGCCTTTTTTCATTTAACCAACAGGACAAGTCCAAACAGAACTGGACACGGCCACTTCTCAGAGTCCAGCACCAGGTAGAGTCAAAACAAAGTGAAAATGCCAACCATTTTTAAAAGAATTGTTGGAAAACAAATGAAGAGAGATTTGGTGGAGGTGGGGTGGTGAAATCAGGCAGGCAACGTTTCAGTCTTGCTTTGGGGGGGCGCACGTGTTGATTTTCCACTGGGTTGACACAGGTGCCATTGAAAGCAAGACTGACCTGACCAGATGGCTATTCACACAGCCACAAATGCCTATTCAGCGTTGGGCATCTGTGGTGTAATCCTCCCTTCAGGGTCGGGCTACCCCACTGCCCCAAGTCACTGCGTATTTGACTTGACTCTAACTTCAGTTGTGGTTTATGGTGGACAATCGCATCTCGCTCCCCTAAATTGCAGATAATGTCCCTGCAAGGAACGAATTTCTTTTGCCCTGTTTCTCCTTTGGGGGTTTAATGGTGGGAAGGGGAGCAGGAGGGCTCTGGAAAACAAGCTGTTCCCATTTCCAGCTTTAAAAACCCTCCCCATGCCCCCAAAAGTGTCCCAAAGTTTGCTGCTGGCATTCATCAGCCAATGGCCAAATGCTGGTTACATGCTTTGGGGCCATTTATGGGGAGTTGCAAGAACAGGTTCTTGTGCGGTCCAAACCAAACAACCTAATGCCAGATCAGGTCACCACCAGATGGGGACAGTTTCCATCCCAAAGAGATTTGCTTAAGGGGAAAAGGAATTTGCCCACTGCTTTTGCTGTAAATAGAATATGCATTTGGTACACGGTGTTGCTGAGATTCTTGTGGAAGACAGCTTGATCTCTTTTCTACAACAGATGTATTTCTCAGAGCGTTGGTATTTTTTGAAATCTATTTTTGATGGGGGACAGGGTCTGCATGGAGATCCAAGGGAGGCCTAACAGGAAGTGGACGTTTCACACAGTGCAGATAGAAAGGTTTGCCTCTCAGAGCCTTCCTGCTCCCATAACCACCTTAATTCTGTAAAAGGAAAAAAAATGCAAGCCCAAATCAGCTATTTTACTGCTGACTTTCAGTGGTGAGATTTCAGGGTGAAGGGGGGCTACAAAGTAGCCCTAGGAACCACATGGGTGAAGGTAGATCCATGGTTGGGTTCTTTGCATGAAATCAGCCAATTTTGGATTATTCAGTAAGCCATGATGAACAGACTATGTTTTGGCTCAACATGTTAACACGGCTTTCTCTGCATAAATGCATTTGATAGGATCTGGATTTTTTTTTTTAACATGCTATGATTTCTTGCATTTTATTGGAATTGGCATTTTTATCTCACTCCCTTGGACACAGTGTGGGATTTTCTGATAGGGTTCAAACGCTGGGGGGTGTTCTCAGCCCCCTCTTAGTCAAAGGATCTCAAATTCCTCACTTACCTGTGGGCAGAGAAAGAGGTTCAAATTAATTTCACAGAATTTCTTCAGAGAGATGTCGTAAGGCAGGGAGTACCCAAATCCAGTAACAATGGAGACTGGCTTTGCCCAAAACCCTTAACCAGACCTACTGGCACAATATACTAAACTTGGTTAGCACTAGCTTAGTTTAGTTTCTTTATAGCTTAGCGTGTTAAACAAACCCAGCCCATTTATAGGCGTACAACGCGGTGGACTGGCAAAATGGAGTTAATTCACTCACCAAGTAAATGCACTGTGTAAACTCATTTAAAAATATTGCCTAGAACAGTGTTTCTCAACCTTAGCAACTTTAAGAAGCGTGGAGATGATACCACCAAAGCTACTTTGCAGGAGAAGGCCTTGTACCAAAATAGTTATACGTACGAGGAATTAAAGGATCTAAGTTCATTATACTGCAATTATTAAAGAGAAATGACACATCCATCTCTAACACCAATAACTTCCTTCTTGTTTTGTCTGTTCTTAGTCTGCAAGACGAAATGGATCAATCAAGACAACCCTTCGGGCACAGGGGACTTTGAGTTGGTTTACTACATAAGAAAAGCACATCCAGAAGCTCTCTGTATTAAGCCCCTCGCAATTGAGGTCCAGACAGTGAACGGAATCCCCGCGTCCCAGACAGGACAGCTATTTGCCCGGTGAGATGCCCCAATCTCCTCCTTTTCATCCTGGATCTGAGGATGCATGAACTTTCTCGGCCGCCGGTGCCAAAGCACCAGTTCCTAACGAAATTGGCAATTTAGGACAAAGGAGTTGGCCCCCGGCCCCTTTCCATCATTTACTCAGTTTTAATGCTTGTGGGAAAGACCCTGGGAGACGGGGCAAAGAGATGCTGCCTGGGGAACAGTCAGATAAGGGAGGGCATAGCCCACGGCTGCATAATGAGTGGAGAAAGAAACTCAGAAAGGATCCTCCCTAACTTATCAGGCAGTAAAAGAGATGGCGGGAAAGTTGTCCTTTCAGACTTGCAAGATTCTGTTCATGTAGCCTTACAATAAAGTAGAATTAGCTCATCTGGTCGTGTTTCCTGTCTGGTCTACCGCGGAAGGCTGACATCGCCTCTCAAAGGAAAGGGAGACCGAGCCACACAGTACCAGAGGCTGGAAGTGGTTTTTAGAAGACGCTCTTGGCAGGGCCAGTTGCGGAGCGATGCAGCGGTTCATTTTGTTAACCGATCTGTATCTCTGCTCAAAGAAGGCTTTGAGGAGCAACAAAACCTGCCACACTTATTTGCATGGAACACGTGGAAGGAGTGTGAAAATTGTAGGCAATTTTAAACTGACTTCTGCAAGGAAAATGATTTTATTTGGTTTAAGTGATTACGTGCAGGACCTGAACAATGTATACAATGCAACCAAGTCCAAGATTTCTACTGTTCTTACATGCAGCATTCAAGGGCTGGCAGAGACTTGCTACCATCCCAGTGGGACCTTGGTGAAGTCCCAAAGCCTTCTGCAAATAAATGCAAAGCCCCAGGCTAGTGCTTTGCTTTGCAGGAAGTCAGCTTCTTACTCGTTTTAAAAATTAAGCAAGTCAGTTGAGCAAGGAACCTAAACAGCATCAGGTAAAGTGGCTGCACGCCCACCGATTCCCCAGCCTTGGTAGGGGAATGTGGCCTGCAAACTCCAGCCAGCCACTAGAGGGCAGCAGCGTTCGTTGTCAGTATCTCTCTGCAGCCCTCTAGTGGTTCTCTGACTCTTTGCAGCCCAGATAGAGCAGAATGAATCCTGCAAGAGGGGATTCAAAGGACCCATCTGCTCTACATATATTCCGATGATTCTTCTCCTGCCTGCAGGATTGACGCGATCAATGGGTTTGCTTGCATCAATGCGGACCAGGGGAAAAGGGGTTTCTGCCGTGATTACAAGGTGCGGTTTGTCTGCCCTGACTCCTTCTGCTCAGGTAAGCTTGTGCTGTAATCTGTAAATGCTGTGAAATATTTCCCTCTCACCTTGAATGAGCACATTCCCAACCTCCAGCTGCACTGGGGTCCTTGAGATGAACTCCCTCTATTCCTACAGCAGAAGCCACATTCTGCATTCCTGGTTAATTTGGTGGATGTTGGTTTCCAAACACTGGACGGAGCACTTTCCACCATGTTTGCTCGTGCAGTTCTAAATGTGTCCTAATTTTCCTTCAGTGCCATCAGCTCTCAACCTGAATCCTTCAGATATGGACTTTAATTTTCAGTGGTGGCCAAACATCTGGAAAGTGCCCACATTGGGAAAGGAGGGTGGAGTTGTCATTGATTACAGGTAGTCCTCACTTAACAACCATTCGTTTAGTGACTGTTCAAAGTTACAAAGGGTGCTGAACAAAGGGACTTACAGCTGATCCTTGCACTTACAACTATTGCAGCACCCTCACGGTCATGTGATCGCGATCCTGGCGTTGGGCAACCAGTTCACACTTACCTTCATTATTCTATGTCCTGCACTCTGGAATAAAAGAAAACTGATCGAACACAATTTAGGTTAACGTGGAGACTGTCACACCATAAAACACTGCATTCTTTACACGCCTCAGTCAAGAAAAGGGGTAAATTTCAACAGCCCCTTACAAAGTTTGCTCATAATCTTCACCCTTCCCTCCTTCGTTGCAGAATGTCTTTTAGAACGGCTGAGCAGTTTTATGGCACTTCAATTGTTCATTTGGGATTTGGTGGCTATTTAGGGTTTTTTCGGAATTAAATGTATAATCTGCTCTTACAAAAACATAACAGCAGCTGATAAAACAATAAAACCATATTATGAAAGCCCTAGAATATGACAAATACAAGTCATGAAGGGAAACCAGTCAAGATGTTGAAATAGTGTTTTAAAGTTGGGCAGAGAAATCTTATCCACTGAGCAACTCAGAAGGTGGACATCCCATCTCCAAATTTGTTGCTGTGAGCCAGCAAGCTTATCAGACGACTCGGTCACTTTTTTCATTGACCATAAGCATCAGGTTTCAGCTTTTCCACCAAAAAGACCTCTGCATGGTGTCTTAAAATGCAAAAGGCAGAACACAAAAGGAATGAGGCAGATGGAGGAGCGAGGCTGAAACACAATTTCTGAAAGTTTAAACGCTCAGAATGAGTATCGGGGAAGAGTCTGATGGAGCTGATTGTAAAGGCTGCTGAGATGGACGGAGGAAAATTGGAATGATTTAAATGCTGAATGTCTGTTTTTCTGTCCTTTAGGGGATGACCAGAAAGATGAAAATGTGAAGACTGGTTGACTGTGAAGATAGCAATTGACCTCTGCCACCCACTAGCCGAAGATCTGGGCTTCTGGTTCTTCTTGGAAGAAATGAATGAGGCTTTTGCTCTGTTATTGCTGGCTGATAATACAATAATCATGATAATATAATAAAGCATAGAATGAACATTAGTCTCAAAGATGGTCTTTGGGGCCCAGTTCTCTCATTCAATCCTGCGCCCCACATGCTCTGCTCTCCGGGTGGCCCCAAAGGTTTTCTGCATTGAATGTGAACACGTGCAGTGAAAGAAAAGGGGGTTGGAAATTGCCCTGCAAAGCCCCAGTTGGCATCCTTGGTTTTCGCTCCATTCACCATCAGTTGGGCCACCCTCTAGAGAAGTGTTTCCCAAACTTGGTAATTTTAAGATGGGTGGACTTCAACTCCCAGAATTCCCAGCCAGCATGCATGGGAATTCTGGGAGTTGAAGTCCACCCATCTTAAAGCATGCTGGCTGGGGAATTCTGGGAGTTGAACACATTTAACCAGGTCAGTTAAAATCCGGGGGCTGCATTAGCAGAGCATGCTAAACTTGGTTAATTGTAAACATGGTTACTTTCTCTGTGGCTCAGCCTGATTGCAAACCACTCCATTTAGCTAGCTTGCATTTCAGTGCATTGTGCAACTCAGAAAATGGGTTTACTTAGTAATCTGGTCGAGCCTGAGATTCAATGTGCAAATGAACTGGTGGGCATTGCCAGGACATTTGCTCTGAAAATACAGTTCTTGGTTCTGATTTCTTTTGGATTAAATATCAGTACAATGCACATGTTTGCTTTTTGTTCAGCCCCAATCATGTGTATTGGTCCCCTCCATATTCCTTCCAGATTGTATAGACGTTTGGCCAAAGCAGCACATCAATGTGTTTTTACCTGTTGGGGTTAAATCAATCACCATGTAATATTTAATTCCCCCCTCCCAAGGAAACTGTCCACATTATTTTGGACATTTCACAAAGGTGAAAATCAGATGCCATCCCACTGCATTTTATTTGGACCAATGTTTGGTTTTTAAATCTGCAGCTAGGTGCCCGCCTCCGATTGGTTTCATTTACTGAAATGAACCACACACAGAGACAGCAAACGCAACCCATTTATGCTTTAATAACCAACGTGAGTTTCAAAAGATCCCTCTGAAAAATCATTGTCCCCCTCTGTGCTTGGGCGCTCTCCAAAAGTCACTGACTGCCCATTCCAAGCGTGGCCAGAAGAAATGCCCGGATGCCCCCAGCTCACCCGGCTCTCTGCCCACCCCGGGGGTCTCCCTGAAGGATTTCAGATTCCCCTCCAGCCAATCCACTGCCTCCTCTCTGCATGCAGGGCAAGATGCAGAGGTGATGTCACAATGGCTGAATATCCAGAGGGGCTGAAAGGCTCCCGGGGGGCAGAGTTTCTCGGCCTCCAGGGATGGCAGCGGGCACCAGCGGGCTCTGGAGAAGCAGCCACAGAGAGCGGGCAGGCACGGGGCGAGGCTGTCAGGCAAGCTGGGCACCGCGTTGGCCCAGACTGATGGGGCCCGAGTAGAGCGACATTTCCTTCTGACCCTTTTTGCAGGTCCTAGCTACCACCCCACCCCTGCACTCCAGAGGTAAGGAGACAGCATTTCTGCTCAGAAGGGATGGCATTTTGCCCCTTTCCCAGCCCATCTACAAGTCCAGAATTCCAGCCACTCATGTCCCGATTTGGGATGCCAAAAAATTATTTGTTATCTGCGCTGCTTTCTCCCCATGAAGCCTGAGCAGTTCGTAAGAGAACAGTAAACACCATTTGGAACAAAACCACAATAAAATAAACCGTACCTTAAAATAAATAAAATAAATTACACTGGTCCATAGCCAACCTAAATCAGAGAGACGGGTAAATGTTTAAGAACAAACGGCAGAGCACCCAGTTGACCTTGGCTATCTCTTAAAAGCTAAGTTTGGCTAGTAGTGCATGGATGGGAGACCACTAAGAATTCCCAGGCATGCAAACTAGAATGGGAAGAATACATTCCAGTAGGAAGAAATATCATCCCATCCCATAGCATTGCACAGAAAAGTACTTACGATCCCCAGCAATTGTGCTCAACCTGAAGGAAACCTAAAGAAAGAAAAACGTATTCTAAGATAGGGTGGTCTGTTTGAAGGAATACTTACTGCAAAGCTTTTCGGTAATGCTGTGACCCTCCCTTTGCAGAGGGCATTACGACAGAGGGAAAAGGAAGAAAGGCCAAGAGGAAGCTGGGGGGGGGGGGGGGAGACTGCAAACAAGTGGAAGGAGGGATTTATAGTCAATGGCCTGGAAGAGAAATACAGGTTTTGATAGCCTCTCTGAGCAGCTCCAGAAGCCCCTTGCGGCTGCCAGTGATTTGCAAGCTGCAGCAGTTTAAGAAAAGCTGATTTGGTTTGTTCATCATTTATATATCTTGCCATAGCAACTCTAGGCTGACAATAACATATAAAAGGCAATCCAAATACATACGAAAACATTAGAAAAAACAGTCAAGGTAAAAAACTCACTGTGCAGTAAATTTAACCCAAACCACAGCTAACTCGTTACCATCCCTTTCCCATTAAAAATAGTTTTAAATATTAACAAGGGCATGCTTCTTCCCAAGGAAAGAGTTTTATTTATAAAGCTGTATGATTCTGTCACTGTTTTATTTGCCATACATTTGCCTTAGTAAAAATGAGGGGCATAGTTTCTTGCCAGTGGCCTCCACGGGAGGGGCATCAAGGTCAAGACTGCAGTCGCCAGGACAGCGTCAAAGTCCTGCACCTTTGTACACGCGCAAGACACTGATGCACATAAAAATGGACAGGCTTGACCACACAACCACAACCTTGATTTTTTTACTGCCCTTACGGACCCCACTATTTCTTGCCCAACTCTCACCCCAATAAAATTGTATCTTTTATTCATGGGGGTCTCACTGACTCAATATTAATTTACGGGGCCACGGCAGCACATTTGCGAATCTTGGATTGGGCTATACACAGATGCAGCCCTATGAACTTCTATGGGCCGGTCTTCTGTGGCCCTGAATCCAGGACGTCTTGTCTGAACCAATTTGCAATTTGCCTGGCCAAATTCCTTGCATTTCCTGATCCCTCAGCATTTTAGTCCATGCTCCCCTCCTAGAGGCTCCTTCAAGCTTCAGAAATGACTTCGAGAAGGTTGAAGGACCACAGGAAGGAGGAAAGAACAGGGAAAGCACACAGCACAGGATCTCAGCCCTAAAGTCAGCCCTTCTGCCTATATTGCACCATCCTGGAGAAGTATTACAATATTAGGGGCCATAAACTCAGAAGGTCCTCCAAATCTTGTTGCAACTCTCCAGTCGTTTTTTCTTTCATTCCCTTTTTTCCTTTTCCTTTTCCTTTCTTTTTCTTTTTTCTTTTTCATTCCCCTGCACGGCAGCCACGAGCTTCTTCCTTCTCCCGTTCTTTCTTTTACAGCTCATAATGAGCTCCAGCCATAAGAATGGTCAAGCCACAAAGCTTAAACCGAGGCCTCTTGGGCTGAAAGAAGGTAAGATGCCCCACCTTGGCTGGGTTCACACAACCGTTCCTGGGATCAGCTGGTTTGTGACGGTGTGTTTTGTGAATGGGTCGTTGTGGTTTAGAAACCTACATTCCTGGCTTGCCATGGAGTGAATAGGAAAATATACCTATTTGAAATGGGGAATGGGTGCAACATAGCAGTCCAAGCCGGAACGTTTTTACTGTTGATAACTCATTTGTCCGGAGTGTGTTAAGTTTCCCCAGGACGACAAACAAAGCCCAGCGTAGAAAGGATTTTAGTGCTGAAATCGAACTTCTTAAAAAGTTTCTCCCTCTGAAAAAGTAACTATGGTTGTTTATTTATTTTATTTATTTATTCTTGAGGGAGGGGTTGAGAATTTCTTCTGAATTTCTCTAGAGTGTATTTTTTTAGCTTATTTCATTATTGGGGGGCATCGAAGAAGATTATGCATGAAAGTCGGCAACGTCCTCACTCAGCACGTGGGGGTCCATAGGGAAGAGGTCAAAAAAGTCAAGAGGTTGGTCACAATGGTGTGATTGAGGCCACACCCCTTTTTACATGCATTGTGACATTAAAAGGAGACGGGGCTCAATTGCGTGGTTGCAGTCGCCGTCTTGACTTTTTTGACCTCCTCCCTGCAAACACCCCTGAGTAAGTTCTGCAACACTAAATTGTCACACCTGAAAATTTCTCCAAAGTGCTCTTCCCCTTTGAAAGAAATTTGGAAATCAAACTCTCTTCCATCAAATTGTACAAGAAAAGGAAGGAGCGTCATGCACTGGAGAGGTTCATTTTGTTCACTCTTAACTAAGGAGAAATTAAAGAAAAGAAGTGAATTTCCAGATTATCCATGCTAGGGACAGCATGTCTCACCAGCCCTTTTTCAATTCTGCTGCTCCGCTTTCTTGGAAACCTGATGGTTACCACTGAAATAATATTTGATAGATAACCTGCAAAAGACTTTTCTAAAGAAGTCTACCCTGTTCCAAAAATCCACGCAGGGATTTTTACACCACTCCCCCCTGCCGAAGGATTCGGGTCAACCTTGAGCTTTGAAACAAGAGAGAAACGTGGGAAGGGTGGCGGGTGCCGGAGCGTTTGACCCGGCCCTGGGCTGGCTCGGGGTCCTTGGAACTGAGCCCGTGTCCTCTTCTTGGAGCCAGGTTTAACTGAGATGTACCAGGAGAAGCTGCTTTGTGACGTCACCCTCGTGGCTGACGGACAGAGGTTTCCTTGCCACAGGTAAGTGCCTCTCGTGGTCCCCCTTGGCAGAACAGCAACACTCTTGGCTTTATCGCCAGCTCCAGATACTGTCGTACAGTGTTTCTCAACCTTGGCCCCTTTAAGATGGGTGGACTTCAACTCCCAGAATTCCCCAGCCAGCAAGGAGTTGAAGTCCACCCATCTTAAAGGGGCTAAGGTTGAGAAACACTGCTGTAGCAGAAAGGCCAACGTAGGTCGTGATGAGACAGCCTTCCAGGCAGGGGGATTGGTTTAACCTAGACAGCTGGATGAATGTACCTGGTCCAGAACTGGGTTATCTGTTGGACGGGGTCCAGAGAAGCTCAGGTTTGGTGCCTGCTTGGCCCTGGAGCAGACCTCCCTCTCCGATCCCCCAGCCTCCCAGGGATGCTGGGCTGGGGATTAACCGTCAAGACGTCTTCCCCAGGAGCCACAGATATCTAATCCACACACAGGTCCAGGAACTTGGACGTTCGGTTCTTGTTGCAGGGCCTTGCTAGCAGCCGTGAGCCCCTACTTCCGGGACGTCTTTGTCAAAGGTGGCCAAGAGTGCCAAGAGAAAGAGGTCCTGTTGCAGAACGTGTCCCCGTCGATCGTGCAGAACATCCTGAGATACATCTACACGGAGGAGCTGGCGCTGACCCCTGAGCTGGCTCCGTTCCTCTTCACGGGGGCCAGCCAGCTGCAGATCACCCCGCTGCAAAACGTCTGCTGCAGGTAGGATCACATCATTGCTCATCACAATCCGCAATGGGCTTCCCGGGCTGATCTCAGCAGAGGGTAGCACTGGGTGGGCTGGAGCTTGGAGGCCAAGCTCCACCTTACATCCCCAAGATTTCCTAGTGGTCTCCCGTTCAAGCACCAAGCAGGCCTGCTTGAACGGGAAAGCCCCAAAGAGGTAGCCGACAGAGCACAAGCGAGAAGAATGCATAAGCACACCCACTGAGTTCCTCGGAGCCGGGCTTGACTCAAAGGAGACTTGACTTTTTCTCGCACCTTGTGGAACCGACTCATCGGTCGGCCAGATTTTCTTCCATCAGCCGCTGCTGCTAAGGAAAAGGAAGACTGGGCGAAGGATCGCAACGGTGGGAGTCAAGGTTTGCCACAAGGGGCTGGCTGGGACCTCTTTATTCACTTGCTTCGTTGTTTCCTACGGTCACCGAACCAAATCACTCCCTTGCTGGTTGTCATTTTTGTCCCATCTGTTCGAGAGAGGTATTTCGTCCGAAATGCAGGCCAAGAAGAGGGTTTCCTTGAAATTCTCACAGGCAGGGCATAACGCCTTCGCTCTCATGTGGTGATGAAGCCGTCAAGGTGGGGGGAACCCCTCTTGCATTTCACAGTCCTTGCTCCCGGGCTTCCTAGATTCTCAGTCAATCCAAGGAAAGGCATTCGCAATCCTCTGAACGCTTTCTTTACGGTGGTTCCTGCGGGATTATTTATTTATTATTTAGTTATTAAAGCAATTTATAGGGCCCCCCAACTCACTCACAGTGACTCCGGGCAACTTACAGAAATAAAACCCCAAGTACCCCCCCCCCCCCGGCAACAACAATACACCACTTGATGGGCTCCATATCAACCTGGGATCCCCAGGCCCTTTGGCAAAACCACCTCTTCAGGGCCTTTTGGAAGAGCATCAAGGTGGGGGCCAGTCTTATCTCCATGGGGATGATGTTCCACAGGGAGAGAGCCACCACAGAGAAGGCCCTTCTTCTTGGTCCAACTAGATGGACCTCCTTAAACAGAGTGGACCTGTAACATACCCTGTCTTCCCGATCTGGTGGGCCGGGCAGATGAAATTGGGGAAAGGCAGCTGTTCAAATAACCTGGCCCCCGACTAAGAAATAGTGAGAGGATGGATCTTAACCTTGAAGTTATTTGTGGAAGATGTCCACCTAGTTTCTCAGCTGCTAATTTTTGGAAGATTTTGAAAGGCTCTTTGCACGGCTCTAATTTCTAAACGGTTTCCTGGTTGGTAGAGAAACTTTTAAAAACACACCTTTTAAAACAATGCCACCGCCTCCAAAAATCAGCAGATACATAAAAAAACCCCAGTAAAATAATATTCGGCAAGTAAAGCTCAAAATTCCTTAAAATGCTTGGGAAAATGGAAGATTGCGCCTGGCTCTGGAACGATCACGAGGCAGAAGGGGGCATTTTCACCAACAGTGTGATGTGAACTGCATCCAGTGGGACTCCATGGGTATGTCTGTAATCAGCGTGCCACCATGAGTCTTCCCTTTCTCAGGAAGGGCAGACCCTTGCAGGGTCAGGGCAGAATTCACGGTCCTGGGCTTCTTCTCACCAGATCTATCCTACGTCAGAGTTTAGGACCGGGACCAACGCAAGGAGCCAACAGGAATGCCCCAGATGGTCTTCCATCCCCGTCTTTTATCAAACCAGTTCAGATTTCAGAACTGCCATTCTTTCTATAGCTGTGATGGCTGATGCTTGCTGAACATGGAAAAAAGGTTCACAGAATCAGACATGATTAGTACTTGAATGGGGAACTCTTAGAAAATCACAGTCCTGGAGGGCATATTAGACCAGTGTTTCTCCACCTTGGCAACTTTAAGATGGGTGGACTTCAACTCCCAGAATTTCCCAGCCAGCATGGCGGGCTGGGGAATTCTGGGAGTTGAAGTCCACGCATCTTAAAGTGGACAAAGTGGAGAAACACTGTACTAGACAGTAAAAAAGAAAGAAGTAAAAAAAGGCAGCTGTGTCAAACTTCTTCCATACCACTGCTAAGAAATCTCCATGGGTATGTCTGTAACCACGTGGAGATGAGGAGGACTCAAGGCGTTTCTTTACTTCTCCCATCTTTCCTCATCCTGCAACAAAAGCAACCTGGCTTATCTTTCGAAGACGAAACGCTCGGCAGCTCTCCCCTTCCATCTCTCCCCTCCTAGGTTCCTGGTGGCCCATCTCTCCGTGCAGAACTGCTTTGAGATATACTCCTTGGCTCAAGCACATCACAGCCGACCCCTCCTACATGCTGTCCTCTGGCTCCTGATCAGGAATTTTGACCAGAGCTTCGAAGAGGACGATTTCCTCCAACTGGACCCTGGTGACCTCACAGCCGTGATCTCTTCCAACGACCTCACCGTCGCTTCGGAGCTCAAGGTCTACCAGGTGGTGCGGCGTTGGGTGCAGGGCCAGCCCACCAAGCGCAGCCCCTTCCTCGGAGAGCTCCTGCGCCACGTCCGTTTCCCCCTCTTAGGCCCAGAGGAGCAAGACATGCTCCAGGCAGACCTGGAGCAGTGGGGAGATCTGGACCTTGAGTGGAAGGTCATGGACGGCCAAGACCGGTTGCGTCAAACCCGTGGGCTGCGCCACGGCATGTACAAGCCACACATTCTGTTCATTGACACCCAGATGTGTGAGTATCAAGAGCTGGAGACCGAAGAGGCCCACATGAGCTGCTATGAGCCGCAGACTGAACTGTGGGAGAAACTCCCTGGCTTGCAGTCGTTGACTCACGCTTGCTGCACCTCAGACAGAGACAGAATCTACGTCTCAGGAGGCGTCTACAAGAATTCTTACTCCGCCACCATTTTTGAGTTCAACGCCTTCACCAACCAGTGGCTGCAGCTCACGGCCATGCCTGTGCCCCGGGCTGCGCATGGCTTCGTGTGCCACCGCCAGAAGCTCTACGCCATGGGAGGATGGTGCAGATTCCAGAGCTTCTTAAATCTGGCCGAGAGCCTTGATCTCGCGACGGGGAAGTGGACTGCAATGGCCAAGCTACCGTTTGCCCTAAGCCACCCCGCTTCCAGTGTGTTGCGGGAGAAGCTATATCTCCTTGGGGGTGCCACCGGGGTGTCAAACCACTGGCTGTTTCACAAGGGAGTCCTGATCTATGAGATTGGTTCTAACACATGGACTCAAGTGCCCCTGGCCACCGGCTTTTTCGCAGCAGGAGCTGTGGCTGCAGATAACGGGATCTACGTCATTGGGGGATACGCAGAGAAAAAGACCCGGGACTGGGTGGACGGGGCCCTCGTGCCCGAGAACCGCCACAGCACTCGCAAATGCGTCTTCATCAACGAAGCTGGCAGAGTGAGTTACAGCGTGAGCATTCCCAAACTCCCACGAGGGTTGGCCAACGCAGGGGTGGTTTGCTGTGGGAAGCGGATCTACGTGTTGGGTGGGGAAGACTTAGCCCAGCGTTACAAAACGATTTACCACTGGGAGCCTGGCGAGTCCCGCTGGCACCGGAGCAGTTCTGAAATCCCCGTGCCCCGGGAGGGTATCAGCAGGTTTGGGTGTGTGACCTTATTGAGACCCAAACCTCATGTTCTCCAGCTTTTCCAAGTGGCCTCTCTGGTTCTCGTGGCAGCTGTCACCAAATCATAGTCTCCCCAGTGGCTGTTCTTCTGCACGAGTGAAAATCAGGCAGGAATTATAAATAAATTCTACTGAAATTATGTACAATCACCGCTGACTTCTACATGCCTTTGCCTGCTAACCTACAAAGGACAAGTCCCAGCTTGTCCAAGCAAGTTACTGAGGACCTCAGCTATGAAGCTCTTCCATACAAGAGACAGCAGCCTTTAGAACAGCGTTTCTCAACCTCGGCAACTTGAAGAGGTGTGGAGTTGAAGTCCACACCTCTTCAAGTTGCCATGGTTGAAAAAACCACTTCAGATCATTTCATAAATGTCCCAAATCTCTTCAAAGCACCAAATCCCAGAAGATTTGCATCATCTCTTCTGTAAGATGTTGGTGTTCTCACCTGACATTGTAGGCCTCAAGTCATCACACTAGAATTTCATGGGATTTGGTGACCTAAGATTCTGACCATTGTTTTTCATTTATTTCTTTTAAATAAATTCGAGGGGCAATTTAAGGTGCAGTCTAGAATGCCACAGGTAGGTTTGAGTTGCTGATTCTGGTTGAATTACAGGCTAAAATAATTTATCTCCTTGACAGGGTTCGTCCCCAAACCCTCTGATGGTTTTTGTAAGTTCAGCAAATCAAACCCTTGTGTAATTTGTAAACCTGAAGATGGACCTACCCTAGTTAAACACTACATCAGTTCAGTTCAGTAATTACACAACTGAGCTTCTTATGTGTCACAGATCTTCAGTAGATCTTGTTGGCTTCTTGGTTTCCACCAAACAGGTCCCCAAACTTTAGCACCTACTTAGAACAACCTCAGTTTCCAAGTATCTCATGGACTTGTTCCAGAACACTTTGGAACAGTCTGAATGACACAATAACATCCACCCCAAAGACCCCTCTCCCCCAATTCTATATTATTATTATTATTATTATTATTATTATTATTATTATTATTATTATTCAATAATAGTTACTCTGAGAATGAGAAAGAACCTCCAGACTGTGCAAATGATCTTTGTTAAATGAAATACAAAGATTCTGACCATGACTAAAGCTTGCAGAAGCAATTATCCTCCATCATTCATCCTGCATAATCTGACGTTTTGAAAGGACACCAAGTTTCTGATATATTGTCAGTTGAGATTTTAGTAATTGAGAATTATGAAATGGTTGTAGTGGCTTTTGGGAATACGAAAAAAGCTTTTAAAATGGTATATGGAACTAGTTATGAAAATACGGATTTCCATCACATTGGGGGGATTAAATGTTATCATTCATGTCCTTTCTCTCACATAATTACTAATCGGTTATTCCTCTGCCTCCAATTAAGAAGCATTGTCAAAGATGTCCCTTATTTACTCCTATATTTAATTTGCTGTTGGAACATTCGACTTCTCTTATTAGATCATTCTATGAAGTCAAGGTACATAGATAGCAGAAATTGAACACAAGCTGTTATTATATGCAGATGAAATGTTGGCCTATTTAAGGGTTATCAGAGTTCTTAGATTTCCAAAATTGTACAGCAATGTTGTTAATATTCAGGCTGTACAATACATTGGAATAAATCTATTATTTTGCCAATAGGCAAGTTTCTAAGGAAAGATGTAAAAATGGGTTTTGTCTTTTGTTCAGATTCTATTAAATGTTTGAGGATAATTATTCCTAGGAAAATTATCTTGTTCCTATCTTCCTTCTTGATAGATCTGAACATTTCAAACTGTATAACTCAAATTGATGATGACATCAGTGGATGGTTGAAAATACCTATGAGATTATGGGGAAGAATAAATGTTGTGAAAATAAGTATTACCTCGGGATCCATATATGTTCTAAGAAGGATGTCGATGTTGTTATTATTGGTAATTATTACTATTTTACGGAATGGTCAAAGTTTTCATATAAAAAAGGGAGGTTAATCTTCCTGATTTTCAGTTAGACCATCAGGCACTTTACTGTACTGGAACAGGAACAATATTGATTATGTATTACTTAAAGGCCCAAGAGCCTTTAATTTGATTTGTCATCCTTGAAAACCTGGTTCCAGATATGAAAATAATCATATATATTTGGACAAACAAGGTAAGAAATTAAAATCTGATCCTCTTCTCATCATAAACTGGAATGTTTTTAAAAGGTGTTTTTTAAAGTACAAGTTGAAAGTGGCATAGTTACCCTTAATCAGCTAATTATACTATTAAAACATTTTAAACATTACAAAAGTAATATAATTTGCCCCAAACATTGTTCTTTGGACCAGAAGAACCAGATACCTGGGAAACCCCCATTGGTTCTAAATATATTAGAGAAAGGTTTTAGTGGCTAAATCAACCATTCAGATTTTTCAACAATTTTAAAATATGACTTCAATAAAATAAATTAATTAAAATATTAAATATAAAAATATGAATGTTATCCAAATAGAGAATTACAACATCAATGGTTTCAGGTTTTGAAAAGCATTAACATATTTCTAATGATCTTATAACAAGGTTTATTAATTAAAAATTCTTTTTCGGGTCTGAAGGACATCTCAACGAACGTTTGAAGATGTTGGTGGGCAGCCTTATTACATTGGAGATGTAGTAAATTGGAACGTACTTTAATAAATTTGCTTGGGTCATGCCCCTTGTAGTTTCCTATTGATTAAACATTCTTATTAAAGGGAACCAGATTCTTGGAAGGAAGTTAAAATTCAAAGGTGCATGTTGTTATGTTAGCTTCCAAAGATGGGGAATTGGAATTGATGAAGAACTATGGATTTCCGGTGCTTGAGCTGTTGTCAGAAAGATCATCTTGTGTGCCTAGAAAGACATTTGTGCGCCCGATACCAAGGATGGCTTGATGACACCTGACAAGACTCATCCTTTGAATTGGATTTTCGTCAGCATAAGGAGATCGGGCAATTCGTCTCCCTGCTCACTGCTTAAAAACGGAGTTGCAGCATATACAGATGCAAATATTGTTGAATTTGTATCGCTGAAGTCGATTTAGCTTTTTCCTTTGTATGCATTTAATATCTTGTTTTATTTGAATTCACAGGTTTTGGGGTTTTCGTAGTTGTACTAAAATATTTAAATAAATAAATACATTCCCCAAGAAAAGCCAAACTGTCATAAGCTAGGTAAGCCGGGTTTATGTATTAACACTAACGCCATGATTTGTTTTAACCATATTTTGATTATTAGGTTATTATCAGCCTCTTGGGGTCAACCAGATAAGAATCATGACCAGACGAGGTAATTCTACTTTATTGTAAAGCTAACTGACAATCTCGCAAGCCTGAAAATACAGTTCTCCCACCGTCTCCTTTATAGCCCGAGAAACTAGGGAGGGCACCTTCTGAGCCTCTTGCCCCACCCATTATCCAGCTGCGGGCCAGGCTCCCTCTTATCTGACCTTTCCCTAGGTGTCAGCCTTACCTGGTAGACCAAAGAGGAAACATGACCAGATGAGCTAATTCTACTTTATTGTAAAACTACACTAACAGAATCTTGCAAGTCTGAAAGTCCAATTCTCCCCCCGCATCTCCCTTACAGCCCGAGAAACTAGGGAGGGTCCCTTCTGAGCCTCTTGCCCCACCCGCTATCTAGCTACGGGCTAAGCTGTCTCTTATCTGACCAGTCCCTTGGCAGCATCTCTTGGCCCTGTCTCCCAAGGTCTTTCCCACATACCATTACAGCTATCATGACTTAGTTTACACATAAGCCATGAATAATGGCTTGGGCTCATATAAATTGCTATGCCAAAACCAAGCAAATCACATTGAGACTCAGCACAATGTCTACATCCAAACTATAACAGTGTTTCTGTTGGAATATTACTGGATTGCGATGCACAGGGAGTTGATAATGGGCAGGCTGGAGAAGGCCCCATTCAATAGAATTGCAGTTTGCAAACAAGAGCTATCCAGCAGAGTGGGAATTTTGTTAAACACTTGCCCAGAAGGGGAAAAGACCAACCTCCTGTGGTAGGACAATCTGGCAGTGTTCCCACTACACCCTTGCTGACTCAATTAACCCACTTTCCAAGTTCAATGTTGAATCGCAAACTAAGAAATTGGCTGGGTCACATCTAAATAATAGAATATTAAGAATCTAATTCCATTATATAAATATCATTGTATTGAAATAATATATTGCTTTAAAACTGAGAAGATGGAGCAATAGATGGTCTAAATGGCTAGATTTAATATGTTAAAGGATGCAGCTGGTTCTGTATTTATGGATATATCTATAGTTTCTTCAAACGTCACTCAATTCATTACTATTTTGCATATTTTCGGATTATATTAGCACTTTGACATTTTCGGTTGTACATCCTATCTTCTGGTTGTTATATTTCACCAATAAAAGATTTAAATGTCAAAAAAAAAAAGGAAAAAGAAATTGGCTGAGTTCAGGTAATGCACTAAGCTATAAAAAAAAACCTCATGAAACTAATTGTCTGCTTGTTGTGTGAAGACAACCATGTTTCTGGACCTTTCTGCACCTCCATGTCTATAAAGAACACAGCATGCCCTCTGCAAACCTCTTTGAGCAGGTCACTCTTCTCCAGATGTTTTGGAACTACAACTCCCAGAATTCTGTGACCACAGGAGAGTCTGGGAGAACCACCGTCTCACCTTTCGATGTAGTCAAAATCCTTTTCCTGCCATCTCGGCTGTCTGCATCAGGGCATCCCAGAGCTGCAAAATTCTACCACTCCTCCAAACTGCAGGAAGGTGCTTTTTTGCGCAACTCAGGTTGGTTACGTGTCACAGCCGGCATTTCTATGAAGAATCTTCCTCTCTCATGTCCAAAGGACCAAAAGGGTACAGCTGACTAATGGAAGGACACTTAAAGAAAAACTTCACCCCATTATCTGGAGGACTTTTTGTTGAAGGACCTCCTTGAATTCTGTCATCAATTACCAAAACTATCCTGAGAAATGTATTGGCCATTCTTGAGTTTGTTCTCTTGGCCTGTTTTCAGCTTTGAAAATGAAAAAGAGCAAAAGTTTCTGGCTCCCACCTATTGTATCTGTACGGATGGAAACTATGAGACAGACTGCAATCTAAATTTCCAGGAAATATTTAGCAATACTGTGAAGAGTTTCCTAAGCAGTTTTACATGTGGTAATAAAGACTGAGTTGATTTCAGCTGTTTTACAGTGGTAAAGAGCATCATACAATTAAAATACAGGTAGTCCTTGACTTATTCTTTTAATAACTGAACTTACAACGGCCCTGAAAAAAGTGACTTACAACCGGTCCTCACACTTACAACTGTCGCAGATCCAATTTCGAGCGCTTGGGAACCAGCATGTATTTACGATTGCAGTGTCCCAGGATCACGTGATCGCCATTTGCGATCTTCCCATGGGGCTTCCAACAAGGGAGGAAGCTGGATTTGCTTAATAACTGTGATTTCCTTCACAACCGTGGCAAAAAAGGTCATAAAATTGGACGTGACTCATTTAACAACTGCATCATTTAGTGATGGACATTCCGGTCCCAATTGTAGTCGTAAGTCAAGGACTACCTATAAGGACCTGGGCCAGGACTTTAAAGCTATTTTCTCTTAAAGGTCTGCTCTCCTTTCTGCTGAACTAGGAGAAACATATAGTAATGAAACAAGGGCTGTATTCCTTTGCCAATACGATATCTGCTGCTTATTTTACAGAAAGGTTGTGGATTCCTACACAGGCCGGGGGATTAGACTAGGCCCTTTTCCAAGGCCCTTTTCAACTCTTTTGTATTGCGATTACCACATTTCTCCTAGCTAAGACTCTGGCAGCTGTGAGGAATATTATAGGCAATTTCTGGTAGCAGATCAGCTCCCCGGGGAACAGAAGAGGCCAAATGTGGGATCACAGCATGGTTAACCCATAAAGCGACTGGATATGCACAAGCTTGGTGTGCTGTTGCTAGTTTCTTTTTGGGGACGATCCGAGATTACGATAAATTATTCTCACCCCTTCTCCTCATGAATTTTAATTTCAAGCATTTCCTGGCGGTAGGGCCGCAATAAGTTATTTGACTTGATTAATTTCAAGCACTTATACTACACTACCTCTTCCCTTATTTTTCCTAACTAATTTTGCCAGTTTTCCCTACAGGGAAAATTCTAGCCCTTTGATCACTGGGGTTACTCACTTTCTGCCAAGTTTTCCAGCTAAGTCCTGTGCATGTTTCCTCAAACACACATTCTCCTAAATCCAAGAGGATTTCATCTTAAGTGTAGCCATCAGAAGGAAACCTTGTGATTTCTCCATTTTCTGCAGTTTTATTAAAAAGCTCATCATGAACACTGAAGAGAGTGGGGCCAAGGCAGATCAAAGGAAACAGAAGCAAATGGGACGCGTTTCAATGTGGTGATTAATTCTGGAAAATTTCTAGGTAGGCCAAAAGGAGCACAATTTATTTATTTTATCTTTAAAAAATTGCCACCACCCACGCCTCTGGGCGGTTTACAAAACAGTTGAAATCAATTAAAATGACAAAATTATAATCTACTATTAATAAATAGAAAATAAATAGATCCAGGAATAATTGGCAGTCACTCAGGGAGCATCATCAAGGCGCCAGCCACCCCCAGGATCGGGCAAGATTGTTGTCACCCCAAACAAGTTGGCACAGCCAGGCCTTCATCCTTTCTGGAGAGCTGGGAGGGTAGGGGCCTGCCCCACCTCTGGGGGGAGCATATTCCAAAGGGCGGGGGCTACGGTGGAGAAGGCTCTCCTCCTGGGCCCGCCAGCCAACATTCTCTCGCTGACGGGCTCTGCAACACGCCCTCTCTGCCTGACCGGGTGGGACGGCCGATGTGAAGTGATGGGGGTGAGACAGGGCCCAACGCAGATTAAAAGGGAGGGGGGACCACAAAGGGCTGCTGTGAGTCAGGCCGCACACCAATTTAACGAACTGTTATTTTTATGAAAGGAACCAAACTAAAAAGCTGGCTTCTGTTCCTTCCCTCACATATGCCTGTTACTAGCATCACGTATTGCCAAGTATTTATTTCCAGGTGAGTCTGGTGCGCCTGCACCAAAACAGGCCATTTGAGGACTGCGCAAAACACCTCCCCTTCTTTCCAGCAATAAGCTGACATACATGGGCAACCTTGGGCTCCCTTTCTGGGGCCCAATGACCGCACAGTCCTTCCCGGATGATACCCCCCCCACACACACTTTGGCCTCTGCCAAACCCCCCCAAAACTCCCCATCCTTGCCCCTGGTTGACAGCGGCTTGCCCCAAAGACTAGCTGAGCGTTTTTCAAAAGGTGCTTTAAAGGGTTCCAAGCAACGTGGAAGCAGGAAAATAAAGAGAGAGGCAGGCGTCAGGGGCCGAGAACGCTCTGGGCCCCTCGGACCCAATCAGATGCGGACACGGGGTAGGCAAGCGAGTACTCTTTCTGTTCTAGACCTCTGAGCGGTACAGGCGGCGCTAGGGGCCCGGGGCGTCGACGGCCGTGAGGGCCACGGCGGTCTTGCGGAAGAGCTCCAGGATCGGCTTCTTGGGCAGCTTCATGGTGGCGCAGCCGAAGCCGCTCAGGCCCCAGCTGGTGAAGGGCAGCCGCTCCTGGCAGCGCGTCCACTTGGGCGCGCCGGGCTCCCAGTAGTAGACGGTGTTGTAGTACGCCTCGTCGCTCTCGCCCTCGCGGCTGTTGTACAGGTAGGTGTTCTCGCCGCCCAGCACGTAGATGCGCTGCTTCCAGCGCACCACGCCGGCGCCGGCCAGCTCGACGGGCAGGCGCGGGACGGCCACGCCGCGGTCCACGCGCCCGTCGGCGCCCAGGAAGAAGCAGCGGCGCGTGCAGTGCAGGTTGCCCGCGTCGGGCCAGCGCTCGTGGCGGTGCCGCGCGCGGCTGCGGAAGTAGCCGCCCACCACGTAGATGCCCTCGTTCATGGCCACGGCGCCCGCCCAGTAGCACTCGCTGTTGAGGAAGACCTGGCTCCACAGGTCGGCGCCCACCTCGTAGATGAGCACCTTGCGCGAGGCGTACCACGAGCCCACCGAGTCGGTCACGCCGCCCACCAGGTAGAGCCGGCCCTTCAGCGCGGCCGCGGCGAAGTGGCTGAGCGCCAGCGGCATGCGCGCGATGGGCGCCCAGCGCTGCTGCGCCAGGTCGAAGCTCTCGGCCGAGTCCAGGTACTCCTCGTACTTGCGCCAGCCGCCCAGCGCGAAGAGCCGCGGCCCGCAGGCCAGGAAGCCGTGCGAGGCGCGCGCCACCGACATGGAGGCCAGCTGGCTCCAGCGGCCGCGCAGCGGGCTGTACTCGTGCAGCGTGTCCGAGTAGGAGTCGTCGGTGTGGACGCCGCCCGTGACGAAGAGCTGGTCGCGCACCGCCACGCAGCGCGCGCAGTAGAGGCACTTGAGCAGCGGCAGCCGCTCCCAGGTCTCGGCCTGCGGGTCGAAGCAGCCCACCTGGAAGTCCTTGGTCTTCAGCTCGGGGCCCTCCATGTTGAAGAGGTCCACGCAGACGATGCAGGTGGCGTACATGCCCCGGCGCAGGCCGCGGCTCTGCGCCAGCCGCTCCTGCCGGTTGAGGCGCTTCCAGCGCGGGCGCAGCTCCCGGGAGCGCAGCAGCTCGGCCTGCACCTGGCGCAGCTCGTCGGGCGTCAGCAGCGGGAAGCGGACGTGGGCCAGCAGCTGCCCCAGGAAGGGCAGGCGGGCGGCGCTTTGGGCCGCCACCCAGCGCCACACGGCCCGGTACACCACCAGCTCGGAGGAGACCAGCAGGCTGTCGGAGGAGAGGATGCTGGCCAGGGTGCTGGGGCTCAGCTCCAGGAAGCTGGCCGCCTCCTGCGAGAGGCGCTTGAAGTGCGCGTGGACCAGGCCCTTGGCCTCCTGGAAGAGGGCCGGGTCGCTGTGCGCGTAGCCCAGCTGGTAGACGCTGAGGCAGTTCTCCGGGCAGAGGCGCTCCAGGAGGAACCTGCGGGGACAGGGACCCTCGCAGCGGCTGGGGCCACGGCTCGCCCCCAGCCCTGCCGAGGAAGGGAGCGCCGGCCCCCCGGCCTCCCCTGGACCTTTTCCCCAGGCTTGGACGGGGATGAGCGAGTCACTTCTCCCAAGGCAGAGGCACACAACCAACCGGTGGCTGCCCAGAGCTGGAGCGAGTGCCCAAATTGTCCTTTTCCAGGGCAGAGTGTGGTGCCAGGTTTCCACTGAAAGGCCAAGGGCGGCCCTTAGCCCAAAGGTGTGCAAGGTATTGCTGGACACCAGCTCCCATGAGGCTCAGCCTGAGGGAGGCCGAGATACGTCCTTCTGCAGGACCGTGGGCACTGGGCCCCTTGTTCTTTTTCGCCTGTCAGTGAGTTTCATGCGCCAATCAATTACATCGGCTTCTCTCAGCTGTCTTGTGCTTTTTTCCCTCCCAAATAGGTTAAGGGTATCCATCCGTGGCTGACCACTCTCTCTGCATCTGCACCATACCCACAAGAATATTGCACCAATCGGTCACATCCACGGCTGGCAAAAACGTTTCAGACGTGAGACTTTGACTCTAGCGGCAGGCAAAAAGGAACAAGGTTGATGTCCCCACCTAGCTAGTTTTTATTATCCTGGGAGTCACTGTTTCACCTTGGCCTTGCTTTTGATTATTTATATTTTCCTCGCTATTGTTTAAGAGAACTGGAGAGAGCGCTCCTGAGCAGGAAGAGAATTTGGGGTCCCCGGCCATCAACATTCAGCAGGCAACGCGCAGCGCGGTGCTTACCTGGAACAGCTCTCCAGCAGAGGAAGAATCTGAAGGCGGCTGGCGGCTTCAAAGAGGTCTTCGGCCATCTCAGGCGTGAGTACTATCTCCTCCGTGTAGTAATAGCGCACCACCGCTTGCACGATGGAGGGATCCATGTCCTGCAGACGCACCTCTCCATCCTGGGACTCTCGGAAAGAGTTGGAGAACATGGCTCGGAAGTAGGGGTTGATAGCTGCCAGGAGCATCCTAGGCGGAGAAAATTCAACGCAAGCAAGAGCTGTGTTTTCCCTCTAAGTTTCCAAGAGTTTCCCCTCTGGCCAAAGAGGCTTTTGTTTTTCCACCTCATTCTCAGGGATTTGCCATTTCTTCTTCTGCTATTTTTGGCCTGATCTTACTGTGGTGGATAGTGTTCAGTTGTTTGGGGGGTTATCCAGGTCTCTATCACCTTGTAGGCTCCTGTGTTAAATTCTTTGGATGTTTTTCTGCTCAGACATGGGATGATAGTTTTTGTTCTTATCAGTGAGGGAAAAATTCTACAGGTTACTACAAAATATTAGAAAACTGTAATGTATGATATAAAAAAATGAAGCCTCCCTTGAGTTAAGGTTGGGGTAGCTTTGTGGACATAAAAATCAATTAATTTCAGCCACGTGCTTCCATCTAGAGGTGTTAATAGTGTTAATAGACCATTGTACATGCTATATGTAACCTCTAATACAAACTAAAAGAAAGAATAGAGTGAAAGATGCAAAGGAGAAGAAAAAAACAGAAAAAAGAAAGAAAAGTAAAAATATAGTAAAGAAAGAGAAAAGAAATATATAAAGAAGCGAATTCCAACCTTCATCAAAAGTATAAACAATTTTTGTAATTCTTCACCCCCTCTTCGTTTACAGCCAACTATCTCTTTATCCCATATCCCATCCCTTATCTAGAGACAAATCCATAAAGCATCATCTTTTCAGTCATAGTGTCAGCAGAAAGTCTATTAAGAGTTACCAGAAATAACAACATATCTTATTTTAACCTTGACCAAATAAACTAACTTTATATTCTTTCGTTTTACTTCTAACAGTCTTAATCTTTAGTCCATTCCAGTAATGTTGTAGAATTTAATTTCTTTTCATTTCTTCTCGCAAGATTCTTCAAAGCTTTAACAAGACTCTTGTAAATCCAATATAAAATAATTATCCAGGTCACTCTTTTGGCTTATTATTTATATTTCCTTTTTGAGTTTTAAAACATCAACTGGGTTTCTTTTGTATGTCCAGTGGAATGTCCTTTTCCCTGTCATTCTCGTAGCCTGTCATTTGTAGATCCACTTTCAATGCCATTTCTGTCTTGTTGAATAAAACTTGTTCCTCATCTGACATTTCTTCCATAACATCTTTTGGACATAATCTATCAATACAAGCAAACATCACATAACTTCTGATTCCATTTTTCAAAAGTGTCCTTCAGTATTTTTGATGTTATAACATTTTGCATCATTTTATAAGTCCCAGTTAATTAGCTGTTAATCAGGCTTATGTATTTTTCTCCTTTAACTAAAATCTTTAGTTCCCTCTAGTGTCCAGTTTTTAAAATTATTTATCTTTATTTTGTCTTGCAAAAGTCCAAACAAATCTATTTCCCATGGGAAGGATTCTTTATAATTAATTCCAAAATCGTATTCCAAATTTATCTGGACCCTTAATCCGTTTATAACTTTCTAAGTCTTATTAGCTTTTTGCTGTTTATTTCAAATTTTTTAGCTTATGACTAAAAAAAATTTTTCTTAAGAATTGAAGGCAAATTCCCCTGGTGTTTTCATATTTGTTGATCTGAAGGTCTCTACTAGCTTAAAAGTAGTTAACAAGCAATTTCTGAACGTGATTAGAAAAGGAAGTTTGCGAATTTAGTGTCCTTTAAAAGGTGCCGAATGCGGTTGCAAGCAAGGTGGTTATTCTGTCATTTTCCAGTGCTTGAAACCCGCCAGGGACTGCTGTTCAGAGCGCAAGTGGGTGATCTCCCATCCTCCCCTGGTCTGGAGAGGTTCCGAAGAACCGGTCTACTCACCAGCTCTTCATTCTTCACCATGGTCATAGGCTCCACTTTTCACGGAGCCATCTTCAGTCCACCATTTCTTCCTCTGGAAGTCTTCATTTTTATTCTTCAGTGGTTACTTTTGTTTTTGTTTTTACTTTGCGTATTTTGGTAATCTCTCTCCTGCGTCATTTTGGCATCACCACTTGAGCATCACAGTAAACATCGAGGAATAAAAATAATGTAAAGTTCTAGAAAAAAAACGACTCCAAACCAAGAAATACTGAAAGTATGGAAAGGAAGCAAATATGCTTATGGAAAGAGAAACCTATGAAAAGTCCTGTTGGACAGTCATGTTTTCAATACTGTCCCAAGAGAAGGGCAAATTTGTGTTTTGGACAATACTATAAATCACCGTGGTGTTCCTTTCAGATAGTGGTTTCCACCACAATCACATAAATTCAACTCCCAGAAAGCACTTGACTGTATTGTCTGCTTGGGTTCCCTTTTATTAAAAAAAGGGAAGAAAGGAAATGGGGGGACAGAGAGGAGGAGGAGGGAGGGAAGGAGAAGGAAGGAAAGAATCGGATGGATGCAGTAAATTCCAACAACCTTATCTCTGTAACAATAAAAGGACAAGAAGCAATGGATGGAAGCTCGTCAGAGGGAGATCCAATCTGGAAACCAGGAGGAATTTCCTGACCGTGAGAACTATTAAGCAGTGGAACAGCTAGCCGCCCAGAGTTGTGGGTGCTCCATCACTGGAGGTTTTCAAGAAAGGATTGGACAACCATTTGTCCAAAATGGCATGCAGACTCCTGCCTCGGGCAGGGGGTTGGACCAGAAGACCTCCGAGGTCCCTTCCAACCCGAGGATTCTATGAAAAGCTGAGTGCACAATAGAATGATACCTGTGACAGGGAAATCGCTCCCCTCCAGCCACGATGGTCGTATCACACAGAAGCTCTTCCTGATACAGCTGTTTCAGCCCTGAAAAACCAGAGAAAGATAACTCAGACTTCTTGCCATGTTTATACAGAAAAGCACAACCTCTTATCAACCAAGAACTCTGTATAGTTTTCAGCAGGCACACAGAATCATGTCAAGAGATGCCATCCAATGCCAAGCAACTTTCAGGCTGTTTTTTGGAGATGGGGAGGGCAGGGGCAAGGATTAGCATAGGAATTATTGGCTTCCCACAGGCCTCACCTGCCCATGTCAGCCCTTTGAGGTAGGCCAGATTAGGAAGCAGATACCACAAGACACACTAGAACTCTGTTGACCTAGAGTATAACAACATGACCTTGAAAGCCTGTGTTTTTGTTTTCTTCCCTAAAGAGAGTCGAGGCGGGGCAATCTTGAGTTATTTTTTCACATTTTCCTATTTATCTGGGCTGAGTTCACATTTTACCACATACAGGCAGTCCTTGCTTACTGACCACCTTCTTCAGTGACTGTTTGAAGTTACAACAGTGCTGAAAACATAACTTTATGACCACTGCCCACAATTAGGACCTTCGCAGCATCTCTCAGTCATGTGTCTGTATGCATGGTCTGTGCCTGGCCTGTTGTCCCCTCCACCCCCGCAGAACAGAGAGATTGGAGAGGAAGGGATTACAAGAGAGTAAGCAGCGGGGAATACACCAGTGTGTTTGTGTAGCAAGCTTGGGGCTGCCAGCACCAGTGATTTCCTTTTGATGTGTATTCCCTATTGTGTGCCTGCTTACTCTCTTGTAATCCCTTCCTCTCCAATAAATGTAAATACAAACATTAATTCCCTTCTTGCTAATTATCCCACACTGCTGGGGGGAGCATCCCAAGGGTAGGGGAGTGGGGAAAAGGAAAGCACACTTGAGGTCACATAGTTTCCCACTTAGTGACCGCTTCACTTAGCAACGGCGTGGCCAGTCCCAATTGTGGTCGCTAAATGAGGACTGCCTGTATTTTCTTCAAGGCCATCTCCATACTCCTTTAGAGTCTGTTCACACCTTTAAAGTATTATTAAAAAGGTCAATCCTGGTAAAGCCTTTCAGCCCTCAAAGAGGTTGGGAGGCCCCACTGCAGATCTGATGTCTTAGGTTAGTTGATGCAGTACATCGGAGGCTGTCCTGGGGTGCAGCTTTCCATCGAAACCTGGTTAGTGTTGTTCTAGATAGAGCCTGTTTTCAGGAAGACAGGAGACCAACCTTCCCGTATGTAGTGATCCAAAGGCCTGAGTTCTTCCCCCGCAAGGTCCTCCTCTCTGTCCAACGGTGAATTCATCCTTGCCCTGCAAGCTGTTCCTGGAAAGCGAAGCTGTGTTACACGTCATTCCTCTGAGCAAACTGAGAGGGGCGAGGAATTAATGCAGAAACATAAAGCGGGGCGGGGGGGGGGCGGTAACAGGACCAATTAGAATTACCAGAATTACAGAGTCCAGATCTAGAATTGTCACCTTAACGGCTTCTCAGAATTTCCAATATTTATCTTTAGAAAGGTGGACCATTTTGTGAACTATTTCTGTAGTTAGAGAGCTTAGAAGCAGTTCTGTTTCACTGATGTGACTTTCTCTTCTCTGAGCAATTCCCCACCGTATTTTGCATAAAGACATTGCAATATTGGCAATTTTTTTCTGTCCTTTTTGTATGGATGGGACTCGCCCATTTTCGTGCCTGTTGCAGGTGGGGCCCAGATTTCGATCTGGCTCCCCACCCACCAGTGCCCTGAGATCTCATTCACTGCCAGTCACCACACATATATAAAATATGTGTGAAATGAGGTTTTTAATTATATTTTGCTGCTATGTGCATGTTGTGTTTGATTTCACTGCATTCAGTTGGCCATTTTCATGTCCCTTTCCTCACCATTTGGCAGGGACCAATTTCTTAGTCTCACCCATTAGCCCCGTTTATGTTTTTGCATTAATTGAGTTGAATGTAGGAAGGCAACAGAAAAAGAAAAAAAAAGTTTGTAATAATTTGAATAAAAGCCTTGCCTGCCCTCTTTTCTTTAGAACAGCTCACTAAAAAGGAAAAGAGCCATCAGTACTTGTTTAAAGTTTTCAAATGTTTTCTTCCCTTCCAAAACAAGCGTGTGGTTATAATTGTACCACCTTATTCTCAGGAAATCAGGAGGAGTCTGGTAGCACTTTTTTCCAACTGACAAGTTTTATTCAAAGGCAGAAACTTTCGCGAGCGCTGCATACGTTTTGAATGAAATGTATTAGTCAGAAAAGATGCTACGAGACTCCTGATGTTTTGGCTAACATGTTTTGGTTAACATAGGCTAACATGACCCTCTTCCTCCAGTGTCTCATTCTCAAGATAATTGTTTTGAAAAGATTTTTTTAATGTGTCAGCGGGAGAAACTTTCTGGCTGGAAGGAGCCAAAGCAGCTACTACTGGCATGGTCTGCCATGAGCCACCTTTCATCCCTCGGCAGCCTCCCTCTCTGCCCTCCTTTCCCAGCGTGAAATGGCCTCCGTGAAGGGGGACCATTGGGGGTCTTACCTTGGGGTTTAAGTGAAAGGTAGGGAGCCAGGAAAGCGGCAGACTCCTGGAGAAAGATTGTGCGATGAAAGATTGTGCACTTGCACAGCCACTCAGCAGCACATGAGTGCAAGAACACCCCCTGCACCCTGGACAGTTTTCACCAAGATTCCCTTCTCTTAAGAAAATTTGGCAAACCAGCAGGGGGAAGTGCAGAAGAACTTCCTTGCCTAGCACTAGTTTAAAGACAGCTGTACATTCAGGGCTTGGCCAGAAATCTTCCTCTCCCCTCCCATGGGACCTGCAAAGTGGTGTGTCCCCCCATTTCCTGCCAACCCACGCACCTTGTCCTGTTCTCTCACTCCCACCTTTGTCCAGACTTGTGGTCTCACTTCCCCCAACGCTGGGAAGCCAAATTGACTTCCTCTGCCTGAGCATCAGCAGATGCCCCATTGGCCCACCTGGGACAGGTGTCATAGTCCACTTTGCATAGGGTCCTCTGATTTGTTCATCCCTGATTGTCTGCCTACAAGGATGGGGGGCAGGCCTGGCCCAGCTGGAGTCTTAAGGAGGTGGGGGCAGCGAGACTGGAAATGTCCGAAAGGAGTGGGGTGAGAAGAAGGAAGTGTAAGGATTGGCTCGATCACCAGTTGAAAACTTTAGGCTGCAAACAATTCTGGAATATGCTGTACATTAGAAAGAGGACCGTTACTGCTGTCAGATATCAAGACCGGCTCTGCCATTGGACAGAATGAGGACATTTCCTTGGGAAGGAGAATCCAGCAGATTCCTCTTTGAGATCCTCGAAGCTCCCTTTGTTCCTGCAGATGTGAGAGCTGACCAGGAAGATACTGTTCTTCGAAGGAGGCCTCCTCAGGCCATCTATTCAGGATGCGGGAAGTCCCGCTTTCAAAAAGAAGGCACCTCCCCAAAGATGAAGGTCTGCTTTGGACTACTTTGAGGGCTCTGTGCCCTTAGGAAGATTCAGAGAAATTGGAGCGACGTCAAAAGAGAGCAGAAAGGAACTATGGACTATCAGAGCTGGATGGTTTTGCTCTGAGGAAAGACGAGTGGGGGGGACATGATGGCACCCTTCAAATGGGTGAAAGACCATCACACGGAAGACACTCAAGATCTGTTCTCTCATTCCGGATCTAAGTTACAGGAAGGCAGATTCTGACTGTCAGTCAGAGCAGTTGGACAGCGGAGACGCTGACCCAGAGAGCGTGGGTGTCAAGTCCACAATGTCCAACTCCCAGTTCTGAAGCATTCTCACGCAACCAGGCTTGGTTCAGAAAAATACTTCTTTATTACGTGGTACGTGTAGCTTGTAAACAGAACATTGCTAAAACTAAAGCCTTGGGTAAACTTCCCTCTATTTATCCCCCCTCCCCTTATTGCCTGGCATCTCGATTCTTCTCCACCTGGTGGTGACCTCTTTCCTTCCTCCCCCTCCTACCCGAGCCCCTTCCTGGTTCTTTGGGCCCCAGCTGCCTGGCCAGCAATCAAGCCAGTCTAAATTGCCCATATATGGTTAAGCTGCTTCCCAGCTCCCATTACAACCATTAACAGCAACCCCCCCTCTCCTTAGTTACAAGTGGCAGAAACAAATCACCCCAACTCCCAACCAATACAATATAATGGAAAGCAACAACAGTTGGGTGATGCAGGTTCTGACAGTGGGCTCTCTTTGCTGGACGTGTTCAGGCGGAGGCTAGGCACCCATCTGCCTGGAAAGTTTCAGTTTGGACACTCTGGGTGGGCTGGATGGCCTCAAGAGCGTATTCCAATTCTCGGTTTCTGTGATTCAGAGAAAGGCTGAAACTTCAGCTGAAGTTTTTCCTCTGAAGCCCTTCTGTCTTGGCCGCTCACAGGGGACGAACCTGAACTGGTTTTCTGAAACCAGATTGCTGCCTCAGAGGCCGAGGCCGCCTGGCAGATTTCCCCCTTTTCTTTCAGTTTTGCCTGTATTGAATCTGGGTGGAGAGACTTCTGAATTGTTTGTGTGTTTCCCACTGAGAATGGCAGGAAACGCTGCTGCCAGTTGCATAACTGACATTAGGCAAGGCAGGTGAGGAGAGCTGGGGCTCACTCCCGAGAGGGAGATTCAAAGACCATCCCCCTTCTGTGGGTCCAGCAATGGGTGACTGAGCCTGCCCAATGCTTGAACTTTCCTTACAGCCCTCATTTTTCAGGCCCCTTGGAAGGAAAGGAAGCGGGTCGGAGGACGTGATGTGCTGCGAATGTGACCAGCCACTTCTTCTCAGCCCCAGTGACCTGGTTGCGCAAGAGGATTGCCCCAGGCGGAGTGCAAGAAAGCCCTTTTTTTCCCCGTTTTGGGCACCATTTCCTCATTTGGTTGCTCAGAGAGAGCAGGAGGAAAGTGTTGGAAAGGGCGGCAGGGCTGATCCCAGGGAGAAAAGGGGGGAATCCCAGCCAAGATTGCCCCAGAATGCCAAGCAATCTTGGGTGCGGGAAGAGAATAGGTCTCCAGGGCACAGCTAAGCAGAAGTACCCACAGGATGTTAAATGTATGTGTAATAGACAGAAGGAATGACCTTGAGGGACAGGCAGAAGAACCCCTACCAAGACAATGGTCAGATAAAAGAAATGTGACTCTGGGGCAGAAATGTAACCTGAGAAGGCATCTCAGACAAGCCCCTCCCTAGTTCTCACAAAGAGGAAGGGAGGGAGGGGGGAGGCACATTTGGACTTGCAAGAGTCTATTGCTATACAGGTAGTCCTCTATTTACGAACTTTGTGTTACGAAGTTTAGCTGATACGAACAAATCTCCAACAACTCCAGCAATGAAGGTCCTGTAAGTTTACCGTGTGCATGTGTACATACGCCTGGAAGTGTATGGTGCATATGGTACATATATGGCGCACCACAACCTTCTGGGCATACATATGTGGCATGCCATGGTTGGGCTTACAAACAAAATGGACAGCCTCTTGGAACATAACCTGTTCGTAAGTAGAGGATTGTCTGTAACCTTATAATAAAATTTGTATTATCCTGCATGACTTTGGTCTCCTAGTCTGGTCTACCTTGAAGAGCTGACCTCAATCTTGCAAGTCACGTAAAAGTGAGATGGGTAGTTATATAAATTGAGTGAGTAAGTAAATAAATAAATATTATAAACAGGACAACTCCACAAACATTGCGCATGCTACTCAAAAGTCATCTTCGCTCTCGGTCGGGAAAAAACCCCAATTTCGATGTGACACACAACACATTTCAACCATCTATTGCTACAAATCAGGACTGGCATTGTATAATAATCCTTTGAGCATCCCCCATTCTCGAAAAATCCACAGTTCTCGATGCCTTCCAAATTTTGGGCTATTGCCAAGAGAAACCTAATGTCATTAACATACAGTCATATGAATGCCCACCCACAGCAAAAGAACAAGTTTTAACCAAATCCAAGATGTAAAACAGTGGTTCAGTCTTTAAAATCCCAAAGCGCCTGGCTTTGTGTCAGCTGGCGCACAATGCGAATTCAAACATTTGCAAAATCATTTCCATCTAATAATTTGCTTTTCTCCTGTATTTTCAAATCAAACATCACAAACGGTTTCCTGGATATTAGTCTAAAACACAAGGCTAAGCTACCCTTTATGGCTCAGTGTGTTAGACAACATTTCTACTTGGCTTCATATGTTGGATGAACTCAGCCACTAAGGCTTGTAAATTGATTTACTGCTCATTAGTGAACCCAGCACATGGAGGCTTAGACATCCAACTATGATTAAACAAATCATGTTGACTGCAGTGTGAAAGCTTGGCTTGGATTTTTCTCTTTGGCCCTGCAATTTGAACAACGCCCTGCTTGATTCCCTGGAAACAGACAAAACCAACCCCCCCAATTTGGTTTTCTTAAATGTCCACTCCACTCCCACCTTTTCCAGTCTTAAAACTGCTAGTTTTAATCCATTTTGCAGTTTCTCTGATGTTTTCTTCCTCCACGTGATGGGAAAAGGTACAGATCCCAGACATGAAGTGAAGTTTAGCTTCCACGTGTTCCTATTCCCTTCTTTTCCTTTTACAGGCTTAAATTGCCACCCCAGAGAAATTGATTCTTTTCCTCTCGACCTTTGTCCGTCCTTCCACCCTTCAGCATCCAGTTTGGCCGCCCGGGTGCTGGCTGGCATTTTGTATGCTTTGCGCCCCTCCCTACTTGCTCTGGACGGTCAGAATCGGACCCTTGCGTATTTGCGGAGATGTACGCATCGTAGTTCACGTCTCCTGCAGCATGACTTTTAAATGCTTGCTTTATGAAGCAATCAGTCATCTGGCACCTCTTCCTCATTTTGACCCCACAAGGGTTTGCTCTGTGCCAGCCAAAACCAGTACTTCTGAGATGATTCTGTTCTGGGCCCTGCAGTTTTGAAAGGATGTTGACAGACTAGACTGAGATCCCTGCACTGGGAAAAAGGTTAGACTAAATGATGCACAACCTTGCCTTTCTAGGGTTCAGTGGTTAGACTCGCCCTTACCACAATGTCTGTGGTCAGTGAATTAAGACAGGTTGAGCTGCCTGCCACCCGTTCTCCATTAACACAAGGAAATCCCTTGATGGAACCGAAACCGAAGGAGGTGGATCGTGCCCAGAACAGGAGGTAGGAGATTAATAGGACTGAAGATCAGGAACTCATCTTAAGGACATACCCCTCCAGGAAGTCATGGCGTGAGAGGAGTATTCACATGTTCCTCAGCAGCTCAGGAAACTGGAACTGGGTTCAGCAGTTCAGGAAACTCGGGCTGGGTTCCCACAGCACCCTCAACCTGGGTTGACAAGAGGGATTCTTACCAAACGTGCAGCACCACAATAAGAATCCATCATATGGTTTAATGCATTGGCCAAGGTCACAGCAAAGGCTGGGCAGCCCCCAGGCATGGAGCTGCAAACCACCCCTTCTTGTGGCCTTCGCTCCTTGCTGGGTGAAACCAGCCAACACTTCACTCAGCTGGCGGAAGGGGAGGCCAGCGTTCCTGCCCCCATATTGCAGGTGGAAGAAATGAGGCTCAGACCCCAGGCCGGTTTTCAGAAGAAGCCAGGCCGGAGCGGCTTCATTCTCTTTCAGGGGAGGAGAAACCCAACCTGAACCACTCCTTATGCCAAGTCAAATGCTTTGGCAGAAGCGCCACATTTGTCCATAGCAACCCAGCCCAACCCGGTGCCCTCCGGTTTTGTGTTGGTTCTGCACACCCCAACATTCCTGCTCAGCATTGGAGATGTAGTCCCAAAACCTCCGGAAGGGAGTGGGGGAGGCTGGGCTATAGTTCACGCCTTCACATGTTGCGTGCCCTCAACCAGTGCATTCAACAAACCATCCATGGTTAAAATATGGCGTGTGTGAGCAAACCCAGTGAAAGCAGACACACTGCACTATGTTAATTAACAGCTGGTTTGGTGTGGGGTTTAATAAAAGTGCATGAAGCAAACAGACTGGAGGCCTTCAGAGATTACATGGGTAGCCTTAACAAAAAAGGCAAAAACGTTTAACATTCAGCATTTCTACTTGGGGGACCTGTGACAGATGAAAGCGTGAAATCCGGTGAACGTTTATGAGGTTAATTGTTGGGTTCTTTGAGCTGTTGCTGCTTCGGCATCGTCGCTTCCTGTGCGTTTACCCAAAATGTCAGGATGACTCATCACCATAACAAAAGGACACAGATCATCAAAACGGTCTTGGAGCAGAAATACAAAACCAGCCGTTCCGATAGTCCAAGAAGCCAGAGATGGAGTCTGAGCATGCTTCTCTTGGCCCAATAATATTTTGGCTGCCAAGTTTAAATTCCTTGCTCAGTACCATCTTTAGTAGCGTGAATGCAATGGCATGAATGTCAAGGTCTGCTTTAATGCTCTACTTTTTATCTACCTTTAAATTAGATTTAAATGCCCTGTTCTCCTTCAGAAACAGGCAAAACAGAAACAGCTGAAAAAGACTTGGGGACCATTAAAAGTTTCCACAGTGGGTGCCTAGCGGAATCTAGCTGATTTTGACTGACCTCGTAAAACTAAACTGAGTTGAACCTGGACCAGACTTGGATGGAGCACCACCAGGAGATCTCAAGGCTGTAGGTTAAACGGGGAAGTCAAAACCTTCCAGCAAGAAGGCAATGATAAACTATATTGCCGCCCAGAGTCACTTTGTGTGAGATGGGCGGCTATATAAATGTGATATATAAATAATAAATATATGAATATCCATATTGTCAAGAAAACAGGATGCAGATCTCTGTGGAATCGCCAGGGCTTGAGTTTGATTTAAGGGATTTTTTTCACCCTGCAGTACTTTACAATTTCTTCTCTGTTCAGAGTTTCTTTGTGCCTTGCAGCTGATACCTCCTGTCACCTGCAGAAAAGATTCATTGGTTTTAAAAAGGGATGGGGAGGGGGCAAGAGATAAATAAGTGAAAATATATACCTTTTAAAATGTGTTTTCTTCAATCTCTTTTTACTTCAAAACCCAGCAACAGGGCAAGAGAAAGGATCATGGAAAGTCTTGCCTTTTACTCACCACCTAGAATGACCAAAAGTTAAAAAGAGGCTTTTAAAAGTGCATGTGTGAGTTTGGGCAGCATTCCCACCAGCGATGCCAAAGTGCTTCCCAGACCGGGCACAGCCCATTGCAGGAATACAAGCAGGGGGTGACTAAGTCTGAAGGGCCTCCCGGTCCAGGAACGGGTGCAACTGGGAAGATGCAGCTGTGCAAACAGCAAAGCCAGACCCCCCTTCTCCCGTGGATCCCACGGGCAAATAGGGCGCGCGTGCGCGTCTGCGGAATTTCCAGGCCGTGGTGGCTTGCTGGGGGTCCGCTCTGACTCGGCCCCTCCCGCCCCGCCCGCCCCGCCCCGGCCGGCCTCTTCCCCGTCCCTCCGCCCTCCTCGGCATCTCCGGGCGCCCGGCTGGCGGCTGCCACTTTCGCTTTTAGCCCGGGTCGGAATGAGGACGCACCTTGGCCTTTCCGCTGCGCTGGCGTGCTCGGCGCTGCAGCTCCTCTGCCTACAGGTGAGCCGCCTCCCCCGCCGGCAGCCCTTCGCCCGCGGCCCCGGAGGGCTGCCCTCCTCGCCGCTGCCCCCTGGGGGAACCGCCGGTTGGGACGGGGATGGGGTGATGGGGGATGATGGCTTTGGGAGCCGTCATCCCCCCAAAGACTCGGTGACTTTCAGGACGTTGTCCCGGCAGCGCGGCTTTGATCGGGAAGACTTTCCCCTTATAGGAGACCCAGTCGTAGGCTAGGTCTACCCTGGCCCCAAGTCCCATCGTTCCCAACCCGCGGCACGGCGTCCCCTCTTTTCGCCCGGAGGCCCTCCCCCCCCCCCCCCGAACTAGGGATGGCAACGGCAGCGTGGTGAGGGCCGGTGGCTACATTTTTTTCAGAATTAGGTTTCCTCTCCTTTTAAAGGGTCAGGGGAAACTTAAGGAATTTCCCCACATTCTGTTAGTCAAAGGTAAACTTCATCTGTTTGCGTAGGCTCCATTGGGGGTGCAGTCCTGACCCAGTTTTCTGGGAGTCACGTTGAGCCCTGGAGATTCAGTCCACTCACATGGACGAAGGTGCCCGGGTTTGCACTCTTCCCTTGGCTCAGGCTTTCACTGAAGCCATTCCCCCCTCCCCCACCAGAGTGCCTACTCAGAAGTAAACCCCAATGTATAAGCTGGGCTCCAATTCCCGGATTGGACGGAAACCAGATGTTGGGGGTCTGAGCTGAAGCAAGAAAGACAATCCCAGGGGAAGGCATGAAATGTAGCGCAGTGTGGAACAAATATAGAGGGGAAGCCCCCCCCCCCCCCAATATTAGAATCAGGGAATCCTATGAAAACCATTCCTCCCCCTGTGAGTCAATGCTCTAAGGTGATAAAGCGCTGTTCTTTATACTGGGTAAACTGGTGGAACTCTTTGCCCCAGGATACTGCAATAGTCAGCAACTCCAGTGCATTAAAAAGAGAATGGATGCAATTAGTAACATTCTTTTTGCATCAGGGAATATTCCTGAGAAGTATGAGTGGCAAAGCTATTATGGTACTTGGCATGAATGAGAACTTCCCGTTGGGGCAGCTGGTTGCTCTCCCTGGGACTTGATAAACTTTTGGCCCCATCTGTTGGAATTCCACAAGTTTTGTGCAAAAGAGCATTTTTTAGTCTGGCCTGAATCGGTTGCCAGCAAGGGTTTGCAGGCTGCTCTTGAGCAAGGTGCAAAAAATGAAAACATATCCTTCCTCCAATCCCATTTGCATCTCATGGCACAGCTCCAGAAGGGCACACTGGTTTGCAAAAAGGGGCACTTTCCTAATCTGCATTTGGGGGAGAAAGAGCCCTTGACTGGTCTTAGGGGCAATTCCGTTTGCCCGCTGTTAGAATTCTGGTGTTGAGCTGACTGGAGGGGCTGGCTGATGGTAAAGTTTAAAAATATTTAAAACAAAGTATTTCCTAATGGTTGCCAGGGGCCAGTTAGGTGGGTGACAGCTTTTTGCCCATGTGGATGCTAAGAGTGTGTGGGTCACCCCCTGGAAGTGGGTGGGTTTGGGGCTGAGGCGTTCAATACAGCTGTGTGGCACTGACATTTGTACCTTGTCCCAACCCCCAGCAACATTTTCTTACAAAAGCAGAGCTAATGCAGACACCCCCACCCAGGCACAGGGGTTTCTCGGCCCACCTACAGCTGCTTTAAGGACAGGAGGCAGAGAAATTGCAGCAAGAACGCGGGGTTAGTCTGTGGGGGCAGATGCCCGCTGGAGACAGACATGATGATTGCTGAGCATGTTAACTTCCTGGCCCAGTTGCTTCTGCTGGGTTCCTGCGGCTAAAGCAGGAGGGGGGAACCTGCAACCCCCTCCCCAAGCTTAGGCTGTGGTCCCCTCAAAGCAAAAGTTGCTGTCACGTTGCCCTTTTTAATGTGGCAAAAGAAGGACATTAATACAGCAATGTTTTTAATTTCAGTTAATGTTAAGTAGAGGGGGAGGATCATATGCAGAGTATTCCGTGAGTCTATTTTTGTCCAATAAACGTATAATCAGGTGTAATTTGGGTAGAGAGAGACAGTTTGGGGTACTGTAGTGGTTAAGGCATCAGGCTAGAAACTGGGAGACTGTGAGTTCTAGTCCGGGCTGAGGCACAAAGCCATCTGGGTGACCTTGGGCCAGTCCCTCTCTCTCAGCCCAGGGAGGAAGGAGTCCAGGGCAAACCACTTCCAAAATTTTGCCAAGAAAATTGCAGGAATCTGTCCAGGCAGGTGCCAGGAGTCCATGCTGACTGGAAGGCAGCAAAAAAAGAGGGGAGGGAGTGGGTGGGCTGCCCCCATGCTTGGAGCCACCTCTTCTCAGACAGGGGTGTGTGGCAGATCAAGTGTGGCTTGGAAATTGCGAGTCTGCATCTAACATTTGCGTGAGCACCATGTGCAAATGTTGAACTCAGGCCCTTGGTTTTCTTAGCAGATGCTGTTGCTAACAGAGCAAGAAATAATAGGAAGTCCACAAGTTCCCATAATCAAAGTCTGCCACTACTTGAATGGTTCCTTTTTTATTAGATAAGTTGTTCCCCTTAGATCGAGGGACGACAGCCTTTTGGGTTGATGGATTCAGAATCCAACACGGAAACTAGTCAACTGACTAACTTTCTCCTCAGGTTTTAACTCTCCAATTTAGGTGGCTGGAAGATCTTTTGTTAAACTTGGAACTGTTGGAAAATGCTCCCCCTGCCCCAGCTTTTAGAGGATGTGACACTTCGGCATGTCACTTTTCAGTAAAAGTGGAGTTTTGGTGCCAAAAGATCCCTTCAACCATAAAACACTGGAGCCAGTTCCGACCTCTAAGCCCAGCTAACCTTGATCTCTTATTTTGAGGTTGAAAGTGGAAAAATGGGGCGATGAGTGTTATTCTGAGCCCTTTGTGCGAAAGATGTGTTAAGAATGTGAGTCAGGAGTGAAGGGTAGCCAGCATGGCCAGCTCTGAATTTCCCCATTCCTGATGTAAATAAAAATAATGGTAGAATAATTCAGATTCTTTTCATTCAGAATAATCTTTGGGTAGAAAAATGTGTTGCATGACCTGCGTGCACACACACAGGTGCACCCTACGTGATTTACATGGGGGTAGAGGACGGGCAAGTGGGTGGATTACAGGAAGCATGACTCAGAGCTGTTGTGAAGTGTGACTCTCACGTTTACTGTTGGGCTGTATTTTGGAAAAAGCCAACAAAACAATGTTCATTTTATGGCACCCGTGGATCCGCTGGAAACTAGAAAGCCACAGACAGCTGTAGCTGCATAGCCACCTTTTCAAAAACACGAGCTTCATCCGTTCTACAGAGCGAAGGAACAGAATTCATTGTTTTTAAAGTAAAGTAATCGCATACTCCTGCCTCAAGAGACCATGGTTTTGTTACGATTTAACTATCATGGCTTCCCCCAAGGACTGCGAGGACTCTGCTCTGAAATCCTTCAGAGAGCCTCACCCTTGGTTAAACATGGACACGCATTTCTTTGGAAAGGGAGCAATAAATCATTAATCAGTGATAAATGGGACTTTGTAAGTTGTAGAAACCCAACTGGTTGGTTGTCGTGGCTACATTACACTGATATCCTGATCCTCCAAGGATTGTAAGGCAGCACAAATAGGGGTCTTCCTCCATTTTCCCTCCCCACAACAATGTGGGGAGGGAGGGAGGGAGGGAGGGAGAGATGGATGGATGGATGGATGGATGGATGGATGAATGAGCGAACTTTCATGGCTGAAGTTAGACTTGAATCTGGATCTCTCTAGTCCCAACCCAGTGTCTTGGCCACTACATTGTGTTGGCTCTCACAAGCCAACTACGTTTGGTTTGGGAAATGATGGTTGAACATGGTTTAGGCATGATGCTTTCTCTATTGTCATATTCATTTATTTCCTGTTACATTTTACTCTGTGGGGACCAGGAACTATATTCCCCTCACTGTACTCTCAATAACCTTGTGAGGTGGGCTAGGCTGAAAGATAGCGTTTAGCCTCCGCTTCCCTCCCTTTCCTCAAGTGGCACATTTCTAATTTTCTTTCCTTGGAGCAGGCTGCTGTTTCCTCCTCCTTTGCAGAAACACTGTCAGCCCTTCGAGGTAGACCAGACTAGAACACCAAAGTCATGAATACCAAAAGAACTTTTATTGTAGGGTTACAGTAACCGAATCTTGCAAGTCTGAATGTGCCTCTCCCCTCCTTGCCATGATCCTAAAGAGACCTAGGGAGGGTCATGTCTGAGACGCTTCCTCAAACTGCATTTCTGCCTCGGACTCAGATTTCTCTTATCTGACTGTCGCCTTGGCTGCGGCTCTTCCTCCTGTTCCTCAAGGTGATTCTCGCAGCCCATTTGAAACACAGAGATGGGTACAAAAGCAGCTTCTCCTCTGAAGTGATAGAAGTTGTGTGTGTGTGTGTTTCTATGCGTGAGAGAGCTGTCCACAAAACTGCAGCATTGAGGGGTGTTCCCCTCCTGTTTCAGCTCAGCCGCTCACTCTCTTCCTGTCGAGGCAAGATGATTTGGGCACTCTCTTGCAATACCTGGTTTCTGTCTTGCGCGTTGTGGAAGACCCCTTTCAACAGGGATTCAGCTTAGGAAAGACTACACAGTGACTGTCACAGATTGCAGGGACCCAAAAGATCTCTACAAGCCAGCCCGGCTGGAAAGAGGGAAATGTCTTTACTTCTTGCTATAGAAAGCTTTCAAGGGGTGGGATTTTGGATGGTGCATTTGGCATTATAGATAGATCAGCTTTTTTAAAAGGTTGGGAGGAGTGCAGAGGACCCCTGCGCAACCTTTGCAATCCAAGGCAACTTTTGGGGCCTGTAGGAAGGTCGCTAAAGGTGAGCGCCCTCTTGCATAAGAGTGGGGTTTCCCACTGAGCTGCAAACTCAGGCTGCTAAGAGGAGGTGGGTGACATTTGCCTGGAGTGGTTTTGGCACCCCGTGTGAGTTGGATTTGACCCACCGGGTGACTTGCTCTTCAGAGCACTGGTCAAACGTTTCTTGTTTCTTTCTCTGTCTCTCTCTCTCGTTTTTTTTTTCAAGAGGGAAAAAACCCGTGAAAAAGAAAAGTGCAGCTTTCTTCCCCTTTTGACAATTTCTGCCGCTGAGCAAAGCGGTCTCGGAAACTCTTTTTTCCCCCACCGCCATCAGTTCTGACGTCAGAAAGGTGGGCGGCTTCATCACTCTGGCTTCCTCGTGTAGCCTGTGGGATATTTTGGGGCCATTCTCCCCTCTCCTCCACACCTAACAAGTTGGTGTTCTGGGGTCAACAGAGCTACCACAACCGTCAGCCTAATGTGTGATGCATGTAAAAAAACACATGGCGCTTCAACCGCACCATTGTGGCCCTGTCTTGACTTTTTTGACCCAACCCTGCAGAGACCTCTGCTCCTGCCTCTGATCACGACAGCATCAAGTAATTATGAATCTTGATGGACTTCAGCCTTATTAGACTTATTATAGTTGGTCAGCCAGATGTTTCAACTGGATTTGGCCTTTTTATCCACCTATCAAGACCTGACATAGGCAGGTGTTGTTTGAATTATTATTATTATGGTTGGTCGCACAGCCAGCCAGATGTTTAGATGGGATTTGGCATTGTTATCTACCTATCAAGTCCTTCCCAAGGACCTGGGATGGGCAGATGTTGTTTGATGGTGCTAAAGATTGTTGCAGGATGTCAGCTGCTCCTAGTTGTTGTTGTTATTTTAGACCAGTGTTTCTCAACCTTAGGAACTCTAACATGTGTGGACTTCAACTCCCAGAATTCCCTAGCCAGCAAGGTTGAGAAACACTGTTTTAGACTTATTAGTGTCTACCTTGGATTTTGTTTTTGGTAGTTTTCTTCTCCTTTTTCTCTAAGTTCAGGATTTCTTTCCAATTTTGAGCTGGCGTCACTACTGGTAGTGATGGAGTTGGGTGTACTCTTAGTGGTATGGTTGGTTTCTGGTCAATGGCTTTCCATCATCCTGTGGCCTCCCTTGCAGCTCCTACTTCCCAGTCTGGAAAAACCCCCGGAGAGGAATGACCTCTTGGGAACCTTAAGAAGCCAGGGATGCTCAATGGGAAGAAGAGGCTCTGAAGAAAGACAGGCATCGTCACGCATCCCTCGGCCACCTTCTCCATAACCCTTTGCAAGAAGGCCACCCTCTGCTCAAGAGAAGTGCCCCGAAGTCCAATCTTCCTTGGAAAGAAAGATAGAATGAGACTTATTAGAGCTGGAACGATGAGAACCATTAAGAAAAAAAAAGAGGATTTCTTTTCCTGTAGGGTGCCAATCTTCACGTCCCAAGGTCTCCCCAACTTCTTCAAATTGCTGTCTTGGCTTGTTCTAAAATCTTGCTGAGTTCATTCTCCTGCCAGGCTGAGGTTTGAAGGCCCAGAACCCAGACACCTTCCCCAAATTCATACCCTGATGGTATCTCTCTGCCCCCATAACTCCAGCCCTCAGCAAGAACTCTTTGGGGCAGAAGGTGCTGCTAAACCGCAGCCCCCCCAGTCTTCCTGCTCCTGTTTCTCCTTGCTGGAGCTCCTTCCCCTTTCTATAGGGGTTCATCTTGGGAAAGGCAAGGGAGAGAAGGGCTTGGTCTCCCCCCAGAGAAAGTCCATCCCCTCCTTTTTAGCGGGTATTTCCATGGGCTTCCAGTCGAGCTTTTCAGGCAGCTCAGTCACACATCATCCTTGGGTTGCTCTCTTAGAGGGAGTTCTGGTCCTCCTGCCCATCCTGGAGGCTGGGGTGGGTGGGAGAGATTAATTTCTAGGCCCCAGGCTGGGCTGTGGAAAGGGGCTTCTGATTCTGATCAGGAGGGCTGTCATTCATAAAACCCAGATGGAATTAGAATATCCTCCTCCGCTGACAATGATTTTATTGCCTCTCAGCATTTGGGACGGGACTCTAGAAATCTCTCCCTTTCCTTAAATATGGTCCACTTAAATGTCCCTGCTGAGGACAGCTGCTTTGCAAATTGAGACATGCCTTTCCCATCTTGTGGGGTGGATTTTCTGAATGGGAAATCTGGGTTCCCTTCTGCCAACCCCCCCCCCCCCCCACATTGCAATTACATCTTTGCAAAGCTGGCCGGTTCCCCTCTTCCCCTCCATGGTCTCTAAGTGGGTTGGACCAAGAATCCCCTCCGTCATCCCCACTGGCCATATGGGCAGAGATGATGGGAGTTGTGGTCTGGCACCAACCCAGGAGAGTATCAACGGAGAGAAAACTCCAGTTAGGTTTCAGAGTCTGGAGGGTCAAATGGAGCAACCTCAGTGGGGCAACCTGAATTTGAGGAAGCTGGTTTTTCTCAGCAAAGCGTGACCGACGTGTGCAACGTCAGCTTCTTCCACTGATTTTGCAATGAGGCCGGTCCGTCGCAGGAAGCCCAGGCTGCCAGCGTGTTGGGCTGTCCAGGAAGCGGAGAGAGTCAGCTTCGGGTATCCCTTCAGGCAACAGCAGTAACTGTAGGATTAACTTCTTAGTGAATTTAGGGAAGGAGTCAGCAATCTGATGCCCGTAGGGAGAACCACTAGTTTCTCTGCCCTACCTGACTTGATTTCTTTTTGGATGATGGTAATAACAACAAGAACAACAACAAATGACAATGACAAAATGACCATCAGTCCATTGCAAAAGGCCGCTTTACCTGGAACAGCTGTTATCCTGCCACAGTACCTTGAACACCATCAAACAACATCTGCCCATCTCAGGTCCTTGGGAAGGACTTGATAGGTGGGCAAAAATGCCAAATCCAATCAAAACATCTGGCTGACTGTGCACCCAACCATAATAGTAATAATTTAATTGATTACGTGCCATCAAGCCAGTGTTGACTCTTAATGACCACACAGGCACATTTTCTCCAGGAGGATCTGTACCCAACCTGGTCCTTCAGGTCTTCTAGTGGTGCCCCCATCGCCATTGTAACTGAGTCCTTCCACCTGGCGCTGGTCATCTTCTTCTCTTTCACCTTTTCCAGCATCAGAGCCTTCTCCAGAGAGAAGAAGTCTTTGCACTGATTGACTGATTACCTGCCATCAAATTGGTGTCAACTCTTAGCAGCCACATAGGTATATTTTCTCCAGGAGGATCTGTCCCCAGCCTGGTCCTTCAGGTCTTCTAATGGTGCCCCCGTCGCCTCTGTAACTGAGCCCCTCCATCTCGCTGCTGGTGGTCCTCTTTTTCTCTTTCTTTCCACCTTCTCCAGCATCAGAGCCTTCTCCAGAGAGCTGGGTCTTTGCATAAGGTGTCTTAAGTTGGATAATTTGAGCCTGGTCATTTGTGCCTCAAGTGCCTCTGGGTTAGTTTGTTCGATGATCCATCGGTTTGTTTCTTGGCCATCCATGGTATTCTCAGGAGTCTTCTCCAACACCAAAATTCAAAGATGTCAGTACATTTCCTGCTCCTTCAAAGTCCAACTTTTGCTTCCATAGGGGTCACGGGAAGAACATGGCTTGCATGATTCCGATCTTTGTAGGTATAGAGGCGTCATGGCATATCTTTTCCAAGGCCAATGTGATGACATAATGGTAGTAATAGAAAAGGAGGTCTGCAAGTAATGGGAGTGGGCCTGTCTGTCTAGAGAAAAAACATAAAAATTGGGGGGGGGGGGCAGAGCGCCTCTTGGAAAGCTATAGAAAGGAACATCTAAGGTATTTTGTGACTGGCTGCCAGCCCTTCACGGTAGGCCAGTTCAAGAAATGGGTAGTAGTGCCCTTTATCGTAGTAAGGTAGAATAACAAAACCTTGAAAGCCGATCTAAGTTTTTTTGTGTCCCATTTGAGTCCGCCGGTCAAAAAAAATTGATCTGCCCCTGATTTTAGGAATGGCAATTTTGCAGGGCTTCAGTAGATGTGGGTTTCCCCAAAGTTAAAAACTGGCATTATGTTAGAATTAAAAACATGCTGGCCAGGGAATTCTGGGAGCTGAAGTCCACACAAAGCAAAAAACACTTTAGGGAATTGAAGTAATGGGAATGCAGTTTAATTCTGTAGTGCAGATAAATGAAGTTGACTTGTTTGCTGGAGTGAGGGAGGAATGACAACGTTTGACCTCAGATGCTCCACTAGTTCTGAATGTCTTGCCAGATCATGGTTTCCCCTACCTAGAAACTGAAAACAGGGCAATTTAGGATGAACCGAAACAACATTCTGCAAATGGGGGAAAGCAGAGCAGAGTGAAACAAAAGAGTTAAGCAACCAATACTGAATTTGAACGGGTGTGGAAATCCTATCTGGTTCAAGGCCTTCCAGATGAGGAAGAAGCATGATTCCAGAATCTCCTGAAAGTGATTCTCTCTCCCTCTGCCTAGATTACAGCAAACCATAGTCAGTTGTTTCCTTATAACCTGGTCCAGGAAAGCAAGAGGGCTTGGGTTAAGGATCTGAGGAACTTCTAGACATTGAGGAGTAGATATCTGGTGGAAGTAAATGGGATGGCGCTTGGAATACGAGGAATTGTAGCTGTTCCCCTTGGCAGAAGCTGAAAATCTGCCCAGGGCTACTGGGTCCGTGCTTCTGTGTCTCTCTCCTTGCTATCCCAGTTTTAATATTCTAATTTTTAAAAAAGCACTGTTTGGAATGTGGGGTTTTCATCAGCCGATGGGATTTTTTTTCGGCTTTAAATCCCTTCTCTCTCTCCTGCAGGCTTTTATCTTTCTCAAAAGAATAGACTTGTTCTTGAGAAAATCCCATTTCAATCCACCCTCTGCCTCCACCAATATTTCGCTTCAAGCCAATTTGAGGAAGGCTTGTCGGATAACCTCGCTCCCGGCGATGTTTTTTAATGTGGCTTCTTTATCATTCAAATTGACTTTGATTTGAAGATCTCTCCCGACTGGGGTGGTGCTGAAGCTGAATGAGTACAGTACAAAGCCCAGAGACAGGATCTAAACCAAATCGGCTGCAGAAGTCATTTCTTTCTGTTGCAAACGCCGCTTTGATAATATCCCCCCCCCCACACACATCTGCAAGCAATATCTGCACAGGTCGGAAGTTTTGTGGTTTTTCTATTGCCTGCTGTTTTTCCAGCAGAGTGACGCTCAGTGAACCGAGTTTTCAGGTTTTTTAAGAGCTTTGTGTCTTTTTTTTCTTCTTCAGCCCATTTAGAGAAAGATATAAGTGCAAGGGGAGGCAAACCTGTAAGAAAGGTAAAAGAGCAAAGGAGAAAGAAGGGGATGCAGGTAGTTGAACAAAAGGTCTCCAATATCATTAGGGAAAGTTACTAATCACTTAGGATGCTGTGAAATGTATAACATTTGAATAGAGATGTTATACAGAAGATATAAGTCACCCTCTGGGGGAGATGGGCAGCATATAAATTTAATAAATAAATAAGAAAGAAAGAAAGAAAGAAAGAAAGAAAGAAAGAAAGAAAGAAAGAAAGAAAGAAAGAAAGAAAGAGCAAGCCTTATAAAGGCCTTTTGGCTTCAGGTAAGGCCTTATTAAGCTTTTTAAAAATACCTGGTGATCACAATATAAATCACTAACACTCCTACAATAAATCAATGCTAAAAAAATTGAATTTTCCATGAAATTAAAACGCAGACTCTTTACTTCTACCTTTTTTTTCCTGTGTGCAGCAGCATACAAATAAGCTGAATAAATAATAAATAAATGCATAATAAAACCCAGATTTGGGGGCGGCATTTGTGCCAGTCCACAGCAGACTCGCGAGCAGTGCAAAAGTGGATGCTGGCACGATTGCTGCTGCGGTTCTGGAGCTGCAGAATTCTTGCAGGACACGGCAGCTTATCTTGGGGGCCCTTTGCCAGGGGCTCAGGCAGAGAAAGGTTTCTAGCTCCCTATGATAGGAGTGGAAGAGATCTTTGATAATTTAGCCCTTGCGGTGACTGATAATAACATGCGCTTAGCCCTGGAAAACAGGGAAGGGTGAGGAAGAAACTCAAGATTGCCCTGCTTTGATTTTCTTAGGTATAAGAGGGAGGGAAGGGGAAAACACTGTCAAGATTTCAGGACTCCGAATTCTGTTGTTATAACCTATATCAGTAGAGCTCTAGCATTTCTTGGGGTGTCTGTTTCCTGACCTAGCCTACCTCAAAGGGCTGACAGGAAGGAGCAAGGCAGTTTGTTCTACTATCAAACAACTAGATAGTTGACGGATACGGTCTGAGGCAGATGGGAAGGGAAATACTCTTCTAATAGACAAGCATCATCCATCTTCCGTGTAAACTTTATCAGTTCTGTCGTTAATTAAAACTCAGGTTTAATTTTAAGGTTTGTACCTCAGCCTGCTTTTTTCCTCTTCCCTCCCTGACCCTTTTTCTTATGTGCTGGGCATTTAGGCAGGCAAAAATGGTCTTTCTTCAGTGATTCTATCCCCAAGAAGCTTTTTAGCAAGGTAAAAAAAAAAAAAAGCCATTAAAAAAGAATTGGAGCATGAACGAGAATGCTTTTGGGTGGGGAAACAATGCTTTTGTGACTTAGCTGAGTGCTAACTCACAAAAAGGCTTAAAAATGAACTGCTCCCCCCAAAGCAAAGAAAAGAGAGCAACAAGAAGAAAAAGGCCTCCTTTTTAATAATCAACGTATCCCCGATTAGGAGAAACAGCACATGCAGAGACATGGAGGGTAATCAGATTGGTTTAATACACGTCAAGGAAATTAATCATGCCTCCCACTGTCACCCAACCTCCTGCAAGAAAATAACCAAAAATAGAGATCCTGTTCTTGTGGCTTCTCGGGAGGCTAATATATGATTCCATTGCCGAAAGCTGCTGAAAACATAAACGCTTGAGAGCGTCCTTCAGTGGCAGGAAAGGACGCTCAGCAGCCCCTCCGCTTCCATGGCAGAGCTAAAGGATCGAAATGTGCCCCAAATGCATGGAAGGTCTTCAGCTTTTCCATGCAACCTCGCCTCTTTTAAGCCTCCAAAGTCAAACGTAACCGGCTGGCCGTTTTCCACAGCTGTCCAGCCAAAACGAGACCTGGAATGGTTTTTCTTTGGTTCGCTTTTCCTCTGCTTGTTCACAGTTTCCTCCTTCTCCTGCGAGGGCCAGACCCCTTAATTTAAAATTTAAATTTCACTTAAGATGAAGTCAAACGAATGCTTCCTTCTCTCCTCTTTCCTCTCCTGGGGAAAGAAGGCCTGGCGTGGCTTTTCCTCCTTTTAAATCCCGTTCCTCAACGACGATCAAAAGCTAATTAAGGCATTTCCCTTGTACATTTACAATCAACTCAGTTTCCTTTTCCAGGAAGATAAGGAAAAGACACTTATCTATCCAACTCGGCAAGGTCATGGTGGGGTTTTGGGTAGAGAACAGAGAAAAGTGATTTTAAAAATGCAGCCCTCGCTCTATTTTTCTGACCCTACATCCCTCCAGATCTTGTCCAGTCTTCTTTGGGAAAGTCTGGAGGGTGAACTGGTGGGTGACTTAGCAGACCCCAGAAAAGAGTTGGAGGTGTTTGCTTCTCTTGGCTACCACCTAGTGGCCATTGGGACACATTGCAGCACAGATATGGTGGTCCTGCAGGTGGTTGGGAGCAAGACGGGGCTTCAAGATGGCTTGGATAGGATCACCTCCACTCTCCCCTGCCTATAACTGTGATGGAATGGTTTGATGAAGGCCGCGCTCGGGGAGATAAGCATTTCCTTGGCCCCCAACAGGAGCGTGGGAAGGTTAAGAGGATGAGACTGGCACCACCCTAAGGAATTTGCGGTGTTTTCGTTTGCTGGCTTGGGAAGTTTAGATTCAGTCTGGAGAGATTTCTGTCTTGAGGTGGAAGCTAATAAATGCAACAGAACTATATTTGCACTGTCTCGTGGAGTTCTTTGGGCTGAACCTGACATCAATCATTGCAGTCTGAAGAGATTGATGTCAGGTTCAGCCCAAAGAACTCCACAAGACAGTACAGATACAGTTCTATAGCATTTATTAGCTTTCACCTACAAGACAGAAATCTTGCCAGACTGAATCTAAACTCTCCAAGCCAGCAAGCAAACACCGCAAATTCCTTAGGCTGGTGCCAGTCTCATCTTCTTAACCTTCCCACGCTCCTGCTGGGGGCCAAGGAAATGCTTATCTCCCCAAGCGCGGCCTTCACCAAACCATTCCATCACAATAACCCACTTAATGCATTCGTGGTTGGTAAGATGCAGTTTTCCAAACAACATCTTTTAATTTAGGAAACTTCCATGCACAATCTCCTTCCAACCCCTTTGTCTTTGCTGGAGGGCATGTGGGCATATTTGGGTAGTCTAAGATAGAATTTGGAACTGTGGGATTTACCTTAACGGGGTTTGGCACCACTTAGGGGTTCTTCCAAAAGGCAAGGTGCCTCTGTCAATATAAATCTAGCCCATTTTGTAGAACAATAGTCCAATTTATCCAGTTTTTCTTCCCCAACCCCCAATTTTTAGAACAAGTCTGCTGTGATTGGTCGATGTTGAATAATAAGAAATAAATATTTAACATCTTTTTATTCTCTGTTTTATTTTGTTCTTTATATTTTAATGTATTGATTGATTGTTTTTAGCTTTCTTGTACGCCACCCAGAGTCGCCTGTGGTGAGATGGGCAGCTATATAAATTGGTTTAATAATAAGGTTGACGATGATGTTCTCCTGGAAGGATGTGCAGTCCATAGCTCCTCAGCATCCATGTTTTGCACACTGGAACATTGCTAGGTTGTAATCCTGAAATTCAGGGGCACAATTTTCCCCTTAATTTCCTTGCTAAAATGGGGCAAATGTACGTTTTGGTGACACTTGCAGCGATGAAGCAGAAGGAATCTGGTAGCACTGTTTCCAACCAACGCATTTTATTCAAGAGGCAGTAACTGCAGCTCTTGATAGCTCTGAATAAAATGTGTTTGTCAGAAAAAATGCTACCAAACTCCTCCTGGTTTTTGGCTACCCTAAACGAACTCATCTCTTTTCCTGCAATACTTACAGTGAATTCCCAGTTCACCCTCTGCAGCTTTTGAAGTCCTTTTTTAAAAAATGCAGAAATAAAGGTGCAGTCAGTCCTTGGTTGCAAAAAAAATACAATAAAATAAAAATTGCCTACCGTTATTCCTGGCAAACTTCACCCCTGAGGTTGCAATGAATTTAAATGCTTCAGACATTTTGCCTGTCCTCAGGATCTTTCTTACAGCAGAAGCGCACAGACCCAGCCTGGCTTAGCTGGTCAGCTGCTTTCTTGCTGACAGAAATAGAAACCGTACGCATGCAGAAGATCTGCGTACTGCAAAACAGAGAAATCGAGCTACATTTAGAGTTTAAATTCTAGGCAGTTTCCCCCTGTTGTTCATGTCCGTGGAAATTGAGCTGTTCTCTTCCTAGCCACGAGACTGGAAGACGCCAGCTCCGTATTTACCTGAAGGTGCTGTCTGGTCTGAGAACCACCCAGGTTTGCTCCTCACCTTTCAGTTCTCCAGCATCTTAAGGCCTTTACCTGCTTGGACATCCTGGGGCTTGAGCCTTGGAGCTTTGCAATGCAAAGCAACACTCCTAACATATGGGTGGGCAAGCCAGAGGCCTCATGTGGCCCCCGGCACCTCACCTTTCCTGGTGATGCCGCCCTGTGACCAGACAGCTGCTTCCAGGAGATCGGGAGGCTGCAGTGTGCTCCTGACCGCTCCAAGATGGGAGCCAGGAGAGATGCATCAAGGAGCAAGGGAGGGGATATCAGAAGTTTGTGATAAGTTTCCAGAAGTATACACAAATCTTTCCTTGGGAGAAAAAGACCTGAATCAGAAACCAGTCCTTGAGAGAAGAAAAGAAGGAGGGAAAATGGAAAGTTTTTAAGGCGGTCAAACCCTTGTTTGGAGGAAACGTGAGCTACGGAAAAGCCAGTGGAGAAATTTCCTCTTGCTTCTTCGCAGCCGGGGAGGGAGCGGGGGCAGTGGGAAAAGCCATCTGCTTGCTAACCGATTTCTCTTCTGACTTCTGCAGGCGTACGTGCTGCCTTACAGCCCGTCTCAGGCGCCTCATTGCCTCAACCCGGGCGGAGAGTACTACGAAGAAAACATCCACAAGTGTTGTAGCTTATGTCCTCCAGGTAGGGTGCTGAGCGCCGGGCGTGTCGCTGTGTTGAGCCATTGTGTTGTGTTGTGCAGCGCCTTTCAGGAAGCCGTTACGTTTCCTGCCTTTTTGGTTTAAAGGCACACGGGAGAGGCAGAACCAGGATAAGTGTTCAGTAGGACAGCTCCCGGGCATGCCCAGCCTGGCCCCTGGAAATCTTGGATGGGTCCCCTTGGCCCTTCCAAAAGTTGCTACCCAATAGCATTTTTGTGCATACGTGTGCCAGAAGGTGGGCCATATTAAATACAGTGGTACCTCGGGATACGAACTTAATCCGTTCCGTGACTCTGGGCGTATCCCGAGTTGGTCGTAACCCGACGCAAATTTCCCCATAGGGTTCAATGTAAATCCGGTTAATCCGTTCCGCCCTCCGAATTTGGTCACACCCCGAAGCAAATTTTCCCATAAGGTTCAATGTAATTACCATTAATCCGTTCTGGCGTCCGCGGACCACGTGTCAGGGGCGGAAAAATGGCCGTACCCCGAGGCAGAGTTCGCACATCGAGGTAAATTTTTGCGGCCAGAGCTGGTCGTAACCCGAAAAGTTCGTTAGTAGAGGCGTTCGTATCCCGAGGTACCACTGTACTTAGGGGAAGATAGCAGGATCTGCATGCAATTATTTTAATGGCATTGACACTGGCAATAAATCAAATCAAGCTCTTGGGGGGGTGGCTACTGAATGGAGAAAAGGGCACAAGCTCGCCTTCCTGAATTGGAACAATGTTGTCCTCAGCGGTGGCTGATGGGCGCCATAGATTCAGGCAGCAGTCGCTCTCAGCTCTTCCCGGAGATGCTGGCGAGTAAACCTAGAATTTTCTGCCTGCAGACCAGAGCACCATGGAGTGCTCAAACCAAATGCAGGAAGAACATAAAAAATCAGGAACGCTCGTTTTTTCCCCTGAAGCGATCCAATCCAGGGTCTGGCGCTTCTGGAAATTCTCCAACAAATTCCAGTCTCATGGCCCACGGTTTTCAGAACAGCCTGCCCCAGCAGACTTGCATGCTGTGGGGACTGACATCTTTGACATTCTCCCCACATGCAAAAAGAGAAATGTGAAAGATGCAAAAGCAATTTAACAAGTGGAAGGCATTCCACAAGTCTTTCACTGAAGCTTCTTGTAAACGAAACATGAAGAGAAGGGAGAGAGGGGAACGTGACAGCAAAGAACTCAATTTTCAGAGGCTGAAAAACAAAATCATCCTGGTCTGCTTAATGTCTAAACTTCCCCTAAACTTAGTAGATGATCTCAGCAGAGCTACGTAGAAATAGCCTCACAAAATTTCCCACCCCTTTAAGGCTGATCTGTCTTTTCCATCATCTGATCCTTTTAACTGACCTGGCAAAACCCAAACTTTTAAGACAAAAATGTCTCTAGCTCGAAGCTATCTCTTCGCAACGTCTGACTCGGTTTGCTTCCTGTTCGATAGTGGATACGTCTCGCTCCTTCACAGCGTTGTATTGTTCAACGCCCACGGTACTTTCTGCTGAGAGTTAAATGCTGAGTGCCTAAAAACTGTGGAATGGGAACTGACTAATTAATCATCCACTACAAAATGCCTTGCCAATGACTGGTCAAAAACGCCGTTATTCTTACTAAGCAGAGGTGGTTTCTAAGTAAACAAGGCAATTAAAATTTTGGACAAGGGACTGGGCGCTGCCAAATAAAGAGAATCCCGCTTCCAGTGGATTTAAAAAAAAAAGAATAAGATATTGGTGGTGGTGATGATGATGACGTTGATGAGGAGGAGGACTGCCCGAACCTGGAAGGGAGGAGACCCCGAATCTCCCAAAGCAGATTCCGCTGAATCTGATTCTATTTCTAGGCACTCTTTGATGCCCAGTTTCCCCCTTTTCCACTGCAGGTTTTCGCGTCCTTCAGAGTTGCAACAGCAGCGCCAACACGCAATGCATCGAATGCAAGGAAGGGTTATACACCAAGGCCTGGAGTCGGGCCAGGCTGTGCTTCAGCTGTTCACCACATTGCAAAGCAGGTAAGCAGGGGGCAGCTGGAATTTGCTGTTTCCCTTTCTAGTGCTCTGGCCTCCCTTGGGGCAGCTGGCAACAGTTCAACATCAACAAAATAGAAGGAGAGGAGAAGAGAGGAGGAAGAAGAGGAAGAGGAGCAGGAGCAGGAAAGAGGAAGAAGAGGAGGAGGAGGAGCAGAGAAGAAGGAGGAGGAGGAAGAGGAAGAAGGAAAAGAAGGAGAGGAAGAGGAAAGGGGAAAAGGAGGAGGAGCAGGGAAGAAGAGGAGGAGGAGGAGGAGAAGGAAGCTAGCAACACTTAAACATAATTAAATAGAAGGAGGAGGAGGATCTTTATGCAGTGAATGACCAGTGCATAATCAAACTCAGTAATGTAAAACAGGTCATATGTATATTGGCAGGTACATTTTGTATATGACATAATACAGTTTAGCTACGCTTAGAGTCATAAGGGTATCTGAGAGTAAAACATTCTAAATAAAACTGGAAATTTATTTAAATGTAGGGGTGTTGACTCTGAACGTGCACCAGCATAAAATGAGTAATATAGCAAAACGGTTTTTAACGATTTCAGTTGCCTCGTCGCCGCGTGGCAACCCCCCCACCCCGTCCCTTTCTAAGACTGTCGTGGGACGGGCACCGGAGTAAGCCAGGAAGAAGACCCCCCTCCTGAATTTAGGGATCATGGTTTGGCTTAGGCATCAAGTGGTCCAAGGAGGTGAAGGAGCCAGTGAGGAGCAGATCGTCGATTTTAATTGATTGCACTTCTGGATTGTAGATGAAGTTTCCTGGGCACGAGTAAACGTTTAAAAATCATTTTCAACCCTTCTAAACAGCACAGAAAGTAGGATAAAATCAGTTTAAGGATATCAAAAGTTGCCAAGAGTGAGTTTTTATTTTAAAAAAAAAAGCAGTAAATAGAATAAACCCAAGCGTTAAATCTCTCTTAATGTTTCCTGATTGTCAAGGAGGCCCGTTGTTTATTTGTGGCTACTGGATGGCCATTAATCATGCCGACTGGGATGACTGGACAGGGGCATCTGCAGGTGAGTGTCAAAAAATTAAGATGGCAGCCATGCCCACCATCTTGACTTTTTTGACATCCTCCTGCAGATACCCAAGTAAGGGGAGGAGTAATCCACTGCAGAGACAGGCTAATTTAACTGCTGTGGGTAATTTCTAGTTTAGTTTGTCCCCAGCACACTCCCAGTCAATCCCTCTAACCTAACCCAAGGTTTCTCAACCTTAGCAGCTTTAAGATGTGTGGACTTCAACTCCCAGAATTCCCCAGCTAGCATCCGAGCAAGCATGCGTGCACACAGACACACTGCTCCATTCAGCTAGCAAAAATAGAGTTTTAGGTTTATTTCTTAAACATCAGCAAACATCAAAAGCAGTTAACTGGCCAAAATGAGACTGAAAATAAGCAAAAGCAGAGAGACAGAGACAGAGACAGAGACAGAGACACGAACAAATAAAAACATATTCTATCTGTGCATCTGTGTGTAAATTTTTATGCATGTTTCTGTCTCTCCCTGGTTTGGGGACAAATCTGAGGACTTGATCATGAACAGTAACAGAGTCTGGAGGACGTGTTTGTCCGCAGCGCCCAGACCGATGGTTTTGGGGGGTTGACTGCTTGAGGACCACCCTCTGCCATTGTTTTCCTGGGCATTTTTGGTTTTGCTTTAAATTCTTCTGCTGCTTTTGTAAGTGTGTGTACTGATCACCACGAGGATGTGACTTTGCAGAAAGAGTCTCTCTGTTTTTATCTCCTTCCCTTTTCTCATCCCTGAGAAATTAATTTTAGGCTGTATATCTCAGGTCCACACAAGAGCCAGTTTGGGGTAGTGGTCAAGGCAGCAGGCTAGACGCCAAGGGAGGTCTCGTCCCGCCTGAGACCCGAAGCCAGACAGGTTCTGGCGACACTGGCAAGCGGCTCCGGAAAAACCTTGCCAAGACCACTGCAGGGACTAGTCCAGGAGTCACCAGGAGTCAGGACTGACTTGAAGACAATATATACATGTAAATATGTATCTCAAAAGGCACAGAACTTGGAAACAATGCTAAGAGGAATTAGCATGGGCCGTCTCAAAGCTTATTCTATCTTTGACCCTTTTATGAATAGAGAATAGGAAAGGAAAGTAGGACACCAGGTGATCCCGCCACTATTCTACGCTATGAAGGAAATAATTTCGGAGTTGGAGATGATGCATGCAACTAAAAGCCGGGGGGTAATATCACAGGCACGTTCACTTGTCTTGCATTCCCTGTTTGTCTTTGCATCTTTCAGTGGGGCTGTGTGGGGACAGAAGAGGAGAGTTGGGCATTTTTCAGGACCCATATTCCAGAGTTCCTGAAGGCGTTAGGGAGCTCACAAAAGCCCACCCCAGCTTCCCCCTTCAGGTGCCCCCTTTCTGGCCAGCCTCTTGCCCCCTAACAGCCCATCCCTTTTTCTGAAACTAGGATTTGTGGAGGAAAAGAAATGCACCAGGACACAAAACCGAGCCTGCTGGTGTCCGCCTGAGCACTTCTGTAGCTCCTTCGTGTCTGAGAAATGCTACAACTGCCAGCCGTACCAGAAGTGCCCGAAGGGCTACGGAGTTGTCCGAGCGGGTGAGTTTGGAGCCACTGTTTGTGCATGTCGGCAACAAAGGAAAGGGAACTTTCTTGCTACGTTGTAAAACAGGGTTGGGTGGAAGATAGATCCAAGTCTGTTTGACAACCCTGGGTGATAGGTGCTAAACCAGTAACACCTCTGGATCCTGCAGTCAACCGACGCCTGTCTGAAAAGACCACGTTTTTTTGGCATTGCAGAAGGATCCATCAGTTGCAAAACCTTCATCTGCATATTCTACATGCATGTTTTCTGCTTAGCAGAAGATTAGTAAGGAAGAGAAGCATACAATCATTCTATTTATTTGGATAGCACTCTTTTATCACTGTTCCCCCCCCCCCCAAAAATAATGGTTAAATCCTTTCTTTGAAAAACAAGTCTAAACCCCCATCAGCTGCTAAAAGAAATCAGCGTCAGCAGCGCTCAAAACTTTAGCGTATTCTTCATAATTCAGTATTAGCCTTTTTTCTGTCTTAATCTCTCTGCACACACCCCCACCCCCACACACCTACACACACTTTGCTTCTGGTCTGAATCCCACTGATACCATAAACCCTGACAATTTATTGAAGGGATGAGGGTCCCGAGAGAGATTTAACCAGATTATCTTTCCATCCCTGATGTATCTCAGATGTCCATTAGATGAGAGCGTGGTGAACAGAGAAATGAGAGTCACCCCCAGTGAGGGTTTGGGGGGAAAACACCAAAACTCCTTGTGGATCAAGAGCTTCCATTTCTCACCAGAGAGCCCAAACATAAGAAGAGGTCAAACAGACCATCCAAGACAAATTTATAGACTCATAGAATCCTAGGGTTGGAAGGGACCTTCGAGGTCTTCTAGTCCAAGCCCCTGCCCGATGCAGGAGTCTTCATGCCATCATCTTGCAAAAATGGTTGTCCAATCTTTTCTTGAAAACCTCCAGTGGGTTTCAAATTTGCAGGGGGCTGCTTCTTAGAATGAGATCCTTCTCAGTTGTAGCATCCCAGTTGTGCCCTGGTCTCTGGGGAGCCAGCCTAGACTCTCTGCTGGCCACCTCACCCCAGGATCAAAGTGCTACCAAACAGATGCCTGTTGGGCTGAGCTGCATTGTGGACTTTGCACGCAGAAACTAAGGGAGGTAAGGCTGATTCACACTCAGATAGAAGTGGCAGGGCTGTAGGCTAGACTGGGAAATTGAAAACTGTTCTGGAAGAGGCAATGTTAAACCCGTATCACATCAAGAAAATGGTGTGGAGGTATCTTGAAGCCACCAGGAGTCAGGCCTGTAATGGTATGTGGGAATTACCTTGAGAGACGGGGCAAAGAGCAGCTGACTAGGGTACAGTCAGATAAGAGACTGCATAGCCTGCAGTTGGATAGTGGGCTGGGCAATAGGCTAAGAAGGGACCCTCCCTAGTTTCTCGGGCTGTAAAGAGACTTGCAAGATTGATGTCAGCCTTCCCAGGTAGACCAGACAGGAAATACAACCAGATGAACTAATTCTACTTTATTGTAAAGCTACATTAACAGAATCTTGCAAGTCTGAAAGGACAATCCTCCCACTGTCTCCTTTACAGCCTGAGAAACTAGGGAGGGTCCCTTCTGAGCCTGTTGCCCATCCCATTATCCTATTGTGGGCTGTGCTCCCTCTTATCTGACATTTCCCCCAGCAACATCACTTGGCTCCGTCTCCCAAGGTCTTTCCCACATACCATTACAAGCTTGACTCAAAGGGGGTTTGATTCACCTCCTTTCCATTGTTGTACAGCTAGATGTTGGGGGGGGGTGTCTTCACCATATGACATGTATTATTTATTCTTCTGTACCTCTTTAAGAAAGATAAGTAGATACACATATACCCATATATCATAACGGCCTTAAGATACGTGAAGGCAGATATCAATGGAGCAGTCAGTTCAGCCATGGAACAAGTAGCCCGAACAGGTGGCTGGCCTCCCTCCTTGGATGTGGCCAAGAGGCTGGACAGCCCTGCCTCTCTGGCATGGATTGCTGCAGGGAGCTGGCGTTGGGCTATGTGGCCTCAAGGCCCCCTTTCTTCTTCTTTCTGATGGCTGTTGTTACAAAGACATACAGAAAATAGCTGGTGGGGTCAAGAAACTAGAGCAAAGTCTGGAGTGGACTCTCTGATCCCCACATGGCAGGGATCTGAATGCACAGGGCTTATTCGTGGGAAAAGGAAGTTTACAAAAGGACAGGAAAGGGCAGTGAGCAGTAACACTGGGACTGTGGGACATCAGCCAGCCCAACTGCTTTAGCTCCAGGCAGAGGATTTTGGATTTCTAAAGAGGTACCAGAGCTGAACATGTAGGAGTTCAGCTCAGCTCCTGGAAAGCTGGTCGAATCACCCACAGGATTTGACAAGAAGCAATCTAGGCAGTTGGATTAGGGTCTCAGCCTCAAGAGCCATCTGCTCAAGACAGGTGGAATAATGTCCTTCTGCTTCTATTTTCCAAGAAGCGGTATCAAGAGAACACATATTGATTCCAGAGATATCATAAAAACATCCACATTAGTATATATTTATGAAATGTATGCTCAGCCCCATTCTGTTATGACTCTGAGCAGCTTACAAAATACACAGTAAAAACAGAATAGACACACACAAATCGTATTTAGTCTTTACAGATTGGTCTAAAGAAATTTTACACTTTGAGCATGAGTTGAGGATCAGTCAATCTTTTATCTGCCCAATTGTATGGCCCCAAGGGAGAGTCCAGAAAATCAGAATCGGGCAAGCCATGGTCTTCCCTATGACCCGCTATGGAAGTGAAAGTTGAACTTTGAAGAAGCAGGACAGGAAGAGTATTGACGCTTTTGAACTTTGGTGTTGGAGGAGACTCTTGAGAAGATCACCGACAGCCAAGAAAACAAACCGATGGATCTTTAAACAAATCAGTCCAGAGATTTTACTTTAAGCACAAATGACCGGGCTCAAATACTTCAGATGCATGATGCGAAGACCCAGCTCTCTGGAGAAGGCTCTGATGCTGGAAAGGTGGAAGGAGGAGAAGAGGACAACCAGCTGCAATGTGGAAGGACTCAGTTACAGTGGCATTGGGGGCACTGTTGGAAGACCTGAAGGACCATGTCATGGAGAAAATGTATGTTGCTAAGAGTCAACAATGACTTGATGGCACGTATTCAATTTTTTAAAAAATAGACGAAAGTAGGTTAAATATCCTGAACAGGGCTGGATGTTCCAAGGCTCAGAAATCAGTGGGAGGTGTTAAAAATCTTAGAATCAATGTAGAGAAGAGAAGAGGAGTTTAGACAATATTATCACTCCAGAGAGAAATAGTTCCAATTATGAAGCCAGAGGATCATGGTGCTCAGTGGGTCAGAATCGGACTGGTGCTCAGCTGATAGCCCAAACAAGTGATCTGCTGTTGCAGGGCAGATCTCTGGAGTGAGAATTCAAGCTGGAAACATCAATGGTGCTGGAGCTGGAAAGCTGAGGATCTTGGTTTGGGACAAGGACATCTTTCTCCAGCTGTACTTCTGCCAGCCCATTCTGACATCAGGAGTCATGTCAGAATTACTCCTGATATGTTACCTGAGTAGAGATAGGAAGTCCAGAAACACTGGAGGGAGAAGGGGATTGCACTGCCATTTTTAACATGTTTTCCTTGAACGTTCCTGATTTCCCATATTGTTCTGATTCCCGAAAGATGGGCATTTCTTGGCTCCAAATATCTGTCCAGCTTTTAGAGCATTTTCCTCTTCTCTCCCTCTGCATTTCTCTAACTGTGGCCAATCGCAACCCTTTAAGAATGCTCATTTGTTTGCAGGCACGAGAAGAGCGGACGTGGAATGTGCCCCTTGCAGACCTGGCACGTTTTCTGATCTTGAGTCTCCCGAGGCCGTCTGCACCCCCCACAGGACGTAAGTCTGGGGTCACGTGGTTTACCATGAGCTTCGGGGAGGGGAATCCTGCTAAACCTATGCAGGAAAAGTCCCAGTAAGTGTTGTGCACTGTAGACCTGCCAAATCAGGGCTGCCCACAGGGTGTGGTCAAAAAAGTCAAGATGGTGGCAATCAAAGGACTGCCCCTTTTTAATGTGCATCGTGGCTGCCATCTTGACTCTTTGATCGTCACTTGTGAAGGCTCCTGTGTAGGATGACGATTGCATAAATTTCAACATCCATTTCATCAGGGGTCTTGGACGTACGTATAAGGTACCTCAAAAATATAGCAGTAAGGGAACAGCTGGGGAATTGCAAAAGAGGAAAAAAAAGACATTTGCATCTTATTGTGGCACAAATGTGCCCTGAGAGCATCTTTTTTCAATGAAAGAGGAATATTGATTTCAGATCCATGCAACTGATATCAATCAGCAAAGATCAGAGTAAAATACCAGCTCATACTACATCCAAATTCCTATCAAACGGCAAGTATTTAATACTACTAGCAAGTATGATCCAGTGGGGTGCTAAGAGGGGAAGGAATATAGAGGTGCTGTAATTGTTGTATCAGAGGTTTCTAGTGAATGAGTTCAAAACTTCCATAAAAACCATTCAGGAACTTCAGCCAAGCCAGACCATTCCACGTATTTCTTTAGCAGTTTATCCTGGCATTCCTTGAGCTAAAATAGCAACGTACCCAGTAAAACCTGAATTCCTGTCGATAGAATTAAGAAGCGGTTTCTTTTCGCTGGCCTTACAGGACCTTTAGGCAGAAGCAGCTTATGCGTTCAGAGCCCCCTTGCCACGCAGGTGTCTGTGACACTCCGTGGTGAGGGCGTACACGTCACAACCTCACTGTGCAGCTGATGCAAATTTGCATCCTGACCCCTGTCTCAAGAGCATAAGTCACATCACTTGCATTACGATATGCGTCCGGAGTCCTTGGAAGACGGGCGGTGTACAGGTTTAGAGGACGATGACTGAGTGGGCATTTGGCTCCCGCGTTCCCCTTGGGCATCCAGGGTTTTACGGTACTGCTGTTGGCTAATTGTGTAGGTAAGAAAGGGCTTTGGTTGCATGGTGGTGGGCGCCATCTTAACTTTTTTGACCTTTCCTGAGGACACCCCTGGTAGGAGAGCAACAGCAATGTCCTGTATTCTCTTTCTCTTTTCCTAACCGCAGAAAAACCAAACGCTTTGCGCAAAAGCTTAAAGATTATTTTGGCGGGGCGAGGGGAGATGTGGTCGCCTTGCATGACCCACTTTCCATCCCTTGGTAGCCCCTCAGCTGGTCATCCTTGCCCATTAGAAACGAGCCTATACGGCAGATTTCTTTTAGGGTTCTTCAGCAGTCAGGAATGGAAATGACGGAGCAAGGAGCCAGGTCCTCGGAGCTCTGGTTAGGAAGATTGGTTGGGGAAAGGGTTAACAGGGCAGCTGAAGAATTGACGCAAACATGCGTGGACTGTAGGCACATTTGGGGGGAAACAGGACATGTGTATCGTCTGGGAGGCGGCCAGGCCCCTCCTGTTCTTTACACAACATCAGTTAGCATCTTGAGCCAAGTGAGAATCCACTCGTAGAAACTCCCCCAGATAACCCTTCCTTGGCATTTGGTAGAAACACAGAACACCGGAGTGGCTACAGATTACGGGAGACAGGACTGTACAGTGATAAACAGGACATCCACACGCCGCTCTCAGCCATCTCCTCGCACTACAAGACTCTACTCCCCTGCTGGCTTCTCCTTAAAGGAGAGAGTTTAAAGAATAGAAACGCTAAAAAAAGAAAAAAAAATTGGCAGTGTCTCCAAAGAGCTCCGGAAATTGACTTCTAGATGCAGTACGTAGACCCCTTACTGAAAACACCTCGAGCGTCTTAATAAACATTAGATCATGTTTATTTTCTGAAGGTAAGAAAAAGGGTGGAAGTTGTGTCACAGCAAGTTCACATTTGCACAACAGATACCTTGTCTGAAAGCACCTGAAGTTAGGTGGCGTTTCTCACTCGCTTGTTTCGGTCGCTCTTCCCTACAGCTGTAAATCGGTGCTTGTCCCTGGAAACAGCTCCAGCAACACCATTTGTCGCAATTCAGGGGGGCACATTGACCTCAGAACAAGTTCTCTGCACCTCACAACCACTACAAAGAGGCCAATGCCACCATGGCACGTTGGTACCAGGAACGCAACCCTCAGCGTCAAGAAGGATCTATTAGCAGACACTGGTGAGCGAGACTGAATGAAATTGTGAAGTTTGGCATCTTCATCCTGTCTAGAGAAAAGTGGTTTAGTTGAGAGAAAGAATTTCTGCTTGTTGTACAGAAGGTCTCCAACATCTACAGGGAGGGCTGAGAAAGATACCTGCTGCCAGCCTTCAGGATTCAAGCCCATAATCCTCTAGGAACTGAACTCCAATTTCCATCATCCCTGTCTGATGGAGTTTAACAGCTACATGTTCTTCAACACTGAGATGCATTGGTGGGTTGGTCTAAGGCAGTTTCATAGCACCAATAGGGACTCAATAGCTCTTACACGTAGAAGGCCCCTGGTTCAATCACTGGCATTGCAAGGTGTAATGGGCTGTGAGAATCACCTTGAGGAACAGGAGGAAGAGTCACAGCCAAGGCAACAGTCAGATAAGAGAAATCTGAGTCTGGGGCAGAAATGTAGTTTGAGAAAGCGTCTCAGACTGGACCCTCCATAGTCTTGAATGTAAAGGGAGGGAGGGGAAAGGTGCATTAAGACTTACAAGAATGATGTCAACATTTCAAGGTAGACCAGACTAGGAGACCAAAGTCATGCAGGCTAATACGACTTTTATTATAAGGTTACAATAACAGATTCTTGTGCCTCCCCCCCCTCCCTGTATCTTTATGAGAACTAGGGAAGGTCATGTCTGAGGTGCTTCCTCAAATTACATTTCTGCCCCAGACTCAGATTTCTCTTATCTGACTGTTGCTTTGGTTGCAGCTCTTCCTCCTGTTCCCCAAGGTGGTTCTCACAGCCCATTATACATGGTCATGTTGGAGAAGACCCTGGGATGCATTGCCAGCCATGGGTGACTCCAGCCCTGGATTGTGGTCACTACATCTGACAGCCCATATCTAGCACAGGAACGCTTCCTCAAAACAAATTATCATAACAATATGATAAAAATAAAGCATTTGGGTGGGTGAGGATGTATTATATAGCTCAATTCTAGAGATACCATAGTTGGGCTGCAGAAATCAGGACCCCATGAGGTGATAACAAAGAACAACTGATCTCTGCTTCCATCTAGTGGCTGTCTGGATTTTTCACAGCCTAGACACGCTACTGCAGCAATGACCCAAACCTGCCCCCAGAATTTCCATTGTTTTTAACCTAATTTCCCCTGCTGCAAACGCTTTCTTTTTTGTGAGTGCAAAGTTTCCAGATATCTTCACCTCATGGTTTCCTGCCAAGGAGGAGGAGACCACAGTTGCGATTTCTTAGCATCGCTTGGTCATTCTAACTGTGCCTTCTGATCATTTTTTAAATTAATTTTTTATTAATTACAAAAAAAAGGAAAAAAGCACATAAAAATTCTTTAACATAGAAGCGCCTATAACCACAACAACAAAAGTAAAGGAATATGTATGTACTTGAACAATATTTGTATTAGATAAGCATATATAGAATTGTAACTGTGTACTATTATAGCGCCTTTTTATCATTCTGTTTTCCTTCCAGGCCGGATTGCTGGCATGATTGCTATTCCGTTACTGCTCGGAGTCATAATTTGCTTCATTGGTTTTAAAAAAAGTGGTAAGTTGGGCCTAAAAAAGGCAGAGTGGAAGAATTCTCTTGGCTTATTATTCAATTATTATTACAGTTTCCAATGAAATAAATTGATATGGCAAAACTGGTCCTTGGGCTCCGAACCTGGAGCAAAGTTAGCTCAAAGGGACCTAAAACTGTTAAGGTTCTCTTTGCTCACACTAAATAAGTGATAAATAAAAGCACCACCATTTTTGGAGCTATGGTGGAACCAAACTACCAAACTGAAAGCAGAATTGTGTACATTTCTCTCCCCATTACCATTTTAACCGCCTTGTCCCACTTTGTGGCACAAAACTACAATTTCTCTTCAAAACTGGGCAACTGAGCTGTAAAATCAGCCCCCTTGGAGAAGCAACTGCCTTCTACAGGTCCTTCTCCAAACTTGCTCTAGGATGAAGAGGGACCTGAGCTGGGTTTTCACTCTCTAAAGAATAAATGTCATTTGTTTAATTTCAAATACATGCCACAGAGATCAGACCTGCTGCAAAGACCAGGATCAAAGACCCCTTAGGCTTGCAGGACAAAAGTGGGAGGTGGCCATCCAGAGTCTTACTTGGAAGTTCAGCCACCTACCCAGAGAAAGTTAAGGGGGCAGAGAGCTTCTGGGCATAAAAGGGGCAATGGAGAGCAACCTCCCGCATTAGATTATGGAAATGGCTGTTTTTGTGACAGGCTTCCCCAGCCGTAGCTCAATTGGTGCCCACCTTAGCATCATTTCAGGCCCCAGGGAAGACCTTTCTGTTTTCCCAGGCTTCGTAATGAACTTTTAACTGTGCGATGATTCGTATTATTTTAGGTTTTGAATTACTGCCTTGTATGGTGTTTTCATTTTGCATGTTATCTGATTTTACTGTGTGTTTTTATGCCCATTGGGTTTTTGCAGTATGTTTTACTGTAAATCACCAGAAACAGCTTTGGCTATTGGGAATTTTAAAAACCTGCGGGGCTTTAGGATAGAAGAGTCTGTAATGGTATGTGGGAATGACCTTGGGAGACGGGGGGAAGAGATGCTGCCTAGGGAACGGTCAGATAAGAGAGGGCAGAGCCCACAGCTGCATAATGGGTAGAGAGAAAGACTCAGAAGGGACCCTCCCTAGTTTCTCAGGCTGTAAAGGAGACCGGGGCAGGATTGTACTTTCAGACTTGCAAGATTCTGCTAATGCAGCCTTACAATAAAGTAGAATTGGCTCATCTGGTTGTGTTTCCTGTCTGGTCTAGCTGGGAAGGCTGACAGTCTGGGACACATGCTCCAAGTTTCAAATGTCTTCACTGGTTCCCAAGAGTCATGCTTACTTGTAGCCTCCCAGATTGAGGTCCCAGATTCCAGGGGCATGAAATCTATAGGCCAACTCCCCCCACCCAGCCAGCATAGTCAACAGGGAGGGGTGGTGGGAGCTGAAGCCCCTGGAATAGCTCTAGTGATGACGAAAGGACCATCTCCTTATTACATCAGTTTTCAAAAGCTTGAAAAGTGGCTCTGTTTAGCATTTGACTCAAGTGAGAGTGATTGTTTTCCTAACAGAAACATCATATTAAAAAAGTACAGGTAGTCCTCGCTATCCAACCACGACAGGGACTGGAATTTAGGTCACTAAGCGATTTGCAGCTGATTTTACCACCTTTTTTATGACAGTCATTAAGCAACTGTCCTCTAAACGTGCGGGAATACAAATCTCATCATCCCTTCAGTCAGTGATAGTGAGGCTGATGGGAAATAACGAAGTAGTCCTCTTGCAAGAGGGGGAGATGTTGGGTAGATGAAATGAGGGGTCTCTAGTTGGGGATTTCAATTTTTTTCAGTCCATGCTTACTTGAACGGAAGACCTGAATCTGAAGTTTTAATTTTCTCTCTGGCAGGCCAAAACTGTGCTCCCCTGTGCAACAAGGAAAAACAGGTGAGCATTGACCTCTTTGAATCCGTAAAGCAGAATCTGAACCTTTGCCTTCATAGTCAGATACACCACAAATTAAACTGAGCATCCATCTTCTCCCCTGCTGTGTAGGCTCCTGCATTGACCTGGAAAGTGGGCAACCCACTGCTTCCCCCCCCCAAGCATGCCCACAGGCAGATAGTCACCCAGGGGCATCTGCAGAGCACGGTCAAAAAGTCAAGGTGGCGCCTGCGCCAGCGCGAACAAAGCTTGCCTATTTTTCATGCGCAACACAGACAAATCAGGCAGAGCTTCAGTTGCACCGTTGTGACTGCCACCTTGACCTTTTGACCATACCCTCCAGGCACCCCTGAGTAAAGTCGACTGCCCTTTGCTTGTTTGTAGCCTTGCGGGTTGTGCAAATCCAGCAATTCTGGTGTGTGGCAGTCCCTGGCTAAAGGCAGGCTACTTAACAAATTTCCGGGGAATTCAGAGCATGCTGGAGACGTATTTATTTTATTCCATCAAATGTGGATGTCACCAAGTTGTCCAGGCTCGTGGCAACTTACAACATAATCAGGTTATTGTCAAATGCTACACAATGCTCACCTTAGCAAACAACTAGTGGTGTTTCTGCAACTTGCGATGGGATGTGACATGGTGGAGTTCTGGAATCACCCCTGCCCGGGCAGATAACACTAAGCATCTTGGCTACATATTAACTCCGTGGAGTTACACAAGACCAAGCTCTCAGGGCTGTGGTCAATAAAACACAAATTGCTCTTTCATTCCACTTCCTGTTGGCATTGGGATCTTTGCTCCCCAGCCTGAGATCTTCTTTTTGTATTCCCACATCTGGGGTGGAGATGTGGAAACATTTTATCTCCATGGGAAAAGGAGGTGCCTGCTTCTCTTTCCATGCTCTGCAGACGCTGGGGTGCCCAGGGGTCCCTGAAGACGTGAGGGTTAGGAGACGGAGTTCACCCATCATGCTAAGCCTATGATTTGCTTGAATCTTGGTTTATTGAAGAGCTGAGTTCACTGGACAAGATATAATGGGCTTGGGTAGCCACGGTCTTTCAGACCTGGCCGTTGTCTCAGCATCTTGAGTGAACCAGGCCATGATGACGTTAAGCCATACTGTGGTTTATTTGAAACTGAATACAACAACGTTCACTCAGGTGTCAATGTTGTATGAACCCTGCCAACAGTGCCCAACGATGCGAAAAACAATAACGACCTTGTGTGACGGGTGAATCCAGCAGTCTGAATTATTTGGCAGATTTGCTGCTTCAACAGCTGCAGTGAAGAAGCGCCTATATGCCCCCCACCCCTGGCCTGCCAGCAAATCTAGACCTTAAAAAATAGCAGTCGTTCCCACAAGCAAGAAAAAGAAAGTATTGAATTGCAGTTACACTTACATTTTTACTAAAAACAACAAACCACAGACAACATTCCCTTCATCTTTCGGTAGCAAGAGAAAGCAGAGGCTTATAAAAACAGGATTTGCAAATCATCGTAGCTGGAATCGCAGAACCGTCTAAGCCGGAAGGGAGCAAACCAGCCCCATTGTGGCCAGTGCAAAGACAGACGGGAATCCCCAGCAGGGTCCGAATGGAGGCTGAAGTTCGTCCAGCCTCTTGCCCAAGGACTCGAGGGCAATGAATATGGATTTTCTCTTCCACCCCGTCCTATATTCCTAACACAGACTTCACCTGGGGAATTTCTCCATTTTAATCACCCTGCCACGCCGTCACCCGCTTCGCTTTCTTCCCCTCACATCCTTTTTCCCCGAACTCAAGCAAATAATGTATTGAGTATACTATGATGGTGTCCTTTCTTCTGTTTTAAATTATTTTTTCCCCTGATTATTAGCTGCTTGAGGAGTGGGAGGACTTTTTGATGGATAGGTAGAGCAATAGTAATTGACTTATTTCAAATATATTAATATTTATTTATTTATTTATTTGGATAGTTATAAGGCTGCCCAACTCATAGTTGACTCTGGGTGGTGTCCATCCATCCATCCATCCATCCATCCATCCATCCATCCATCCATCCATCTTAAAAACTCAACCTAGAGAACCCAATTAACAAAATATAACAAGCACATAAGCCAAATCTGGGCATAACAATCACGCCATCTCCCAAAAGGATGAGCTCAGATACCATCCTGGTCCAGGGTGTGGGAGGAAAGCAAGTTCTTCCCAGCCCTGCAAAAAGTCAAAAGGGTTAGGGCCACCTGAACCTTGGTAGAAGCTAGTCCCAAAGGCAGCTGGAGCCAGAGAGAAGAGTCCCAGTAGATGACACTTCCTCAGAGAAGGGAGCTGGACCATGCCTGCCCTGTGACAGATGAGAAGCAGACAGTCCAGAAAACAGTGTGCCCCTCTGCCATATACGGCTTTGTAGATGATAACCAGCACTTTGAATTGCACCCAGAATCTGACAGGGAGCCAGTGCAGTTCAGAGTAGTGGTGTGACACGGGGGTACCTAGGTGTGCCCATAACTATGTGCACTGCTACCTTCAGGACAGCTTGCACCTTCCGGATGGCCTTCAAAGGCCTCCCCGTGTTCAGCCGTAGATACCCAAATGGGATGTGGCCAAAGCATGGGTGACTGTGAGTGGGTCCTCCTGGTCCAGAAAGGGGTGCAACTGGCACATGAGATGAGCAAAGGCTCTGCTAGCCACAGCTGCCATCGGCTCTTCAAACAGGAGTCGTGCGTCCAGGAGGACCCCCAACTGGGGGAGTCCAAGAGCCACCCAGAACCAAGGATGAACATTCTCCAGATCTGGATCTTCAGGGACGGGGGCAAAACCCACAGCCACTTGGTCTCGCTGTGGTTGAGTCAAGGCCTGTTCTTCCCCATCCAGACCCCCACAGCCTCTAGTGCTCTAGACACTCAAAAGCATCACTTGGTTGGCCCAGGGCAGAGACGTACAATTGAGGACCATCAGCACCACCATCATACTTAACCCTGTGCCAATGAATGGCTGTCATGTAGCTCAGTGTTTCTCAACCTTGGCGGTTTGAGGATGTGTGGACTTCAACTCCCAGAATTCCCCAGCCAGAATTCTGGGAGTTTAAGTCCACGCATCTTAAAGTCACCAAGGTTGAGAAACACTGTATAAAGAACGGAGTGGAAGTCCAACACTTCTGGTTGAGGACGGCTGCCAAAGTATATCCCCCCAGAGCATTTTGGTCTGGGGTCCTGGCAGATCTCTTAAATGCGCTTCTGAAGTTTGGCTTCTTCCTTCTCTTCCAGCCATTCTCATCTCCTGAAAAGCTCCCTAGCAAGTGGCCTCAGGATCCCAGGGCCCTGGGGCAGGAGAAGGACAGTCTCTTGCAGAGGTCCATCTCCAGCAGTCTGGACAGCCCACCCGGGTCCGAGAAAAGCAGCGAAACCTGCGACGGATGCGCTTCCAAGGTGGAAGCGGACAGCGTCCAACAGAGATCTCTGCCGCTAAATGACAGGCCGTGCTACAGCAGAACGGACTCAAGTAAGTTCCGGGCATGGTCAGATCTGAGGGCAGCTCCATTTCTCAGGTGCTGAGTCACAGCAGGCAGGGCTGAGCCATTGCAACTCCCAGGATCTTCAGCAAGGGGATCCGGCTAGCCACATATGGAGCTGTAGGCTGGCACAGCTGGAGCAGCATAACCTGGGGAAGGGAGACCAACAGAGTAAAATATAGAGGAAGAAAACGCTAGAGAAGACCAAACAGCTGAGGTTTGCAGAGATAAAGCAACTGGGACAGGTTTTTAAAAAATTCTCAGTGATTTGCAAAAAAAAAAAAAAATTAAAAACACCCAGAAAAATGAACGCCTCATCAAAAGCCAAAGTACAACCACCTTTGCACAGCCTTACAAACCACGGTTTACGAACCACAGTGGCTGGTTTTGCCACATCCACCATAACCAGACCAGGCAATCCATGTCTAGAACTTAGCCGCACACACAGACGGACACTTTCAAGTGTATTCTAACTCACCCTCCCTTCCAGTCCCAATGTTTTACTTTCTTTTTCAACAGGGATTTCTGGAAATGGGAAAACCCACGTGAACGTAAGCTGTGTCGTCAGCATCTGCAATTCAGGCCATGATCCACGGTCCCCAGCCCTGAACGGCTCGGGCACTGGTGAGCCCAGTGACCATGCGGACCTTCCCCTGTCGCAGGAAGAAACTGCAATGAAAAGAGAATCAGGAAGACAGACTGCAGTGGAAGTTGAGGACAGTATGGACTTCTTTGATTCCAGCGAGAGGAAGTCCCTTCCCTTAAGCATCCAGGATGCAGGCATGAAGACTTCATGAGAAGGGAGGACTGCCGGGGTGCCCCGGGCGGTTTTCCAGAAAGTGACTTTTGCTCTGCTACAGAAGCGACTCAAGAAATTCCCTAAAAGACTAAAGCAAAAACAAAGCTTGTGAAGCAAAACCAAGACATGCTTCTAAGGGATGATGATTTTTACTCACCATCCTGCTTCTTGTTTCAGGGGTGACAAAAGTGTGTGATGTTCAGGGTGGACACTGAATAGATTGGGGAGGATTTAGGGATCTCTGATGCAAACTGGGGGGTGGGGTGGGGTGGGCATGTTATGGGCAGAGACAGAATTTGGGGGGGGGGTTCTTCCCCTTTGGTTCTTGGAGAGATTTTAAAGATAAAATAGTTAAGCTTATTTTAGGTTGATGTTCCAGTTTAGGGGGGCTTTTACCATCTCAAATATCAGGAAGCTGAAATTCGGAAATGCAAAGAGGATTCAAATCTCAGATGAGCCCTTCCTGGAAGGAGAGAAGCTCCAGGGAGAGGTAATTTTGGGGAGAAAATCTTGGGAAGTATTCGTCAGCAGAGAGCTACATTACTGTGCTGGACGGAGATCCGTACTGTCAGAAGGAGTCCGCTTTTGATGAATGGGTGGATTTTCAGCCATCATCTGAAGCCTCAAAGCATCACGGGTGTACAGGAGTTGAATTCAAGGCAGAATTTTCCAAATCCAGGGATGGTTTACAATTCTTCAAAGCCAGTCCTAAAATGCATTTTTTTCAAAACGTCATCCGAGTTTACGGCTGCCAGAGCTGCAGTGCCGAAGTCCAGATAACCCCCAGATGTCCCTCTGTGCCGCCACCACCAGTCTTAGCTATATTTTTTTTCTTCTTCCCTAATTTTGTATTGTTCCTGAATGCCTAGTGCTTTAAAGAAGATGATTTGGGAGACAGAGACACTTTCAGTTGGCCTGTTTCAGCTTCTAACCAGCACCTTAAGGGACAGTTTTCCGGTCGCAAAGATTTCAGAAAGAAAACTGCATATTTTGCTTCCCCCCCCACCAAACGCACAGTATCTTACCTGCTGCAATATGCCAGCTTTGTCTCTGAATTATCCTGAGTGGCTGATGAATAAATGTTCTCAGGTTATCAGAAGTTGGCATAGCTGTGTTGCATTCCCAATTTGAGCAGGCAGGCGGTGCTTTTAGAAGCAAATTAAACCTTCAGGATTCGCCCACGTGGGTTGGAAGGGATGCTGGGCGAACAGCCTTGTCAAGTTCCTAAAATCCAGATGTCGGTGTTGGATTCTGGTATATGAGAAAACTACTGGCTATAGACGACATGACCAAGTTTCCATCTTGTGTTATGATTTCCCATAGCACGAGGGCACCTCATTTCCAATGCGCACACCCACCTGGACTCCGGGCTGGTCTTCCCTCTGCAGGGTAGTGGGGAATAAAGACTTCCTTCACACGACACCCTTCTTCTAATGCAGCCAGAATTGCATTAGCCTGTTTAGCAGGTGTATCGCGCTGCTGGCTCCAGGTCAGTATTGCTCCGCTCGGCCCACCTTCCACCCTGTCCAAATGAGACTGCAGATCTGACAGGGTTTTGCAGATGCTCTAGGCAGTCTTTCCATAGCTACAGATTGGGGAAAAAAAATTCAAGTAACCCCATTTTGCAGGTGCAGATGAAATGGGAAGCTAACAACAAGCTAAGTTAGCATACCCTTAAGTAGACTACGGTACTGCAGTGTTTCTCAACCTCGGCAACTTTGAGATGTGTGGACTCCAACTCCCAGAATTCCCCCAGCCAGCCATGCATGGCTGGCTGGGGGAATTCTGGGAGTTGGAGTCCACACATCTCAAAGTTGCCGAGGTTGAGAAACACTGCTCTACTGTACGGTTCTAGTTTACTCTCATGGCTAAAGTATTTTGCTTTGATGACATTTTGTCCCAGGGTTCAAACGATATCCAAGACTAACCATGTGAGACCTGCAGATGCAACCAGTGACTAAGAACGGGTTTGGGGTGTTTTCCGCTGCAATAGACCACGGTTGGATGCACACATTGCAAAAGCCACAAGGCATCGCGGGGGGGGGGGGGTCTGAAGATCTGATGTAGCACATGAACCCAACCAGTTGGAGCTTATTCAATAAAGCATGGTCAGTCAATCCAGAGTTTAGCCTGTGAGGTGGAAGTCTGGTCTAAACAGGACTCCCAGATCTTGGGAGAGATTCACTCGTATCTAGCAGGCTTAGCCTACCCTGAAGTACACCCCTGTTGCTATGGCCACAGACTAAAGTTACACTTGTTGTGAACCCAATCCTGGTTTATTCAATAAACCATGGTTAACAAAATTCTGATGATGACTTGTGCACATTTATTCAAGCCAGGGAACTGAAAGGCCACAGAGCCTCCACTGCCCTGCCCTTGGCAACAGAGGAGGCACCAACATAGAGGCGACGCTAATAAACGCCCTTGTGGTTGATATAATTGTCTGAGTGGTTTCCCGCAGCCTCCCCCCATGATGCTTTTCCCGACCTCCTGGTGGTCCCCCATCCCAGGGCCAAGCCGGCTCCGAGATCGGCCAAGTTTGGCTCGGCGCCGCCCCCTGCTGGAAGAAGCTCAGGTTTACGCCGCCGGCTCTCGCCTGCGCCGGGAGGGAGCCACGCCCCCACGCGCCGCCCGGGCGTCGCCCCGGCAACCCACCCACCGTTCTCTTCCCCTCGCCCCGCCTCCGCAGCAGGGCGGCCGCTCGGGCCGATCCATGGCTCGGCGCTCCGCTGGCGGGGCTGCGTCGCCTGGGCTCGACCTGACGCAGGCCGGGAGTTCCGGCGAGGCCGCCGCTGTGGTGCCGTCGCCGCCGCGCCCGAGCAGCGTCGCAGGTACGGTGCGGGGCCGGAGCGGCGCTCCCCGGGCCTCGGGCGCTGGCCTTCCCGGGGGCCGTAGATGGGGGCTGGGGGTGGGCCGCCCACTCCCCCGCCGCCCTCGTCCGAAGGAGGAGGTGACTTTCGCCTCAGCTCCCGCAAAGGATCTCGGGAAAGGAAGGGGAGGGGGAACGGGAGAGGAGCGCCGCCCGCCCACCCGCCCGCCTGCCTAAAACACCCGCCCTGCGAGGTGGGCCAGGAGGTCGCCTACCCTATTTCCCCCTCCCGCCTCATTTACTTCCTCCCCCCCAAAATAAGAGGGGGGGATGCTTCTGCTGCCTCCATTTTGCGACCCCCTTAGCAGCACCGCTTTCTTTCCCGAGGCCCGTGTTCGTTCACTTTCTGTGTCTTCTCGTGAGAAAAATAGGAGGAAAAGTTGTAGCCGGGCGGGGGGGGGGTGTAAAAGGACCTGCCATAGTTCTTCTCGGCTTCTTCCGACCACCCTGCAAGGTAGGCCAGGAGCATCGCCTTCTCTCCCCAGGCCTCTTCCTGTTGGCTGCTTCCCTTTCCCTAAGTTTCCTTTCTCTTGCTTAGGAGGAGAAAAGAAAAGAAAAACGTGTATTTTCTGCTGTTCCTTTTCCAACGGTGGACCTGCAGGTGGACCTTTACCTCCTCCTCCCCAAAACCCAGTCTGGGGGAGAAGTGGTTCTTTTCCCACTGTCAGATCATCCACTAACAGAGTTGCAGAGTTTTTATCTTTTTTTTTTCTCTGTTCCCAAGGAGCAATGAGAAAAAATAACTTTCAGCTGGCAAAATATTGGCACAGTAGCTTCATTTGTTCATAATCTTTGATTTCTGTAGTTAAGCCAGTATTATTGCATTCTTTCTGTTTCTCCCCACCCACAGAAAAATGTAGCTGTGGAAAAAAATACAGTTTTTGTTGCTGTTGTGTAAAGGACCTTCTTCTCATTTGTTCTCTCTATTCCTCCCTGTCTGTACAGTTTTGGCCGAAAATTAATGTATTGTTTGATTTCTATTCCATTTTGCCTGTCAGAAGACATGAGAATAATCTTTCTTTCTGTTTTTTTAAAATTACATTTGTAGTACTTGCTCGCTTTATTTAATTATGGAGAATGACCAGCAAAATAAAACACAGAAGCCATAGTCAAATAAAACAGAAGCAGTGCCTCAGTCTCATGAAACCTAAAAAGAGATAAACTAAGAATGAAATATAAAAAATAAAATAGGATAACACAAAGGATAAAATTCCTTCATAATGTCCCTGCTCCAAGATTAAGTCATCTTATACCTTCTTATAGAAATCACTGCGGATAAAAACTAGCAACTCTACTACTGTAGTAGGATTCTGAGCTGTGAGTAAGATACAAACTGTCTCTCCCTCATCAAAGACTGAATTTTTGTTAAGAGGTGGTAATTGCATGTGAACTGATGTAAAAAGGGCAATGGAAAACTACACGTGAAAGGATCTCAACTTTATTCTGACCACAAGAACAGCATTTATCAGTGAATGGAATTTTAATGTACCATCCAATGAGCCAAAGAAATGTTTGCTAGGCAAAGAGGATTGCATAACTATTTTGTAGGCGTCAAGGTTTTCCAAGTTGGAACTTATCATTTATAATTGGCTATAGCACGTGAGTCTGTCAGTCCTGCAGCATCAAGAACTCTCTTGATGGGTTTTTATCAAACATTTTTTAAGAAAGGAGGAAAAAAGAGGCAAAAAAGAAGAATAAAACAGAATGAATAAGCAGGACGTTTACAAGCACCATAGAATTAAAAAAGACTAAATTTGTTAAATAAGAGTTTCCAGTATTTCATTAGTTTTACATATATGAATATCTTACACTGTTTTAAAACTTCAAGGCATTTTTAAGATTCATTTAGTATATAAATATGAATGGAAATAATCACAGTATGAATCATGAAGTAGGATAAAGAATCACAGTAATTTTGTCTGAACAGTGATAGATCAATTCTTATTCAACAGATAATTGAAAATTAGAATATTTAAATGTGAAATCAGGAATCCAGTAGCCCCTTTTCCAACTAACCAATTTTATTATTAAAAGGCATAAGCTTTTATGAGCTACAGCTCACTTCATTAGATGCAGAGGGTGACATGATTAATGTAAGATTTAAATTGGAGTGATATCTAGACTAATACAACTCTCTTCCTACAATGTCTAAAATGTTAAATGAAACTCAGTGTTGGATGTTGTACATTTATGGAATTATAATCAAAAATGGTTCCCAACTTGAATTAAATTCTGCATCAGATTACTTTTTAAATACAAAATTATCTCAGGCATCAAGACATACTCCTACAAATTAATTAGCCATTCTTCTGCAGAAGGAACTGTACTATCTTTCCAACCAGAAGTATATCTTTGCAATGTGTATCTTTGCAGCAGTTACTATATACAGTGGTACCTCGAATCACGAACTTAATTTGTTCCGTGATTCTGGTCGCGACCCGAATCAAATTTTCCCATAAGGTTCAATGTAAATACGGTTAATCCGTTCTGAACCATATGTTGTTGTTTTTTTAAATCACAAAAATATGACACAAAGTACAGTACAGTACACTATGAAGAGAGAGAACACTAACCTTGCTTGAGGCGTGGAGGACAGGAAGGTGGGTGGGGAGGTGGTTATTGTTTGGAGGGAGAGTCCCCCTCCCTACAGGAAGCCACGACCACGTGTGTCAGCAGGGAAAATGGCCGCGGATCCTGTTCGTCACCCGATGCGGAGTTCGCGAACGGAAGCAAAATTTTGCGAACGGTGCTGCTCGTGATCCGAATTGGTCGTGAATAGAAGCGTTCATGACCCGAGGTACCACTGTACGATGCTAGTTCAGTATACTTTGTGGTGATACAAAGTTTAGTAATACTACAGATTTAAAAATAGCAGATTAGAAAGGAAATTTGGCTTTTAGAATTTGTTTCATTCTATTATAAATTGTATTCCAAAATTATTGTGATTTACAACATTGGCACCAAATATAGAAAAATCCAATCTGATCATTACATTTCCAGCAATTTTTAGAAAATGAACTGTCTTAGCAATCAATACTGGAGTAATACACCAGCAATAAAACATCTTATAGCCATTTTCTCTAAAAATAATGTTTTTCTTCCATTGAAATTCCCACTGCTACGTATGCTTTCTGTTGCTAAAGACTTCCTATTATCTTGTAGCAATTCTTCCCATTCTTTGTTTCTCCTGTTCACCCTCACCAAACAGTTGAGTTTTTTTTTAATTTAAAAGTAACTGCTTTTTATTGTCCAATACCTTGTCCTTTTTAAACAAACTGGCATGGTACAGTTGCAGCATTCTTCTCCCTCCTTAATATGCCATCTTACAGCAAATTAGTCTGGCAATTCTACCTATTTTCCCTTTGTTTTCTGCAACAGTCTTGGTGCCTTCCAGGCAGATGACCTTCAACTTCCAGAATTTTCAGGAGTGGCCATTCTGGCTGGGAATTCTGGAAACTGAAGTCCACATATCTGGAGGATATGTTGGGGAAGAAGTTTATTTATTTATTTATTAAATTTCTCACCCGCCCATCTCCCCCATCTGTGTCATATTCTTGTCCTGAAAATTTAGACAGGGAGACAGCCTATCTATGAAGTCTCCATATTTAAAAAGAAAATAAACATAGTCATTAACTTACTGGGTGTGTGCTTATGCTAGTAATTTTCTGTCTGCTTTAGCCACTGACCCTAAATTGCATTAGAGGGGAGGTGATAGAGCTTCTGAAAAGATATGTTGGTGTAGTGATACATCTGAACTGTTCTAAATATTTTGAATGTTGTTTAGATTGGCCCAAATCTACAAAACCGTACCATTAGTTCATCGCTGGTCTTGATGGTTGTATGTTAGTTCTGCGATCAGCAGTTTGCTTCTAAATGCAAGCGTGACCCAGTTTCTGCCCAGTCTCTGCTCAGAGGTGTACAGATTGTCTTGACTTGGTAGCCAATAATAGCTTCTGCTGGCTGGGAGGAATATAGAGAAAGTGACTCTGAGCCAAAGCAGAGTCCTTGCCCTTTCTGTGGAGCAAGCATGAAACACAGCTCTCTCCCCCTCTTTCTATATATTTTCATACACACACACCCAGCTTGGCACAAAACAAAATGGCGTATAGAGCAGATGGCAACGCTTTTTCTCTCTCCTCTCCAACTTTTATTTTCTTTTTTTAGAAAAAGAAATAGGGTCCAGACTCCTTTGCACAAGTGGTACAAAATCACTTTTCAGATATACTGTAGAGATCTGAGAAACATCCAGCTTAAATGGGCCTTTCTCCACTTGCGCTCTAATCATGACCCAAACATTCCCCAGCAATATTTTTCTTTTCCTGGCATGTCTCCATAACATTGCTTTTATATCGTTGACAGCCTTAAGTTAATGTTAGCCATAACAGGCAGTTCCAGTGTCAAAAAGCTCGTATTGTCAGGAAGTTCTTCTTGATCTTTAGTTCAGATTCTTTTCTTATCCTTTAAATTGTTGATCCAACTCTGGAGAAACAAAAACATGACATTTACTTCAGCTTGCATTGCAATTTATTTTTCCTCCAAGGTAAGGAAGTTAGACAAGTAGCTGAAAGTAGAGGGAAATTTTTATTTACAGTTGAAGGATTTGCATTTTGTTCCTGAAACATTCTGTGGCAAAGAGGAGTTAGGAAAGAGAGAAAGTCCCTAAGACGTATGGCTGTGGAGACTAATACAAAAAAGTATGGAAGAATACGAAAGTGAAAGTAGCGTGGCCAATTTCAATTCATTGGCAAACTTGAGCTCATTGTTGACTTGTTTATGGTTATTGTGGATAAAATACCCAGCCATCATAAGGTTACGGGTTTTGTAAACCTAATCAGAAATCTTTGGGCACTGTATAGTGAAAAACCTAAAATAGCATCATCATCTTTAAGAATAAAACTGATAGATGCCTAAAATAGCTGATCAATCAGACATCTTTTTTAAAAAATAGAGTATGTGGAGAAATAAATACTTTTTGCCTAGTTGTCAAAAATATGTATGTTGCCAAGTAGCTGCACCTAGAAGGGGAGACTATTCCAAAATCAAGATCTTACAGTAGAGAAGGAAAACTTGAGAAAACACACACAAGCGCATGCCTCCCCATAGTCTCAAGCAGTATTGGCTGAACAGAAATGTTCCTGAAGATATTTAACTTTAAACCACTTAGAAGACAGCATCTGCAGTGTGGATTGAACTTAGAAGGAAATAGCACTGGATGTGTCTCTTAGAATCTGTGAATATAACTACTTTCCTATATACCCTGTATTAATTAATGTGTTTCCCTGCATACTGTATTTAAACTTTGGAGTTGTCTTCATGGACCACCTCATGTACCACTCATTACAGTAATCCTGTTGGAAACAAATAACTCACTGGTCTGCCATCCAAGTGTGCAAATGTAGAGCTAAGTGTGAGAAAGCACAACTGTTTATTGCTTCTCTCTGGAACTGTTTTCACAGACTGGGGGGTGGTTGCAATTGTTGACAAACCGGTGTTTGTTTCTGTGCAGAGACCAAGCCTTCTGTATTTCGTGTAAGTCATCTATGAACCATGAAAGGAAGAAACTGGGAATGACAACGTGATCCTCATCTTCTCCTAAGAAGTAGTCATGTTGGAAGGGTTGATAGCGTGGGTCCTCAACAACTACCTAGGCAAATATGTCAGTAACCTGAACACAGACCAGCTTTCAGTAGCTCTTCTCAAAGGTAAGGCATTTGGTTGGATTTTTACCAAGGCTGGCTACATGGTGTTTCCTTCTAGTGATTAGCCAGCCACATCGGCTGCTTTCGGGCTTTAATGAGATGAGTGCTGAGTAGCACACAATTGCTCCAGCAGGAAATGAAAAACACCATGTAACATAGGCAAAAGCATCATCTCAGAGAATGGGTACAGAAATAATTCTATGGGCAGAAATGATGACGATCGTTATGATGGTGGCGATATTATTTATTTATTTACTACAACCATTTATTTATTTATTAGATTGGTTAAGGCCACCCAACTCCGCAAAGACTCTGGACAGCTTACAGAATATCCTGTACATATGTTTTAAAGACACCACTAAAACTACACGAATGCCCAGACTAAAACAGCAGCCCCAACGTTGAGAAAAAAGATTCCCCGGGGATTGCACAGGCCCCCTAACCCCAGTCCTTGGAACGGAGCCAAGTCTGAAGGGTCTTCCAGAACCCCTGGAGGGTGGGAGCTGCCCGCATCTCCTGGGGGAGGCTGTTCAGAGGGCAGGGGCAGCGACAGAGAAGCACACTTCTTCCATCCCTCAAGATGACAACCTTGGATTGAGGGGACCCACTCGACCCAACCTTACCAGATGGGCAGAAACAACTGGATGCCACTCCACTTTTGAGCAGCTTACAGCATTAATGTAACACAATTAAATAAAAGAATGAATACAATTACAACCAATCAACCTGATGCACCACATTTCTAAGACTCTCCATCTAAGGGGGAGATGGTCTGGCTATCCAGGCATCCGTGGTTCCAAAAGGATTTTATTGGTAGTTGAGCTGTAGGAACATTTTGATTCCTTATCTCGGACATTTCTGTCTCTTGACCTAAACTTTTTCTGATGGATATTAATGAGGCTGAAATCCTGCTCTGAGCTTATTGGAGGGGAGGTGGTATTCAAATGGAAGACGTATGGCTCCACGGGTGACCCCAAAGAAGCCAAGATGGTGGCCGTGATGGTGCATCACACATAACAAACAGGTGAAGCTTTTATTACACTGTTGCAGCCGCCCTCTCAGGTGCTAAGCATTGTAATTCCAGCAGTGATAAAAGGCATCTTCTGCAAGGATAACTTTGCCCAAATTTGTTTTTGTCTAATTTTTGCTACATTTACTTTTTTTGTTGTTGTTGTATTTTTCCTTCAGGTGCTGTAGAGTTGGAAAACTTACCACTAAAGAAAGATGCCTTGAAGGAATTGTTGCCATTTGAAGTGAAAGCTGGTAGGTATTTGGGAGAGAGACCCTAAGCAAATGGCCCTTTAAGAGGCAGGGCTAGTGGCTCCATGCTGAGGAATCCTCCTGCTTGCCTTGCATCGAGCTGCAAGAGATGTGGATTGAGACTCTTGACATGCACGGGTAACAACAGGATTCTCCTTCACAACTGTAGGGTTTATTGGCAAGATCACCCTGCAGATACCATTCTACCGTCCCCACATCGACCCCTGGGTGATATCCGTGTCAAGATTGCATGTTATTGGCTCACCAGAAAAACAAGAGGAGTTTGATGAAGAGAGAGAGAAGCTGCTAGAAAAGGAGAACAAGAAAGCAACTTTACTCGCTCTGGAAGAAAAATGGAAAGTGAGTCACTTGGGAGTTTTCTGTGGAAAGCTTGAATGATTTCTGCCATTGCATTGGAGCCCCAAATCTGACTGCCAGAAACCATATCCTCCGTATGAAGGTTAGCTTTTGTATCTTGAAATAATCCAGAATCTCCCAATTCGAAGAAAAGAAAATAAGTTGAGATGGATAGGAAACACTGGCATATATTTATATTCCACACTTCTTTGCTAGAGTGCACTTTTCAAATCGTGCCTGCACCTGGTGACATAAACGCATGTGTTTTGTCACATGAAGCGGATGTGCTAATACCACACTTTAACCCTTGGGGTGGAAAAAGCAGCACAGGGAAAGCTCTTTGCTGCTGATGAGAATTTCTTTTTCACTTTCCCTTTGCTATGAGCTGTGTAGCTGAGTGGCATTGTTCTGGAGACCAACTTGGCCAAATAGCAGGACCAAGTTTGACTGTTCAGTTTGCTGTTACTGTCTTTTGTGCCCTTAATGTACTGATTTGTTTTCAATATTAATGGACCGCCTGAATCATGAGATTCTGGATGGTTGTACAGGAAAGCAAGGAGACAAAACCCCACAACAAAACACACATGCCAAGTTAACACCTCTACTCAGGCAGTTAGTGGGTCTCTGGGAACCCACTTAATATTAAAACAGGTGGTGAGTATATGAGGGTGCTTGTTGTGGTACTTAATGGTCTTCTCCACAGGACAGAACCTCGTCTGTTCTCTTTTTAGAAAGAAGGGGAGCAGATAGCAGAATCTTACTGGTATTCGGTCACTGCCTCAGTTGTTGCAAGGATCATAGAGAACATTGAAGTAAGTTGAATGGGTGAAGAATTCAATATTGCTCGAGAATGTATAAAGTGATCCCCTCTCCATCTTCACTGTCACATCAAGTCGTAATGCAGATTTTTTGTTTGGTGGTGTGATGGAATGGAATTATGAAGGCCAGGCTCAGGGAGTTAAACATTTTCTTAGCTCGCCAGAACCGCGTGGGAGGATCAAGAGGATGAGACTGGCACCTCCCCGAGGAAGTCACACTGTTGTGGCTGGAGGACTTTGGGAACTGGGGTTTGAGTCTGGGAAGATTGATTTCAGGCCTAGCCCAAGGAACTCCTAGCCCAAGGAGCCTGGCCTTCATCATTCCATTCCATCACAGGTGGACACAGTGGTTGTGCATTCTTTTATTGGCGTGGCCAGAGACTGCTTATGGGCGCACTCAGTTTCTACTAAATGCATGTCAGTCCCCAGAACACAACACGCTGCCTCTACCTGTTAGCTTGATATTATAAAAACCACCCTGGCAGCAGTTTTTCAGGATTTCAAATGGAGCCCAACTGGAGATGCCATGGAGTCAACTGGGCACCTTTGGTATGTCAAGGGGGCACTGTGTCTCTGAGCCATGGACTAATTGGCATACTACAGTAGCCAAAAGAGTAAAAAACATGGCAACATTATAGTAGCAAACAAGACCACATTCTTCCTGCAGCTATGTTTGTTAATGATACGTTTGCACTGACCTTTAGAAGGCAAATTAAAAAAGACCTGCCCCTTCTTTTTTCTACTTATCAGCTAAACATTCAAGATGTACACCTGAGATTTGAGGATGGTGTCACCAGTCCATCCCAACCCTTTGCCTTTGGAATCTGTATAAAAAATGTATCCATACAAAATGCCACAGAGGAGCCGGTGAGTAAATATCGAGCCCCTGCTAAGTGTTATGCTTATGTCTGTTGGAGAGAAGGGAAGCCTGTTTGGCTGATATCATTTACCTTTCGGTTACTCTGTGTTACTGACCTGTGACCCAGCGCAACCAGATTTGCTTGATGTGTCAATTTTTTTTTTTAGATTTTTTTAATCCCACCTTCAAGGCGGTGAACATACCTCCTAGAACATGCCTTCTTCTATTTTCCTCATAACAACAACCCTGTGAGGTGAATTGGGCTAAGAGTGAATGGCCCAAAGTTGCCCAGCTGCTTTTCATGCCTAAGGGGGGACTAGAACTCACTGTCTCCTGCTTTCTAGCCTAGTGCCTTAAGCCCTAGACCAAACTCTCAATTTGTGTGAGAGATTGCAATTCTAAAGCACTGGTTTCTTGAGCAGTGTGGTCCCCCAAAACGTTAAAGACAGTCCTGAAGCCCACCAAAAAAACCCCAGTGCCAAATTGTCATTTTTTTTTAAATCAACCCAAGGGAAAGGCTATTAAATTCACAGCCGTAAGTGTACTGTATTGTTTTAAATTAAAATGAGCATAAATCAAAATCGGTGTCGTTTCTGGGTTTCTTCATCCTTTGTCCTGGCTTAACCCAGTTTTTGGAGTGGATACCTCGGCATGCCATTTAAAAGGCTGAGGTGGTCCTCAGCTTAGAAACGGTTCCTCTAGGGAAGTAATTGTTTGCCAATTATTTAGAGCAGTGTATTGTGTTTTCATCGTGCTTCAAATGCAATTTTTCTTGCTTGGAGGTGGAAGAGCTAATGAAGAAAAAACAGTTGGATATTTCTGACTTCAGCATCTATTGGGATAGTGATTGTACTCTGTGGGGAGACCTGCTTCCTGGGGAGCTGCAGGTACCAGGCTTTTATTTATTTATTCAATTTCTATGACTGCCAGGCACCTCTGTGCATATTCATCAGCAAGATTAAAATATACCTATTTAAAAGAATTAATGCGATTCTAATTTCCAGGAAGCAATGGATAACAGCATGGAGAGCCGGGACCATAATTACATCATGGAGCCAGTGTGCACGTCTGCTCTTCTCAAGAGTAACCGTTCCAAAAAGCCCCTGCGATCACGGAATATGCCACGCCTGGAATTTGACATCCAGCTGGAAACAATACCATTGAAACTCTCCCAGGTGAAAAAAAATCCTCTCAGGAAATTGGTTTGCATTCTGATACAGGTAGTCCTCACTTAACAACAGTAATTGGGATCAGCAACTCCATTGCTAAGTGGTGTGGTCGTAAAGCACAATGTCATGTGACCGCACCAACTTAGGACGGGAGTTCTCGTCGTTATGTGAATCTCGCACAGTCGCAGTGTCCCACGGTCATGTGCTCGCCATTTGCAAGCTCCTGCTATCTTCCCCATTGACTTTGCATATTAGAAGCTGGCAAATGAAGGTTGCAAATAGTGATCCCGTGACCACAGGATGCCGCAATGTGGTAATTTCAGTCCAGTTGCCAAGTACCCGAATCACGATGTCGTGACTGCAGGGACGCTGCAATGGCCGCAACAATGAGGACCCATCACAATTCCCCCTCATTCAGCGCCCTCGTAACCTCATTTAACTGGTCCCAGCCCATAAACTCATGACTCTGGATGGTTTGTTCCATTAAAAATCCATATTTGACTTATTTTACTATTTTATCTGGCTTTGGCAGAGAATGCCTTTACTCCCAATGTATACATTCTGCCCTTGATTTGATATCTCATTTGAGTCTCTGTGTACTGTACACTGAATCTACAGTTACCTAAAGCTAGCTTTGCCTTCTCAACTAGTGGGTGATTTTTTCATGAGAAGTATTGGTTTTCCTGCTGATGTCCACCAATATGTTGTTTAGATTCCAGGAGGCTTCTCTGACAACTGCCCTAACCATTATGCATTATTTTATTCATTCAGATGCAGTACCGGCAAATAATGGACTTTCTGAAAGAGTTGGATAGGAAAGAGCGACAGCTCAAATTCAGAAAATGGAGACCCAAGGTCCCAATAGCTGGAAAGTATGAGCTCTGTTTGTGCTGTTTTTTTTTTAATGAAATACGCTTTAAGTTTAGCCACCTCCACAAGTTAGAATCTGTTTCTGAAGCGTAGGACAAGAGCCATGTTAGTCTGTGGTGGCAAAAAGTCAGGAGCTTGGGAGCACTTTTTCTGACTAACAGATTTTATTTGCAGCTGACAAAACTTACACTTTTGAATAAAATCTGTTAGTCAGAAAAAGTGCTCCCGAGCTCCTGATTTTTTGTTCCTAAAGTGGTTGAGGATGGATAAAAATTACGCCTGTTGTTATATCATTATGTTTACTTTTGGTATGACAGTTGAGTGTTGCTTGTGGTGTGAAGCACAGTTTGGGGCAGTGGTTGGAGGCAAAGGGCAGGAGGAGAGCCTTCTTTGCCGTTGCCCCCGCCCTTTAGAATATTCTCCCCCCAGAGGTGAGGCGGGCCCCTACCCTCCTGGCCTTCCGGAAAGGATAAAGACCTGGCTCTGTCAGCTTGCCTGGGGTGACAACAATCTTACTGTCAAGTCCACAATGTCCACGCCCCAATCCCGAAGAATTCTCATGCAATCAGGCCTGGTTCAGAAAATGCTTCTTTATTTTGTGGTATGTGTAGCTTTGAACAAAACATTGCTAAAACTAAAGCCTAGAAAAATTTCCCTCTATTTATCCCCCCTCCCCTAATTGCCCTGGCACCTCAATTCCTCTTCACCTGGTGGTGACCTCTTCCCTTCCTCCCAAGGATCCATAGCTCCTTCCTGGCCAGCAGGCACCCACTGGCCTTGCCTGCAATCTGACCCGGCCTCATTGCCCATATAAAGTTAAGCTCCTCACCATCTCCCTGACTACTCCTATTACAACCCTTAACTACTAGCCCCCCTCCCCAGTCACAATTGGCAGAAGCAAATCAAGCAAACTCCCATTGACTGCTATGTTTTGTAAATTAATAATTGTTGGTTGATGCAAGTTCTGACACTTACCCAATCCTGGGGGTGGCTGGCACCTTGATGATGCTCCCTGAGTGACTGCCAATTTTATATCTATCCTTGGATCTATTTATTTTCTATTTATTAAGTTTATTGTATATTGTAATTTTAACTAATTTTCATTGTTTTGTAAACTACCCAGAGTCATTTCAACAAGATGCCGGTGACAAATTTGATATATAAATCAATAAATTGGTATCAACAAACTGAAAGAGGGTTTTTTTGTTCGTCTAATTTCACTTTAACCAGCATTTCCCACAAAAGAAACCCACAAGCACCCAAGCCAGCATGGCAGCCACTGCAGCTTTCAGTACAGGGGTCTTATTTATGTTTGTTCCTTTACCTGGCCACAGCTGCTAAAAAGGGTTTATTTGGCTCGTTCCAGCTGCCGAGAATGGTGGCTCTTTGCTCTGAATGTCCACCTTGCCGAGATCAGAGAGCAGAAGGAGCACTCTTCCTGGGAATTTATGTTGCATCGGGCTCAAGATGCTGTCTTGTACACGGATCTGTATTACAAGAAGTTGAAGGAATTGCCGCTTTCGGACGAGGAGCAGGTATTGAGAAACTGTATCACCTTGAGATGATTAATCCATCAAGCTGGCATGCATGATTTTAATCTGGAACTGTAATCTCTGATTATACTGCTGATGTCAAAACTGGCAGAGCTTCAGTTGCAGCATCACAGCCACCATCTTAACCCCTGGTTGTAGCTTTTTATATTTGCCTAATTTATATCCTTTTAATTAAGGACAGCACCAGCCTCAAATATCTCCTGCATTTCCAGCAATGCCTCTGAGTCCTCACCGAATTCAGTCTCATTTTTGGAAAACAAAATGAAGGACATTTGCAGCTCAGTGCATTCCTTGCCTTGAGTGTTTGTCATTGGCCAACCCCCCCCCCCCCGATATTTCTTTGTATATTTTTCTTTATAACGTATTTTCAAAATAACAGAGATGCCCACTGGCTCTAAAAGGTTTGGAAACTGCAGTTGGCCTGTTGTAAAGTCAGCAGTAGAAAAAAAGGCTTGTTTTCAGCTCTGGTTAAGTCACGGGTTTAATCTTGTGCAGCTTTGAAACCTTTGTGATGGGAGTGAAGGGATCTGTCCTGCTGTTCCTTGTCTGTCCTGGTGTGAATTGCTACTCTGAAGACAGGGAGGCACTGGAGCAGTTTGGACAGATGTGTCCCACGTGATTAGGGCAATCTGGGCACATGCTCTGGGTCTCTTGCGTTGTTTCTTTCCTCTGTGCTGCACCGCAGCTGAAGAATTCCTGGGATTATTAACAGTGGTTTCATGAGATGATCTGTTCCAATCACAGAAATGTTTCCGTTGTGCACTGAGGAAAGAGGAGGACAATGCTGACAAGTGCAGGAGTCCTGCACAACTTGGTTACATGCAAACTGAGCAGTTGCTTAATTCATGTAGGACTGGGCCAGCTAGTATTACAGTTCCCAGGGTTTTATCTTCCAACTTCTATGTTTAGCGGTTTGGTAATAGACATCCCTGTTGCAAACAGATCCAAATCTTGTATTTTCTTAGTGGTTTCCCATGGTTTCCTTTTCTATCTACAGGAGGAAATGGAGCGTGTTGAAGATGAGCAAACATTTGAGGAGCTAAAAATCTTGCGGGAAATAGTTTACAACAAGTTCCAGGAGCTGGCTGAGGTGAGAGACGATGCAGAGATGTTGTCTAGATGTTGACCGCTGGTGAGGGGTTCTGGGGGTTGTAGTTCAGCAGCATGCAGCATGCCGCAGGGCCTCCTCTCCAAGGACAAACCAAGAGTGGGTTAAGGAATACGCGTGTATCCCTGGTGTGCCTACAGGGAATTGTGGTGGTGGTGTTTCTCCTAACAGGAGGTTCTTGATGCTGGCTCAACCAGCCATGGCCATTAGTGCCGGCCATCCTGCCCCCCCTCCCCTTCTGCCTCCAGCTTTCTTGGGTTTTTTTCCTACCTGACACTCAGTGCTCCATAGCTCAGTCCTCAAGGCCTGCCTGCAAGTATTGTTTGCAGAGCTGTCCTTTGGTCTCCATTGGCACTCGCTGGCAGAGTTTTTTACTGCAGCAAATGAGCCAAATACGTTTAGACAGAGCTGGGATGCGTTTGCCACAAGCCCGTGCCATCAGTGTTGCAACGTTCTTTTTTTTCTTTTTTCCCAATCCTTGGTTCACAATGTGCCGATTTCCAGCAGAGCATTAAGAAGCCCTTGTCTGATTCTCTGGATTCTGCGTCGGAGGCTGAACAGGAAGGCAGCCGCAGCAGCAGCGGGATGCTTCAGTACCTTCAGTCCTGGTTCCCAGGATGGGGAGGTTGGCACAGCCAGTCCCAGGAGGCCCTGGAGACCAAAACCATCGAAGGGCTGCTTTCGGAAACAGCGGAACAGTGGAGGCCGGAGGATGTTGCAGGTATGGAGGGGGGGGAGGCAGCTTGGGCGGAGGGTTGCCTTGCCCCTTATAGGAGTCCCGCAGTAGAGAGAAAACCCTGAGTGTTCCTCACCCTAAACCAGATGCAGAAAGGCAGATGGATGACTTACCTGGCTGTTTTGAGAGAAACCAGGGAACTGTTCTTCTTTAGGCCAGATAAAGGACGTTTAGAGATTAGGTTGGTTGATGAGCCAACATCCCCTTGATTATTCCAGTGTTTGGGGTCCAGTGAGTTTCCACTGGAGAAGCAGGAAGATACCAGGGTGATCTCCAGCTTCAGTTTGTGGCCCTTCTCTGCCTTCAGATCCCTGGGTACAGACATCATCCTTTGTCCCCAAGGTCTTGGGGTGCAACGATCTGCCAGTAGACAGGACAGTGGTGCAGGGCTTCCCTGGAATCCTCTTGATTGGCACCTGGAGCATCATCACCCACGCTGCACCACCCCACCCCTTGCCTCTGATAAACAGTTACCCGTAGTAAGTCATTTAGGAACTCTCTGCTGTGTCTGATGTCCAAGTTAAAGAGATTAGGCAGTGAAGACCATGAATTCATATATTTTAGGGCCAATAAAATTTCAATAAAATAAATTTTTAAAAAGTCACGCTATTGGTTAAATAAATCTTAAGGCATTATGTTCTCATTTACAGGTAATTAATGTGGCTTCATAAACTGGCACACATCTTGAGTTAGGTTTGTCTATTTTCCAGTAAGCTTTTTAATCCTTTGGCCTTTCTCCCCCCAAACCAGGTGCTGATGATATTTTTGATCCAGCTACCGATGTCTCCAGTATAAATACCTTCACAAAGAGGGATCACGTCCTGGCAAAATTAAACCTTTGGCTGCAAGGTGGCTCCATCACCCTGTTGCACACAGAGAAGAGAAGTCAGCAGGCCAGCGAGAGCGCATTCATGCAGCTGCAATTTTCAGGTACTCGGTCACATTTTTGTTCTTGTGAAACAGGTGCTGGTATTTTCTCTCTAAGAACCACACTGTTTCTGGGGCAATTGGATATGCCATGGGGATGAAAAAGAAAGAAGCAGTGAGTGAAGCCAAAATCCAGAGTGGCTGGAGTTACCCTTTATTCCTTCACAGCCTCCCTTTTTCCCCCTCACTAGCCCCCCCCTTGATGTCTCTCCCTTGATTTTTCTCTCCCCCCTCCATTAATATGCCAGAGGCCACATGAAATTACAGCAAGGGCGGTATGTGGCCATAGGGCTTCAGTGGTCTATTCCGCTATAAAAGAAGTCAGTGACGCAGCACAAGAGTAGACGATACCCTGCTCCAGCTGTTCATATATGCCTTGCAGTGCTTGGGGATCTCCATCTCCCCTCTGCTGGCGCTGAACTATTTTTCCCCTCTATATCAGTTGCATTTGTCCTAGAATGGGGACCAACAACAGTCTCATCTACCCAGGCAGTTAGTTTCCTATTATTTCTGTGATAGTCACATTGTTTTCCTGAATTCTCATCAGCTTGAATAACAAACATACTGGAATGAGGCTTGCTGGTGGACTGAAATACCATACGTAGGACTGCCTGGAACATAAATAGGAATCGTTGGGCATATAAGGCTTGTTCCCAGTTGAGGTCACCTCCTCCCCCTTCCACCATTAATGGGCTACCCAGTTTGCAGTATTGAAAGTGGTGTAACACTGTCACTGTGTGTCTGTGTGTTTTCAGGTGTAACTGTCTTAGCAGAAACTCTCCCTCGCAGGAACTCTTCCCTTTTGAAAGTTCAGCTCGGAAGCCTCTTTCTACAAGATTTAGCGACAGAAGGAACCATATTTCCAGTCCTTGTCTTCCCTAATCCGGTATGTTGAACTCTGTGCACAGGAACCACTTACGTTGTTCCAAAACTTATACCTTAAATAAATGTTTTAAAAGGGGTGAGACCATTTTCTGCTAAAATTCACAAATGAAGTCTCTCCATGTGTTTGATTTGTTGTCTGTCTCTTAGATCTACCTTCCCAACTTGTCTCTTTTTGGATGTTGTGGGCCTATAATTCCCAGTATTTCAAGCAGAACTTCAGTCCCAGAGTATTTGCAAGATACAGCTTGGTGGGCAGCATAGGATTCCCCATTAACTTTATGTCTCTTTCATCCTGACTTTTAGCTTGGAGGATACAGGAAAAGCTATTGCCAATTTCCAGAGAGGAAACTCTGCTAGTCTGTACCAGCAACAGCAGCCGCCGCTGCCACCTAGAAGCTGTTTTTAAAATTTTGCCATAAAGCTTTCATGGGTTTGACGCCCATTTCAGTGACTAGATTAAGCTAGGGCGAATCAGTTCACTGGTCTTTCAGGCACTGCTCTCCTCTTTGTTCTGCCTTAGAAGAGGAGGGCACACTTGATGTGAAGCTATATGGTGACATGCTACCTCCCTCTTGAAAAATGCCTTCTCGATACGGATAGGTACGTTTAGGTGTATTTGAAATCAGTCCTTTAAAAAGAGGCATGGAAAACCAGCGGCTTTCTGGTGGTAGATGAACTGCAAATCTCAGCATCTCTTGGCTGGAGATGATGGGAGCTGTAATTCAAGAATACGGAGGGCCATAGCTCAAAGCTCTGTACACAGTAGAACTAGATCTGATACAAGGTGGGAATTCAGTAGTGTCAGTGGTTAATTATGGCCATATTTCTAAAGCCACTGTGGGCTAGGACTGAGGAAGCCCAGAGTGAAGCCCATGGCTCATGGAGTGGCTCTTAGCAAGAGAGTGGTGGCTGTGAAGAAAATGGAAGGAGGGAGCGCTATGTTTACTACCCTGAATCCCTGAATGAAAAATGGGGTATAAATCAAATAAATTATTTTTATGGGGAGCCAAAGTCCTCCTTAATTCAGTGGACAGCTTCTGAAATTTGTCTCATGATTGTTCCAGTTTTAAAATTTCACACCTGGTTAACTGTGGATTATTGTACAGAAAAAGATTTGGGACTGTTTTTATTTGTCAAAGTTACACAAACTCTCTCTCTCTCTCTCTCGATAAATATAGTTTCTCTTTTTCCTTCCTAGCTTAAAGAAGTTGGCTGTGTCTCTTCTGTTAGTCTCCAAACGTCGTCTTCTGACACAAGTAACCAGAGTCCTGGTAATATTTTTATTTTGGCAGCAATTTGTTATCTACAGTTTAAAATAGACCAGGCACTTGTGAAATATGAACAGGAGGATAGTTATGTTTGGTCTTAATAATATGAAAACATATGTAGTTTGTAGGTTTTTGGAGTTGCACAAATCTCAGTTTCCAGAAAATTGGCCTGGGTATGCAAGCTGATTTTTAGTTTCCCAGAGCAGCTAAACTTTATTGGGCAATTGCCAGAATCTTAAGGGCAGTTGAATCGGAAATCACCTGCCTGATATGCTGGAGACCAACCATATAATCCTGTTTCCCCGTTTGTTCGAGTGAGTTACGTGTTTATTTTTTATAGACTCTGCGAGTTCTGATTTTCGCTGATGTGGGCTGTTTTCTGCTCCCTTCACAGATGATCCTCTTCCGGTGTTTGAAATGCTGTATGAGAAAAATCCAGTTCGCAGCAATTTTGAGAGACGGTTAGAAGTCAGCACCCAACCTCTTAATATTATTTACAATCCACAAGCCATTAAGAAAGTGGCTGACTTCTTCTACAAGGGAAAAGTCCATTCCTCAGGTTAACCCTTTTAGTATATTTTCCCATCTGTTTTTTCTCATATTTTATGTTATTTTCTTTATCAGTTACACTCAGAGAACTAAGGTTTTTTTTAGTTAAATTATTCATTTTACTATTACACCACAGAATGCATGGATACAAAGAAGCATTTGTCAAATTCATGGGGGCTCAGGGTGTCTCTGGCTCCTAATCACAGTGCTGGATCCATTTTTCATGCTAAGCTGTGCAAAATCATTCATTGTGATTTGGAAACCACACTTTACAGTCTAATGTATAAACCTGCACATGGCTAAACAAACCATGTTTAAATATGGTTTAGCATGATCCTAAAGGATCGTTCACCAGCTCTTCTGTTTGTTCCACTGTTGTTGAATGGCAGCACCACTTCAGTGTCTTGGTGTCCCTAATGCAGGTTTTGGATGTCAGTCTGAGCTGGAGCTGAGAGTGGCTGAAGTTGTCAGAAGACAATACAACAAGCTCAAAATGCAGACCGAAGCTGAAATCCGGCAGACCATTGATCAACTGCTTGTTGGGGATTTTATTGTGAGTGATACTTTTTTGGGAGTTATAACATGGCCAAATCTTCACCTTACCCAAGCGCTTCAGGAAGTCTCAGTCTGGATCGGATGGCAGATTAGGACTACAGTCTAAACAGCTTTTGGTTCTAATATTAAAGGCCGGGAAAAAATACAAGCTGGATTTGTCCATCGCACTATCCCAACACATGGCGTATTCAGGTTTTGGGCTTAGCAAGCTGTGTGAATTCAACCTTTTTCATTTGTAAATCATGATTTTGGGCTTAGCATGTTTCAGTAAACCATGGGTTACTCCAGTGTTCTCTTATATCTAATGAAGGAGACTCAATATAGCTGCTGTATATTAAAATCAGTAATCAGTCCTTCATGATTAAAATTGATGCCTTTGGTATATCCTTTGTATTATAAGGTTATCTGGGAAGTATGCAAGTCTGTATGCTGGTAAATTTGTTTCTAGATTTGTTTTTATGGTTATGCTTCTAGGTATGCTTTTCAACTTTAGATTTATACACAGAGAACTATTTTGACTGCTTGAAAAATAACCAAATTTTGCTTTTTTAGGAAGACAGCAGGCGCTGGTCAGTCTGCCTTGATATTTCTGCCCCTCAGGTGATCTTCCCAGATGACTTCAAATCTGCAGACCCTGTTTTAGTAGTGATTGATTTGGGCAGAATGCTGCTTACTAACTCTCAAGGTGTGAGCTCTTATTTTGGGGGGGAGCGGGGAAAAGCACACTTCTGTTGATTGTTTTAGACTGGGATCTTAATGCTGTTGGCAACAAGATCCTTGTATAAAAACTTCAAACCCTTTTGGCTGATTTAAATGATTGGGATTGAATTGAAAAGGCTTTCTCTAATCTTAATCAAAGTGTGTCTGATTATCAGACTCTGGGGAAAAAAAAGTAGGTGTCGGTTATTTTTTTCATATCCAGAGAAGTCTCACTAGGTTCTGTTAGAAGGTTGAGCTGAATGGCCCCTCGACCTACACATGCTGGAAGGTTATGGATAGATTCTTAACCTTAATCACAGGAGGTATTGTGTAGCAAAGTCAGTTCTCTGTAGATCTTTAATCATACCAATAGCAAATCCAAATGTAGAGGAGGGAAGATTAATAAGTTTCATTTTCAACAAAGATAATTGCTTTGTGTGTATGTACAGCATGTGCCTAGATTATATCATTCAGTTGTTTTTCAAAATACCCGTAAGTGATTGTTAAATTTTTAAACTGCATTTACTTTTTTCTGGGTTATCTTTTGAGGGCATAGCCTAAAATTTACTTTAAATTCATCTTCAAGATCTGCAGGCATATAAGAATGTGGTAGGAATAGGGCAGTTAAATAGTCCTGTGAAAATCGATTTAATGTCATCTTTCTGAACTCAGCTGAATCCCAGTGTGTAGCAAGATTATAAAAGGATTATATGGAACTGCTAAGATGGACTCTGGAGATCATACTTTCTGGGGCATTAGCACTTAAAATTGGATTGACAGATAACAGGAAATTCCCTCCCTTGGGGGTAAGCCAGGTCTTTCTAAAGTGCTGCAACCCCCTTTTTATTTTTTTGTTGGATTTAGGGAAAAGTTGCTGTAGAAAGAGTTTACTTTCAAAATGTGTGTGTGTGTGTGTGTGTTTATTAAAGATTATGTGGCTGATTTCTTACCATCATTTTCTAGAGGAGCACAGAAAGAAGAGTCCAGATGGCCTGTCTTTAGAGTTGAGTGATTTGAGTGATGATGAATACAAAACGCCTCTTGCGACCCCTCCCAACAGCCCACCTCCTGAAGTCAACCTGGCCAGAGAGGACAAAACTGTTGAGTTTCCAGGGGTAAAAAACAGTGAAAAGGAACTGCAAGTACACTTGATGAGTAAAAAAATATATGAGACCTATAGTTTGTCCTTCATGGATCTTCAGATCATGGTTGGGCGAGTGAAAGACAATTGGAAGTATGCCCAAGACATTGATGTTGGTCCAACCCATGTGGTGGAGAAATTTAATGTCCATTTACAACTGGAACGTAGGTTGATATATACTTCTGATCCCACGTACCCTGGAGTTGTCTTGTCTGGGAATTTGCCTGATTTGAAAATACATATCAATGAAGACAAAATCATGGCACTGAATAATTGTTTTGGAAGACTAAGCACCTCTGACTCTGAAACCTTGGGCCGTTCACAGATAGGGAAAGAGGCAGGATTAACAGGCTTGGAGCAGCGTGGAAGTTTGCATAGTTCTGTAGTGAACTTAACCCAGAGTGTCATAATGGTGGAACAGCACACCAAAGAAGTCCTCATACGATCGCGGCTGCTTCTAGCAGAGTTCCAGGTGAATTGCATGCAGCTAGCAGTTGAAAGTAATGGCCGTTACATAGCTGTCCTCAAGGTTTTTGGCACCGATACTCATTTTGTGAAGAGGCCATACGATGTAGAAGGCTCCCTCACTGTTCATGGCTTGCTCTTGGTTGACACGATGCAAACCTATGGCTCTGATTTTGACCTCTTGATGGCATCTCACAAGAATCTCAGTTTTGATGTCCCAACAGGAAGCCTACAAGACAGCAAAGCCCAGTCCCCTGTTAGCGGCCTCAGTGAGACCCTCCTAGTTGATGAAGTATGCCTCACCGAGAAATGCACCCAGGTATCAGAGAGATTGTCTAATAGTTCTCCAAAAAGAGATGAATCCTTAATTAAACTGGAATACCAATTTGTAACTGCAGAATGCCCTTCTGCGAATTCAGATAGCTTTTCCCAAGTGCTGTTAGTGCAGATGAACAACTTGGATATCATCCTTAACCCAGAGACAATAGTCGAGCTAATTGGTTTTCTCCAGAAGTCCTTTCCAAAGGAGAAGGATGACTGTAGCCCTCAGCCGTTAATGACAAATGCTGAAAATATCTTCAGTGAGCAAGAGAATTTTCAATCCACCCATTCCCCAAGTACAGAAGTAACCGTAGAGATCCACTGGCTAAACATACTTCTACTTAGGACAGTCACATTGGTCAACAGAGAGAAATTTGGTCGAAAAATTGCAACAGCAAGCATTGGAGGCACAAAAGTGAACGTCTCTATGGACAGCAGGCTGAAAGTGAATGGATCTCTTGGCTGCTTGCATCTTATGGATCTGACCCAGGACAACATGAAAAACCAATATGTGGTCAGCATTGGGAATACAGAGCAGTATGAGAACCTTGTGGGCTATTCCAAGCCCACATTACTCCAGTTTGAGGATGCAAATAGCCTTCCAGATGCTCTGAGCTTCACTTTCAGCGAACAGTCAGCAGAGGAATGCTCCCTTCACCTCCAGATGGCCTCCCTGCATTACAACCACTCAGCAAAGTTCTTGAAAGAGATCACTCTGTCCATGGATGAGCTGGAGGAGAATTTCCGTGGCATGCTGAAGAGCGCAGCCACAAAAGTGACCACTGTCCTGGCCACGAAGACTGCAGAATATAGCGAGATGGTTTCTCTGTTCGACACAGTGCCCAAATCAAGGGACCCCTTTAACCTGGAAAATGACGAAGGGGAAGAAGTGGCTCCAGTGCACCCCAAAACAGAGACCATTAAGCTTATCTTAAAAGTGAACATTGAATCCCCCGTTGTATCCATACCCCGTAAGCCAGGCAGCCCTGAACTGCTGGTTGGTCACCTCGGACAGATATCAATCCAGAACTTCGTGACAGGAGAAGACAACCTGAGGAGTGACAGCCTTCAGGTCGAAATCAAAGATATTAAGATGTATTCTCTAAACTGCAGCCATTTGACAGGCAAAAAGGACTCACCTTCTGAGGTGTCCCCTATGCTACAGTCCCCATCAGGCATCCCCAGCTGTAGTAACCAGGAAGAGTCCCAGTTCACACGTCATGATTTTTTTGAATCCTTACATAAAGGCCAAGGTAAGTTACAGGAAGCTACAGGAAGTTACTTTGCAGCTTCTGGTCAGAATTTTGAATTTATTGGCCAACAAATGAATTGGGCATTTTTTAAATGTTAGTTTAAAAAGTGGCATTATGTTACCTTTGTATTTAATAGCCTCTCTGAAGTTTCAAATACAGAATGTCCTTTAATTTAACATGCCTGGTTTGAGATCCATCCAAATGGGGTGAAAGAATTAAATGAGATATAATCCTTCTGCCACTCCTCAGCGAACTCATTGAAGTGCAGAACTACCGCTTGTTTTGCTCAACGTACTTCTGATTCTTAATGGGAAATAATAAACCATAATAACCTGGCTTGTTAGTCACTGTTTGTGGTTGCCGTCAGCTCCTTCCTGTTTCCTCACAAGGTGGTGCTTGTCCCTTTGACAAGACTTTGAACTTTGGTGGATTCATCGGCATGTAAATATGTAGTAAATAAATACATTTTCTTAGAGTTATGGAGAGGATTAAAAAAATGTAGGAGAGATACCTTCCTGCTCTGCAAGCATCAACCCTTAAACTGTTTTCTTAAAATTGGATGTGCCTGTTACGAATTTGAGTGTTGCAGGCTATTATCTGCTGCAGGAGGCAAAGTTCTGGAATATGTCGGTTTAAGGTTTCCATCTCAGGTGCTAACAGTGATGTAGTCCAGGCTTGGGCCTATTGGATCTTTGCCCCCCCTCTGAACTGAGGCTCACAATGTAATTATTTATCTAAAGCAGTGTTTCTCAACCTTGGCAACTTTAAGATACGTGGACTTCAACTCCCAGAATTCCCCAGCCAGCCATTGAGTTGAAGTCCACATATCTTAAAGTTGCTAAAGTTGAGAAACACTGATCTAGAGGTTAAAAGTATTTCATGTGAGTCTCTTCAATTCCAGCTTTCCACATTCTTAATAATGCAACAATCCAGTTCATGCTGGAGAAGATCCCAGTTGAGCACAGTGCAGAGCTGGCATTCTCTCTGAGTGACGATGTCAACATTTCAAGCCTAATGAGGATTGAGGGGAGGTTTGTCAACCCTCTGCAGGTAAAGTACCCTTTAAATATGTTTCCCTTCTGCTTACTTGCATTCTTAGCAGTGGGGAATGGTCCATCTCAGGAAGCTGCTAAACTAAGTATTTGTTTCTAGATAGGGTCCTAACAAATGAGCAGAAATAAATGGTTGGGTCAGGTAGTCAGTATAAGGGATCAAAGCCTTACCAACTGTTTCTTTCACTGAACGTGGGGACACACAGTTCTGAAGGACTTGTTGTTAGTGGGAAATGGTTTAGCAAGAAAGGTTAACTTCTGGACTTAGCTTACAAGGGCTTGAGCTGGCAGGTTTTAAAGTTGTTCACTAAAGAAAAAATCAAATCTAGCCTAAATGCTTGTGAAAACGGACAATATGGGACACTTGTTTGTAGTTCATCTAAAGACATGATAACATAATGATGGAGACCTTGAACATTTTGGAGAGAGATTTCAGTTCTTCTCCCTAGATAGATGAAGTGATGAGACGTGCATGTGTGCCCTTAAATGTCATCCCATATTTTGTTGAGATACATAAAATGGCCAGTCTTAGGGATGGGCATTTTCAGGTCCTTGTCCTAGAAAGTATGAACCTACTAATATGTAGTCATTGTGGAAATTTGAGGGTATGGGGCTAGGTCACATGCTAGTTCTGTTGCTGAGGCACCCACTGGCCACATTCCTCCAACATCCTGAGCATTGATCTGAAAGAGTTTTAGAAGTTTAAAATTATTTCTCTTTAAACATTGTACATCCAAAAGTATAGCTTAAGAAAGTGGATAGCAGTTGGGGCCATGCTCCTCCCCCAAATGCATTCCCTCATATTGTCCCACATTAACAAATATTGCCCCATGTCAGAACTATGATAAGCATTTGGGTTTGGTTATCTAATTAAATTCCATAACATTTAAACTAATAATGTTGTGCTCTTTTGAAAACAACGCAGGTGATGTTGGCAAAACATGTATATGAGCAAGTGATGCAGACTCTAGACAACCTCGTCTGCAATGAAGACTTGACAAAGCCACCGTCCAGCTTCCCGTCCTCCACATACTCCAGCTCGGTCTCTCCTTCAGTATCGCTTCGAAGCATAAGCACAGATTTCTCTGTCAACAGAAAGGAAAATGGTTTCTTCACTCATTCTAGTTTTTCCACCAACAAATGTGTTCCTGTCAAAGAAGCGGAGCAGTCTTTTACTCAATTACAAGCCACTTTCCACATTTCTGAGCTGCAGGTTCAGCTAAGTGGCGATCTTACACTTGGCGCACAAGGTCTGGTGAGCTTAACCTTTCAGGATTTTGATGTTGATTTTGCCAAGGATCATCCTGACACCTTGTCCATTCAGATTGCCTTGCGTTCTCTGCTCATGGAAGATCTTCTGGAAAAGAACCCAGATTCCTTGTACAAAAACCTCATGGTGTCACGTGGGGCCCCCAAATCCTCAAACTTAACACACAAGGAATACCTTTCCCAGTCTTGTCCGTTGGTCTCCAATGTGGAATATCCAGACATGCCTCGATCTCTCCCATCTCACATGGAGGAAGCACCCAACGTCTTCCAGTTTTACCAACGGCCTTCTTGCATCTCTCAGCAAAAGCGCAAAGAAGATGTACAGGTGGACTGCCCACTGACCCCGCCACCTTCTCCCACTGCCAGACAGTTGAGCGTGCCCTGTGGAAGGAACGACTTTGACGATTCGTTAGTGCACATTAACATGCTGCTGGTGAACCAAAAGCACCCGGAGTTTTCCTCTCGCTATGGCAAAATCAGTCGCAGTGTGGATATTGACTTCAACTGCTTAGATGTCTTGATCACTCTGCAAACCTGGGTAGTGATACTGGATTTCTTTGGGATTGGATCCACTGCTGAGAATCACAGTGTGAAGGTACAGACTGGAGATGTCCAGCACACAGTAAAATCAGAAACCAGTGTCTTGTCAGCCTCAAAGGAGCAGGCTTCTGGAAATTCCAAACTGGATTTGAAGGTATGAGAGAAGTCCCACACCTCTGACTTCACAAATAGTTCAGAGGCTGCTCTTGAATGGATTGCTCTTATCCATTCCTTCCCCTCTCAAAACTTTAATTGGCCTTGTGGCGGGGGGGAACCTTTCTAGCCCCCTGCATTTGTCAAAATAAATAAGGACTTTATTTATTTGCTCAACTTATAAATGACTCATAGCAGAAGTCAAAAATACAGTTCCAAAGCCAATATACAATCCAATAAAAGAATAATAAAATCAAGCGGGTGCCAATCTAAGGCAACTTTCAAAATTCCGACAAAAGTGTTTTTGATAGCCTTATTACAATAATCTAAATATGAGATTACTAGCCCATGACTAACAGTGACTTGCATGGCTGGTAAAGCAGTTAGTATTAGTGACAGACACATTTAGGCCATGGGCCTTTTACACTACTGTATACATCTGCAGCTGCAATGTGTATTTTTAAATAGTTTTATATCTATATTTTTAGACTTTCCTGTGATGTTCTGCAAATTTTATATTTATGCATTTGGGGTTGCATTTGTTCTTCTGAATGCTGCCCAAGGAGCAGTTAGTTATATGAGCAACTGATCTTTGGAAGTCAGAATTCTTGTAGGTGAAATCGTACCCTAAGCCAATTTTGTGGAAATGTATAGAATGTGGTGATCCTGAAAGAAACAGACATATTCATTGTAAGAGATTGCTGTAGGCTAATTAATCATTTCCAGAGGGGCAGTTGTGGCACATGGTAAAAACATGTAGATAATAGGCCTAGATTTCATAAAAGTATGGTCATTTATGATGTCCTTATGCATGGAACAGGTATAGTCTGTGACAATTTTCATCCGGTGCTTAAATGATGCAAAAGAGTGCAGGGAGCATTTGCTAGTGATTTTAACCCTCATGGAAGAGAGGAAAATGAGTGGCCCAAATGGCTGAAGTTCCCCTATTAACTGTCCTCAGCATGTTGTCAAGAGCTTTTGATTTATGTATTTATTTTATTACATTTATATGCTGCCTCAGCGATTTAAGGCCTGATTCTTGGTTTTTCAGTTATATGACATTTGTTGAGTTTAATCTAGAAGCCTGCTGTTACTAGCAGAGCTCTCATCTTGCAGAATGCCCTTCCAGGCAAAATCAGCCTTCTTTCAACACTATATTTTTAAGTATTTGGTAGCTGTTCAAGAAGGTATTTTTCTGTAGGTATTTTATTGGCTTCTTAATAAGATTAAAAGTCAGTGTGGTATATTATGAAGTATTTTGTAATTTGATGTTTAAAATATTATGAAAATTTTACATTTATGTTTTGAGTACACTGAATAAGAAGAGGTAAGATCGTTTTTTTTTAAGAAATCAGAATTCTTACTGTTTTCTTGCATTCTCCAACCACTTTAGCTGTGAGAGTTCTGTTCTGTTAAAGTGACCAGAAATTTTAACAGTGGCATCTGTAGACAATAAAGGCTTGATTAATAAATTAATTAGATATTTATCACCCACACTGTGTGAGATGGGCAGCTATATAAATATGATAAATAAATAAACATTTGTAGACTGCTCATATAGAAAATGTTTTTGAAGTTGGCATTTACATGAGCTGATTAATAAAGTTCTGCAGTAGAGTTCATACTGGCAGAATTGAAAGTGATGCTAAATGCAGTTAAGAATAAGTTTATGAGTTATAGAGTACTGTAGCTAGTGTAATGGAGTTTGCATTTGACTAGCAATGCAGAATTGGAAGTGGCAATTGAAGTGATTTGGCATTATTTCTGAATTGGCAAAGATGTCTTAAAGAAGCCTTCTCTTCTCTTTCTGAAGTTCATTTGTCTGGGGTTGTGTGGTAACCAAGCGATGGGAAGTCTTCCCATGAGAGTGGAACGTCAACATCCCTTTTTAGCTTTCAGCCATGGGAATCAAGACTTTCCTCTTTAGCCAGGCCTCTCCAGTGTGAATTAATTTTAATAGTTATGTCTTATATGTCACTTGACTTGAGTTTCTACAGGAAATAAGACAGAAATCATATAAATAAATAAAATAGTTTCAACAATTGCACTGTTAAGGTGCCAGGTACATAAATATGCGAGTAGGTAAGAAACACGTTGAAGCTCAAACCACAGTTTAAATTCTAAAGTAGAAATTAGCACAAATCACCATTAGTGTGATGTTTGAGTATCACATTTAAGTAAAGGAGACTTCCTTCAGATTTGTTGCTAACTCTGTTGCAAGGCAAATGCCATCAAGCTTGTCTCTTCCATGGACACGTAAATCCTCTGGCATGCTAGTTCTCATTAGTGTTTTGGGCAAACAACCTTCATGAATGCATCTTGGAAAATGGTGGGAAAGGTGAGAATGCTAGGCTTGTAATATTTTGAAGAAAGGGGCCATCATGTGACATCTCTGTCAATCTGATTCTTTCTGCTCAAATAGGTCCATTCCCTGTCCTTAGTCCTGAATAAGGCAACCAATGAACTCGCTAAAGCAAATGTATCCAAACTTGTCACTCACATGGAAAAGACTGGTGAGTCTGAATTACCAACAGCATATAGGGAGATGAGTTTGTATCACAGTAATCCTTGGGGATGGTGTCTACCCTTCAAAATCCTTCCTGGCCCATAAAATTGCTCTCAGTTACCACACAGGAAGAGTGTCCTCTGCATCTAAAGTACCTAATCAAAAATTGGGGAAATGATGTCAGATGTACACATGCAGATGGAAGAAAATGAGATTCAGATCTCTAAACTTGTTCTGTATCAAACTATGAAAGGTATATTGGCCTGATATTGATATACTGGCCCCGCCTTGACTTTAAGGCACAACATACTAAACCATAATGTTGGTTTAGGCATGAAACTGGGGGCGGAGGGGGGTTACAGTTACCATGTTGGTGAACAGAACCAACTGTGGTTTATTCAAATCACAGTTAAGCAAACCATGGCTTAATATGATCTGTGTAACCTGTTGGTGGGTCAAGCTGACTCAGGCAGGGTCTGACCTTTTGTTCTTGCAGAAGGAGATCTGGCCTTTCATGGAAGCATTGGAAGTTTATCCTTAAGCGATCTCACCTCACATGGAGAGCTTTACAGAGAACGTTTCACGACCAGTGGTGAAGAGGCCCTCACTTTTCAGGTCTACAGGTAGGTGATGGAATCTCATTTTCTACCTGTGACTGAATTTTCTGATGATTTGCCTGTCTCCCATTTTGCTCCAACATCATTGGAAAGGGCAACAGAATTGGAGCCTTCCCTGAAATTTGAAGAATTTTGTGATTATTTAGGCCAGAGTTTCTCAACCTTGGCACATTTAAGGTGTGTGGACTTCAACTTACAAAGATTGAGAAACACTGATTTAGGCATTTGACTGTTCTTTTTCTATGAGCTTGTGTTATCTGCCAGTGTATTCATGCAGGTTATCTTTGCTTCCACCTTACATATTTTAGAAGCTGTAAATACCTTGTGCTTCCTGCACTTGTTGACTGAACATGGTTAAAAGCATGTTTTCCCCTGTCAGCATCATAGAATCAGAAGTCCTTCTCCTCTTTTGACTCTGAGAGAGAGTTAAGAGGTTGGACTGGGACAAAGGAGATCCAAGTTCAGTCCACCCTCAGCTGTGGGAGCAAACTGACAGTGGACTTTGGGCCATTCACTCCCTCTCCCACAGGATGGCTGGTGTGTGAAAATAATGGAGGGGAGACTTCTGGATACATCACCTTGAACTCCTGGAGGAAAGGTGGAATGGAAAGCTAACAAATGAATTGGAAAAAAAAGAAAAGTGAGAATGCTCTATGATATCTGGTTGACTTCAGCAGCTCAGGAAAATAGCAAGGATTCTCCTGATCCTGCACTGAGTCTTGGAGATGCTTGGGGAGGATAATAATTACTTGCAACTGAAGCTTAGCACAGTGGGGACAAGCTTCTCTCTCTCTCCCTGCTTAACTAGCAAAAGAAAATATAGTCCACACACCCCATACATCTCCCTGTCTGCCTCTTGAGCTTAGCATGGTTTCCCAAGACCCCATTTGCACCCACTTTTCCTTCTTCTGAAGAGGCAGGAATGAATATTGACCAGCTGCCAAGATGATTCCGGATTTTTGGGCCTTTGCCTTACAGACCTAAAGATGTGGAATCTGCTCTAGTTTGATCAGAGATCCACAATAAATCCTAATCAGTTAAGAATAGAGCACATTGGATGTCTTGTTTTCCCCAGGTATGGCCAACCTGATCCTTCCCTTCAGAGAGAGTGCGATATGCGTGTCAGCCTGCGGATGGCCTCAGTGCAGTACATTCACACACAACGCTTCCAGGCAGAAGTCATTTCCTTCATCCAGCATTTTACTCAACTGCAGGATGTCTTGGGCCGTCAGAGGGCGGCAGTCGAGGGGCAAACGGTACGTCCCGCAGCCAGCCTGCAGCACGCAGGAGATTGCCTGAACGAGCATTGCTAGGACATCTCAGGGACTGAAGGGGTGTTTCGCTTTTCTAAAACTCCCCTGAAATACTTGCCAGGGATGGGAGACCATTTTAAATCTGTGCCGAGGCCTTTCAGGTTGCCTAAGTGAATCAGTAACTGCAACTCAGCTTTTCACAATGAGAAATGACAAAATATCCGCAGCTCTAGGGCTTGGACTTTCTGGGTGCCAGAAAACTTGGCCAGAAAACTTGGTAAAATGTTGGTTAATATCAGTATTCCTGTGTTAATTGATTGTGTTAATTGAAGTCTGAGAACACAAAAAAGTCTGCCTGTGGCCTGATTAGGAATCTGAGGATAGGAGCCACAGATTGTGTGGCCCTTACATTTGGAAGCATAGTTACTTTTGGATTTTCCAGCCACGAGCTGTATGCAAAGGTGGCTTAAGGCCTGAGCTTTTCATGTCCCAATCGATAGTACTGCTGGCATGTCTGAGTGGGATCAGTGGCCTGACTCGGCCCAAGGCAGCTTATTCCCCGGTTGGTTTTTTAGTGTGTTCCAGTATTGGTGTTACACCATGTTAGTGGTGTAAGATCAAGCTTCTTTTTATGTTGAGTTTTACTGTGCATATTCTCATGGAGGTAGCTTTGAAATGTCACAGTGGCCTTAGAGAGCACCCTGTTGAAACCCTTCCTTCCGTCAGGTGAGAGATCAGGCTCAGCAAGCTGCTAGAATCCTTCTGGACCTTGAAGCTGGTGCTCCGGTGCTCCTTATACCTGAAAGCTCCACATCCAGTCATCTTATCGTAGCTAATCTTGGGAAACTGAAAGTCAAGAACCGGTTTCTTTTTGCAGGCAGCTCTGGCACATTCTCGCTAAAAGATAAGGTAAGCCTCCTGCTGTTCCTTTCATTGCTTGAAAGCACTGCAGCTGTTTTGGAAACCAGTGAAGATGGTGTGTGTGTGTGTAACTTTTCCAATATTTGCCTTCTTTTCTTTGGAGGATTCAATTTTGCAAGGCAGTGTCTACAAGGGTCCTGTTTTATGTAAGGTATTTTACATATCTGTCCTTGTGCAGATGATAAGCTTTTGAGCTGAGGAGCTTTGGGGAATTCTGCTGCTGTCTGAATTACTTTCAAAATGGGCTGTATCTAAAACAATGTCCCTTTGGAATGTTTATTAGTTATATTTTTAGAATCAGCTGCAAAATTCCAGAAGGACTGGTTTTGGAGTTTGGTTTGCTGTGTCCTTTAAGAAATAGCAAGTAAAATTATTTTACAAACAGTACATTTAAAAGTTTAATTAAAATTGCATGCTATTCTGCTTCCTGTGTGTTCCCTTGGATGTATCCCTTGATTTAGAAGTAGGAGATTTTCTTGCACATAAGTGAGATGAGCTGTTATTGGAAAACATTCCCACTAAAAGAAACCAATTCTGGAGCAAAATCTGCTTCTTCTCTTGAGCATATTCTATCCTGCGTTTGTTAGATGCCATTCAGGCTCAGTAACTCCTAAAAAAAATGAAAATAATTTATTTTATGGGCTTATTCATTTGGAGGGCCTGGAATAAGTCTGCAGTGGCCCTGCTATGAGAGCTGACTTTTAAAAAACAAATCACTGATTTATACTGTCCCTTTTTCCCTTTTAAGCAGGATTCTGTTCAGTTTTCCTCACCTCTGGGGACCCCAAAGCACAGCATGAAGAAAACTCCGAGCGCTGATGAGTCCAAGATGGCATCACATTCCTCTGAAGGTTTGCACACGAAACAGTCATCTGGACCAATTCTCAGCAGTCAGAAAAGCGAGCGTGCAGCAGGAATTGGTGCAAAACTGCCCCCATCATCTCCTTTGTTATCTGTGGAGAGTCCTGGTAAGTGAGGAACCAGCTACTCAAGGGAATCTCCTTTCTCCTCTCTCTGTTGGATCAATTCTTGGTGGGCCCTGCTGATAATATATCACCTTCTGACCAGTTGATGTGGTATCTATGCCGTTCCTCTACTGTGTGCATCCGTGAGGGCAAAGGCTTAGTTCTCACTGAGGAATCACAGCCTCTAGATGGCATTCCCAGTATCTCCAGGCAGGGTGGGAAAATGTCCTGGTGAGCCGCTCATAGTCACTGACGACAGGACCAGCTTAGATGAATTAATCATTTGTTTCCTTTCTGTGTAATTATATGAGCTGCATGTAACAAAAGCGGGGAAGGAGGCTGGTGCATCATTCTTCCTGAAATGTTGAAAACTCATCCCATTTTTACCTCCTCTCGGTGATTCCCCTTCTCTGAGCCCTGGCTAAAAGCTGCCAGAAGAGTTTCTGGCCACGGTGACTATAAGCTGCCCCTTATGTTGCCTGTGAAGGCCACCACAGTATAGACAGAAAGAGGAAAGAAAGTCATGTCCTTCAAGGAGTTGGAATCACGTATCTTTGTGGATCAGCATTCCCCGGCTTTCTCTTGCCCGTTTTGTGGGAAGGAGCATGTGTGGAGTGAAGACCTGTCATGCAAACAGTCAGGGCCAACTTTTCTAGAGGGGTTCCCTTTGGGGCACGCGGGAGGAATTAGCCATTTCAAGGCTTTTCTGAAGGCTTAATGTTCTTGAAGTTGAAGTTCATAATACCTGAAGAGCTACCAGGGTGAGAAAGGCTGGTTTAGGGGTGCTATATTTTTATACCTGTGTTGCGTCGCAGAGCTTACGTGTTTCCTGGAAAAGGTTAGCTTGTTCCCCTTGATGATTCCTCAGAGCTGGTTTGTATGCAGTAGAATATAGTATTGTAATATTAGAATATTATCCTGTAATTTTGAGCATTTTCTGGGAAAACTTAAGTTCTGGATTGCTTTTTTGCAGAGGAACAGATGTGCCTATTGGACTGCATTGTGGTTGATCTGCAGGACATGGACATCTTTGCTGCCGAAAGATACCCACGTGAACATTCACAGCCTGTGAAAGATGCCTCTGTTGATTTGACCTTCCCGTCTTTTGTCATCAAGCAGACGGGAGGGAGCCTCTTAACTGAACCTTTTAGGCTGAAATTGCAAGTGGAGAGGAACTTGGATATGTGAGTTACATGGCTTGTGGTGTTTTGCATCATCTCTGGTCTATATCCTAGTTGGGGTTGGGGGACTCCTAGATACAGTCAGCTGAAACAGGCCACTTGGGCGCTTCCTGTGCCTGGTCAGTTCAATCATTAAACCCGTCCTGGGTCGTTGGTACAAGTCCAGTTCTCAGCCTGGTATTAACCTTTAAAGCCCCTAAGAGTTTGTGGAGAAGGGTCTCCTCCTCTATTTACTTCCCCACTACAGGCCCTTTTCCATTCCCCACCCTCCACCCACACACGTACAGTGGGGCAGGGCAGGTACCCATAAGAGAGAGTGAGAGACTTTTAGTAGTGGTGCCCCATAGTGGACACCCTCCCTCGTCACAAATCAGCCTTGCCTGACATGGCACTAAAGCACTTGCAGCATCAGTTGAGGTCCTTTTTAAAAGCGTTTTTCTGAAGCATGACTTTTTCGTTGCTCATTTCATTCCCTGCAGTTTCTTGACTCTGTTTAATGCTGCTACTGATATGATCCCATTGCACTGTTTTCTGTCTCGTCTTTTTATACTAATTTTTTTTCTTCCTAGTGTTTTTCCCGCATGTGCAGGGTCCGCTTTTTTCAGATCAACCAAAACTTTTTTTATACTAATACTAAATACTGACTTTTTTATGGTAATGGTTTCTGATAATCTGTTTTCCTTGATTTGTACACAGTCTAGAGAAGTGCTGTTATTGGGTAGGCAAGGTTTTTTTTCCTGTTTTCAAATACACCAGTGAGATTCTTAGAGGCAATTCTAAAGTTTTCTTAGAAACTTTGGCCCAGTTATTTCCACTGCAGCAGTTCCATTGGTGAAGCAATGGTTTCACGGCATTGATCTGCTTTTCTCTTGCAGGGAGACAAGCCACGCCGTGCCAAACATATCCATTCATGGCATTGTGTCTTCAGTACATTGTTCTCTGGATCTGAATAAGTATAAGCTAATTCGCGGTCTCCTGGAGAATAATCTGGGGGAACCGATAGAGGAATTCATACGGCCCTATGACTTGCAAGACCCAAGAATACAGGTGAGATTGTATTTTTTTTTAATTGCATGCAAAACCTCTGAAGACCTCAGTTAGGGATGGGCAACCCACAGGCCGCATGTACCCTTAATTCTAGCTCGGGGGTCCCTAAAGGTCCCCATTATTGTGCCACTAAAATTCAGTAGCATGGTTTGGGTTCTCGGTGCTGAAAGAGTAAAACACCTCAGAAACAACAATCAAAACAAGCTGAAAAGTTTGCCCATGGCTGCTCTAATATGTCATTGTTATACTGCTTTGGCCTGCAGAGACCTTTAGAAAATCCCATATATTTTTTGAAGTGCACCCCAGTGAAGGAAAGTGTCCTCCCTTGTGTGTCAGTCTGTCCTTCCTTCCTTCCTTCCTTCCTTCCTTCCTTCCTTCCTTCCTTCCTTCCTTCCTTCCTTCCTTCCTTCCTTCCTTCCTTCCTTCCTTCCTTCCTTCCTTCCTTCCTCTCTTTCTTATAAAACATATCAGAGCAAAAGCGGGGGGGCATAATATGTCAGCTGGAGTTTGGGGTTGGGATTACTTCAGTGTGGAATTCAGCAAACCTGACAGGCGCCATCGCAAAGGCATATGTTACAGGGGAGCATTTTTACTTCTGTTAGACTGTGCTGAGTGGAGAAGTTTACACCTGCCTGTCCTTCCTCATTGACATGGTCAACGTAAGTCTGGAACTGACCAGCCCCCAGCCAAAGCAAGGCTCACTGGCCAGGTACGTCTGTCCATCTCTTGGACATTACACAGCTTTGCTTTCATTGGTAAAGCTGCTTTGGGGGGTCTTCTTTACAATTTTGGTTAAGAGTTTAATCGAAGAGAAAGAAGGTGCGATAAAGATTAGCTCCAGGCATTACTGCCAAGCAGGAGAAATGGGAAGACAGCGTGCTTTGCTTAGATTTATGGTGGGCATCCACAAGACCCGACCTTTTTTTGGCCTCTGGGTGCAAAGAGGTTGCCCAGCAGTCCGAGCAGAAGCGATTCATCTTCCTTTGGTAGCCGGGCAAGTGGGATTTGGACTGCTTAGCAGTTATCGTTGGCAGATGCATCCTTAGAAAGAATATCGACTGTGCTTGGGGCATTGTCCTGCCAAGGTGGATGGCTGAAGCTAATTGACTGCAAGGCAGAGCATCGCTCCTCATAACGCAAGGTGTGAAATTGGGTTCAGGCTTCTGGCTTGTTAGCAAAGTGACACGCCAAGCCGGGGATTTCATACTATTTTTTTCTATCTGAGTGAGTTACTGGCTCGTTTAAATTTCCCACAGGCAGGTGCTATTGGGTAGCAGCAATTTTGCTCATGAATAATAATGATAAATTAGGATTTCAAAGAGCTCTTGCTTAGTACGACTGTGATTACTGCCTCTTTGAATATCACACCAGAGGATTTTAAAATCAGCAGCATCCTAGGTTGTACGTTGAGCCAGATGTCCAGAACCATAAGCCATCTGGAGCCATGTTTCTGGGAAGACACTGAGATTCCTAAAATACGGAGTAATAGAGGCCCTTGAGATTAAGCTCGCCAGAGATACCTATCCAAGAAGAATTATTGCTTCAAGCAGTATTTACTTATTTATTTAAGAGCTTTCCTGTGCTCTGGCAGCCTCTAGCCCTTGTTGGGTCTAGATCTTTGTTCCTAGGTTGGGGAGATTAGTGTAGCTCATACTAAACAAAAATGAAATAAAGCAATAAAAATTGGTGCAGTGGATCCAGCCCCCTTAGACATTGATGTAATTAATCAAGATAGTTACTTGGAAAAAATCTCTCTCTCCTTTGAATTTGTTTAGGTTTGACTTTAAAAAATCGAAGCTGCTCTTTGAGAGTTTTTCAAATAAAACCAAGTCCATCAACCTGGTCTCACATTCTATGATGGCATTTGACACGCGATATGCTGGGCAGAAACCATCTTCAGGAATGCCCAATGTCTTCAACTGCATTTTCCAGTCCTCAAAGAACAGTAATTCTCAAGGAGCAATACAGATTGAACTGCATTACAGGTAAATGAAAACGGTGATCACTTTTCCTTGACTGGATGAGGCAGGAGACTCGGTAGTTGTGGAATCCTAGAGCTGGAAGGGGTCCCTCATGCTGTCGAGTCCAAGAATTTGCTTAGTACAGGAATCCAAGCTAAAGCAACCCAGATACGTGGCTGCCCAGCCTCTTCCTAAAGGCACCCAGTGATTAATAATGGAGGACTGGAGTGGAGGTATCTGAAATTGGTGTTCATGACCTCTGAGTTTATGATCACCTTGATAGGACCCATCTAAATATCTGTCTTAAAGCACCGTTGCTTTGAGAGAAATCTTTGACTGAATAACTTGTTGGGGATGTTAGAGTGCAGCCAGTGGGCAAGAAGCTGAAAATGTTCTGCATGTTTTCTTCCCCGCCTCCTTCTATAGTAGAAGGTATGCAGCAATGGTATTTCCCTGGAGTCTATAGGAAGGAGAATTGAGCTGGTTTCAAAGCAGTTGGATTCTGGCTCTCCTGATAACCACTGGGGATTATTACTAAAATGATTGCAAAAATTGCTAGTCTGAAGTCAAGCAGTTTGAGTTAACGAACATATTCATTTCTCACTTCCCTCAGATCTACTAAGGATTCCTCCTCCTTCACAGTTGTTCTGAACAACCTTCGTGTGTTTCTGATCTTCGACTGGCTGGTGCTTGTTCATGACTTTCTTCAAACCCCCAGTGACACTAAACAGCAGTCTAATCTCACCCCTTCCCGACAGCGTAGCCATGGTAGTGAAATGGCTGTCATTCCCAAAGCTGTCAAGTGTGGAATAGTTACAAAGCGTTCTTCTCTTCAGATCTCCACTGAAAAACAGTTGGAAGTTAAGGTCAATGTGACAGGTAAGACAAGTTTGTGCAGAAAACATTGTGGTTTTCATGGTTTACTGAATAAACAGTTTGCTGGGTTCACCCAACATGCTGAAGGCCAAACCTATGCCAAATTATAATGTGGATTTGGCAGGTTGTGTAAAACCCACTAACAGGATTGCGAAGCAGCACATTAGTGATGAGTCAGTTATCATCATTTGGCCATTACTGAAAAACAACAACAATTCAAGGTGTTGGTTATCACCTTTAAAGCCCTACATGGCATGGGTTACCTAAGGGACCGCCTCTCCCCTATGACTTCAACCTGTCCCACCTGATCACACAGAGAGGGCCTGCTTTGGACCCCCTCAGTGAAAGAACTTTGACTGGCGGGGTCCAGAAGGCGGGCTTCTCTGCGGTACCCTCTGCTCTTTGGAACATCCTGCCCCCAGAGGTGCGATTAGCCCCCACACTCCTGGCCTTCCGTAAGGCTTTGAAGACCTGGTTCGGCCACCTGGCCTGGGGTGGGGTGAGAATACCTCAAGCATGGGGATGGCTAGCCCCATAGAGTCCTTCTGCCTTCAGCCTCAGATTTTTCATCCTCTTGGTCTCTCCTTCTTCTTTTTAGTAATGTTTTAAATTAAGGTTTTATGTGTTTATATATTTTATGTTCTAATGTTTGTTGTGAATCGCCCAGAGTTCCCCCATTGGGGGGAGATGGGCGGTTGAAAAATTTAATAAACAAACAAACAAGCAAGCAAGCAAACAACAATAATATATTAAATATATATATGCCACCTGACTCCCAACAACTCTAGGAGGTTTACAAATGTTTAAAATGTTAAAAATAAGAAAAACAACAAGGAAGGTAAAAATGGCAGGATGATAAAACCAGATGGGACTGAAGTAAAAGAACCCCTATAGTCTAAAGGGGGTTTCAGTCACCCTTGCCAAAGGCCAGGGCAAAAAGCCAGGTCTTCAAGGCTCTTCAGAACACCACAGGGTGGGGCTGTTTGAATCTTGGAGGAACCTCATTCCAGAGGGCAGGTGCTGCTACAGAGGAGGCGCACTTCCAGGGTCCTGCTAGATAGCATTGTTGCATCAAAGGAACGTGGAACGCTAGGTCAAATCAGCCAAGCAGATATTGTGGGAGGCAAGCTGTCCCTCAAGTATCCAGGCCCTATGCCGTGTAGACACATGTTAATACGATACTGATTTGTATATTCTGTACAAATACTAATATTTGGCATAACTGAAGATATTTTTGTATAACTGAAAAGACTCTGTGCAAAGCTGGAAAAGACTCTGCTGACCATTTGCTAGTGGCAAAAAATCTTGTCTTATCTTTCAGATACTGAATTTGTGGTGGTTGAAGACATGTCCTGTATGGATACTAATGCAATTATTCTGAAGGGGACTACTGTTCTTACATATAAACCCAAACTGGTGGATCATCCTTTCTCAGGCAGCTTGTCTGGCATCGAGGTGAGAATGCTTGGTCGCTGGCGGGTTAGAATTCCTATTGTGGCAGCATCTTTGCTATGACCAAAAGCATCCTGAGTCGATGATTCAGCTTTTAAAAAAAACATGTCAGCACTGAAGATGAATCTCAGAGTTGAGTTTCTTACAACTAAAGGCAGAATGTTCTGCCAAGTAACCCAAGCTTTAGGGCTTCCAGGTTGTCTCCCTCTTCCAGTCCTCCTCAGGTTAGGTCCTACAGAAGGTCCTACAGAATGAATTCTGCTCCTTTAGGTTTTTTCGTGCCGGCTGGGCAATGAGCAGGAAACGGCGCTCTCCATCCTTGATCCCGCACTTATTCAAGTTGAGCTTGTGGGGAATTCTTCGTACCCAAATGGGTCAGGACTCCTGGATGCTTTCAACGGTGGAGATTTCCCTCCTCTTCTGGAGGTAGTGTTCTCTGAAATGTACTTGCACATGTTTAATATTTCTGTGGCTGGGATAACATATCAAGTTAAGCCAGGTTTGTTTGATTAGCCATAGTTAACGAGGTTTGCATATTCTGCTAAACCACGGTGGGTTGTAAATTGCAATGGCATGGCATCGTAAACTAAAACCAAGGAAAGCATGTGTGTATTACTCAGTTCATGGCTTCAATTTTAAGAAAATTGTGGCTCAAGTGTTAAGTGCAGACTTAATTTTAAATAAGTTTTTTAAAAGAGGCATTTGGATCTATATTTTTTAAAAGAACAAGTATGCTTTGAATAATGGATTAAAATAAAAGCATTGCATCGCTTTCATGGCTTGTTTGAAAAGCCAGAGTAATCTTCTCAGCCAAGGTGTCCTCCAGGTGTTTCAACCATCTCCCAGAATTCTCCAGTCAGTAAGCCATCACTAAGACTTCTGGAAGAGGGAGTCCATAAATTCAGAAGACCCTCACACTGAGAAGAGATGCCTTAAACATCCTCTATCATAACTTAATTGTTGATACAGGAAATCCACTGCACCGTGATAGGGCTGTGCAAATGTATTCTTTTGAAACGTTTTGTGACATGTTTCCTACTAAGAATGAAACAGGCTTGATGCTTCAAGTATGAAATGGGCAGTTTTGAGCATTTGGGGACCCCCCCCCTAAAATGTTTCCATCTTGGAATAGCTCTTGTCTCAAGCCCAAGATGTTTCCAGCATGTGTGGAATATCCCATTTCACATTCAAACTAGGAGCAATTTGTGGAAGTCCATGCTTGAAATGAAGTGTTTTGCAATCCCCTAAGCCTTTGCTTAGAAACCTTTCAGAGGAGGGCCTGCAATTGGGAGAGCCCCACGCCATCCACTCTACGCTCAAATCGATGTTTTTTCTTGTTGCCACATTTCCTTCAGATCCAGTTGCAAGCACTTGACATTAGGCTGTCTTATAACGATGTCCAGCTCTTTCTGGCTATCGCCAAGTCCATTTCTAAGCAGACCAGTGGGGTGCTACCAAATCCTCCTGCCTCAGACTCTCCAGCTTCTTCTAGTTCCTCTTGTGTAAATGAGATCTCAGGAACAGCATCAGAAAGAATGGAGACAACTAAGCGGTCTTTGGATCCTGTCCTTGGTAGGAATGTAATTTTAAATTGGGGTTGACTTCTCTGACTCCCCCCGCCCCCACTCTGTGCTACTGCTCGGTTGCAGCATGAATATGGAAAACTAATGTTGGTGATCTGATTACATTTTAAAACTTGCTTAATTCGTTTTTGTATACAACTGTTTAGATAATGTTTGAGAATACCTGTTTCTTTCTGCTGAAAGTGAATTTAACTGATGAATTTAATCAGTAGGAATGGAATCCAAGATTGATTCCTTCAAGCTAACAAGTCCTCTGGATAGCTAAGTTGTAGGAGAGTGGGGTGTGTATCAAAAGGTGAAAGGAAATTGTTTTGATGGTTTTTAGATGCTGGAGTTGATAGAATTAATCAGCCTTTTCCCCCCAAACCACATCAAGGTTGTTAAATTTGGGAGAAAGAAAACAATGTATCTTTATATTTAAATGTGTATCTTAGTAACCCATGCCTTGATGACCACTTGGTTGGACTACTACCATGCCCTTGACATGGGGCAGCCTTTGAGATAATTGGGAAGCTGCAGCTGGTATCGAATGGCAATAAGATTATTGGCAGGACAACCTTGCCAGTATTGCAATTTAGAAGTAAAGTCACTTCATTGGTAGCCAGTAGGCTTCCAGGCCCAGTTCAAAGTGCTGGTCATTACTTTTAAAGCCATAAACAGCACAGCTCCAGGATGCATCAGGCAATGTCTTGCCAAAAATGAATCTGCCCATCTAATCAGGCCCTTGAGAAAGGACCTGCTCAATGCTTGCTTCCCTTATGAAGACCGTGGTGTTCCAGCCTTCTCTGTAGTAACCACCATCTTGCTGTAATTCCAAAAACAGGTTGAAATTTCTATGTCAGTGCACTTTCAATTTTATTTGGTTTCTGGGGTTATATTTTGGTTTTGATATTGTTCTGATGTAACCATTACAGGTAGTCCTCGACTTACGACCACAATAGGGTCCTGAAAATTTGTTGTTAAGCAGGGCAGTTGTTAAGTGAGACATGTGACCACACCCAACTTTATGACATTTTTTTCTGGCAGTTGTTAAGTGAATCACTGAGGTTGTTAAGTGAATCATGTGGTCGTTAAGTGAATCACGTGGTTCCCCATTGATTTTGCTTGTTGAAAGCCGGCTAGGAAAGTCGCAAATGACGATCACGTGACCCGGGACACTGCAATTGTAAATACTGTACATGCCAGTTGCCAAGTGCCCGAATTTGGATCACGTGACCGCAGGGATGGTGCGATGGTCATAAATGCAAGGACCAGTTGTAAGTCACTGTTTAGTGCTCTCATAAGTTTGAATGGTTGTTAAATGAATGGTCACAAGTCAAGGACTACCTGTATAATGTTTTGTTTTAGTTTGTCTACCACCTTTGGGATTGGGATGGGTTATAAATACTGCAGAGCAATAAATAAGTAAATGGTCGGGTTCTCTGTAAAAAATACCTTCAGAGCAATGTTGCCACAAATGCCACAAGCACTTACCCTTGGATTTGCAATCAATATTTCATTCCAGAAGTGCAGCTGGCCCGGTTGCAGGAATTGGGATTCCGCCTGAATGACTGTCGCAAAGCTCTGCTGGATTGTCAAGGTACAATTGCTTTTGTGTTATCTGTAGGAGTTAAAAAAATACATCATCGTTTGCAACCAAAATAATAGGTGGACCGTCTGTCTTTTGTCCATGGACGATGTTGCCACAGTCACATAACTGTCTTTGCTGTTTTCCAACAGGGTACTGAGGGCCCTGTTTTGTGAGCCGTGGTTCCTGTGCCCTTCCTTTGTAAAGGCTCTGGAGTGGGAAAGAGGAGGGGGCTGACAGGCGGTCCTCTCACCCTCTTGCAAACTCCTCTGTTCCATCTAGCCTCTTGTCATTGAGAAGCATTTTTCCCTTTGCAAAAAAAACCACACACAGTATAATCAGTAGTGCTAAGAAGTGGGTTAATTTTGCGGTCTGATCTTTTTTTCTTCTACTTCTAACTGTATACACAGAGCGAAAAGCAGTCTCCTCTTGCTTGCAAGTTGCTGTTGCCACTGGATAGAGGGTGGAAGAAATGGACAGATCAGTTGTTTATATAAACACAGTCAAGCATCGGTCGTGCTTACTTTGGAAGGATACTATTTTTAAAATAAGCAAACTAGCCACACACTATATACATCTAACTTGCTTCCTGTGTCCTTATTGGTATGGTCAGGTCAGCTGAAGAAAGCAGCAAGTTGGTTGTTCAAGAATGCAGAACCTTTGAAACACTCGACATTAGATTCCGGCAGTCTGGACGGGCAGAGCTCCATGGCTCTTCGGCTGATCTCCGGGGTGGAAGTCAAAGCAGAAAGCGTCTGCATTTGTTTTATCGATGATTGCATGGACTGTGATGTTCCTTTAGCTGAGCTGACGTTCTCACGTAAATATTCCCCTTGCGGTTCCTGCTTCCTTCACATTTTGAATAGGAATGGGCATCGCCTTATTTTAGTTGAGAACTGAAGAATCTTTGAATGACATGTGACTTTTTAATAACAGTGATGTCATTTACTGTCATGTCAGAGAGATAACAAACTTACATCTACTTATATCAGTTGGGTCAAAGTATTCAGTGAAGCAAAGACCAAATTAAAATTCTCTCTCAGTAATATCACAGAAGAGCATTTGAGATGCCTCCAACAGGTGGGAATGTTATGCATATCTGATGGGATGGTGACTGGTGTTCAGCCTTTCCCAGCCTGGCATCTTCCAGAGCAGTTGAGACTTCAATTCCCAGAATTTTCACTTGACACGGACACTGGGAACCAGAGGGACCTGGGTTGGTGAAGGTTGCTGTAGCTGCTCATTAGAAGAATATTGTTAGGATAACATTGATTTTACCTTGAATGCCATTTGTAATTCTTCTGGACACCATTCATATAGTAGGAATGTCTGAGACTCAGAGTGCTGGTTGGTTCTGTGTTGGCAGGTCAGCATTTTACAGGCTAAATATGGCAGAAAATAAGACATGATCCACTTTAGAAAATTGGATAAGGGCACTGTGACAATTAGTTGGGCTTCTGCCATTCTAGGTGAGAATGTTGGGCATCAAGAGCGATTTAAAAGCAGAGAGTGCCCACCTTGAAGCTCTTTGGGAATCTTCTATTCCCAGAATCTCTGCCCAACAAGCCTAATGCACTGAAAAAGCTCCCCGTTGAGGAAAGCTGAGAAATGCAAGGCAAGATATCCATTAACCAGGGGAACGTGGATTCAGAACTAAGCCATGGAATAAAACTGTTGCGGGCATGAAAATGGTTTTTGTGTTGACAGAGGGTAATCAGCTCCGTATGCAAAGTAGGTGAAATCTACATATTTAGGTAACTTTTATGCAAAATGTGTTACCTACACAAAATACAAAAATGCAGATTTTGTCCCTTGCATCTGAAGAGCACCGAATGGGGTTATACAGTGAAGATTCTTGTCTAGCTAGGTCAAATGTCAAGAGCCTGGTATTTATGACATTTCAAAATATTATTTTCACATGGCACAGTGATAGAGGCCTCTTTGAACATTAACATAGTGAGAAATCTTTGTTGACTGGAGTCATTCTTAATTTTTGTTTGTACAGTATTTTCTTTTTGTAGCGTTGCAAAGTTGGTCAGTTTTAGTACTGATTAATGGTGTTTCCCTACAGGTTTGAATTTTCTTCAGCATTTGAGAGCCAGCCCAGAAGGCTACGCTCATTTTACCCTCTCGGGCGATTATTACAACCGTGAACTTTCCGGTAAGTGTCTGCTATCGGTACCTGGTATTTAGAGAGACACCCTTTCTCAATCCAGTCATGCCATTCACTTCCCATGATCGGCCAGTGCAGCCTTTCTCTCTCCCAGCTTTCATTTAAAACCCAGATTCTTTAATAACACTCGGTCCTTCCCGTGGCACGTGGCCTCCGTGGTTTAATTGCAGCACCATAAGTGTATTCATTTCTCTTTTCTCTAAGGCTGGGAACCGTTCATTGAACCTTGGCCCTGCTCTGTATTTTGGCAAAAGCAGCCAGCCAGCCGCCTCCATCCTGCTCGGCTGAAACTAGAAGTGAAAGCAAAACAACGTCTGGATATCAACATAACGTCCAGGTTAATCGGTAGGTTGGATTCCTGGCCTTGTTAGAAAGCCTCCTCTTCTGCTGCAGCTGGAAGAGGTACATGGGGCTGCTGGCACAGCGCCGCTGCAGGGGCCTGACCCGCGTCTGTGCTTGGGGAAAGGTTGCGTCTATGGTTACTGTTTTGGGCTTAATGGGTTCCACGAATATAGCCCGTATGGCTTGCAAGCCATAATTCAGGCTTAGTATGATAAGAGAACACGGCCAGTTGGGTCCTAGTGAAGAAACCGTGGCTTAAAAAATTATGAGGAGTCTGGTAGCTGTTTCTGGCCAGCACGTTTTATAAAAAGGCATATCCTTTCACCAGGGCAGCTCACTTCAGGTGCAGAAAGTGGCATAACCCTCTGTACGACCAACCTGTCTTCCCCTCCCTTGCCCCCCATCCAGTTTAAATTCTACATCTGTCCAGCCACTTTCTGCATCTCATGAAATGAGATGCGGCCCACAAACGTTCATGCCTTTTTCTGTTAGTCAGAAAAGGTGCTACCAGGCTTCTTGTGATTTTTGACTAACACAGCTCTCCTACAATGTCTTAAAAGTTACAGGGTCACAACCTGAAGCCCTTCGGTCACTTGCAACTGCCAGGATCACAGACCATGTTCTCAAATCACAATTTTTAACTTTATGAGAGGAGAAGATTATTAAATATATAATGGGAGAAAAGCATGACAAATATTTGAAGAAATCAAATCTAATTTTTTCTCCAGCCTGATCCACTTCTGTTTGGAACACAGCCCCTGGCAAGGAAAGGGTTTTGACGCTGGGTGTGATCTTGAGCTGGGTGCTTGATCTTTCTGGGGCAAATGGAGGCATCGCTAACTGTATACAGTGGAACCTCGGTTTACGAACTTAATTCTTTCCGTGACTCTGGTCACACCCCGAATTGGTCGCAACCCGAAGCAAATTTTCCCATAAGGTTCAATGTACCGTATTTTTCCGACTATAAGACGATACTTTTTTCTAAAATCCTTACCCTAAAAATTGAAGGGCGTCTTATTCAAGGAAGTCAGCCGAGAATCGCGCGGTTGCAAAACTGCCCATACAGTACTTTGTTTCTGCAGAGAGGTTTCCTCCTATTGCTAGCCTCCAATCACAAGTGAAATAGCTTGTCTCCCAAACAGACTTCCTCCAGTCACGAGCCTGATGTAACTGACGTCAGCTGATGCTGAACAAACCAATTAGAGGAAGGCTGTTTGCAGAGACAAGCTATCGGCAGTTTCACTCGTGATTGAATGTAATCAGTTATGCAAAAGAGCCTGGAAATAGAGCTACAGAGAGACGGTTTGGACCTCCTCCCACCGAGTGTATCAGGTAAATGTTAACTAATTACTAAATAAAAATGTGTTCTGCATTATCTTTAAAATATTGATTTCTTAATTTTGGGTTGGAAAAGTCAGGGTTGTCTTGTACATGGGGGCGTCTTATTGTCGGAAAAATACGGTAATTACTGTTAATCCGTTCTGGCATGGAAGACAGGGAGGCGGCTATTGCTTGGAGGGAGAGTCCCCCTCCCTACGACCACGTGTCAGGGGCGGAAAATGGCCGCGGACCACGTGTCAGGGGCGGAAAATGGCCGCGGACCACGTGTCGGGCGGAAAAATGGCCGCGGACCACGTGTCAGGGGCGGAAAATGGTCGCAGACGATGTGTCAGGGGCAGAAAATGGCCGCGGACCACGTGTCGGGCAGAAAATGGTCGTGGACCATGTGTCGGGTGGAAAAATGGCTGCGGACCACGTGTCAGGGGCGAAAAAATGGCCGCGGACCACGTGTCAGGGGCGGAAAAATGGCCGTGGACTGTGTCACAGGAGGTAAAATGGCCGCGTATCCTGTTCGTACCCCGAGGCGGAGTTTGCAAACCGAGGTAAATTTTTGCGGCTGAAGCTGGTCATAACCCGAAAAGTTCGTTAACAGAGGCGTTCGTAACCCGAGGTACCACTGTAGCTTGGTTCAGATAGAACATGGCAGGCCTGTGGCTGTTCCACCCCCCACCCCCAGTGACTGAAGACTTTGGGACTAATTAACTATAGTTTCCAACTATATCATATTCAACATGATTTCTAGCAAAACAATGAGGTTTACATTTGTTTTCAGGTCTTATTTTTCCCACAGTCATTCATATATATATATATATATATATATATATATATATATAAAAATAATTTTAAAAGGCAGGAATAATAATAATACTATTTCCAAATACAAACCAATAAAAGTCTGGTGCATAACACACCGGATTTAACTATGATTGAAAAGAAGAAAGTGTGGATAATGGATATGGCAATACTAGGGGATAGTAGAGTAGAAGACAAAGAATTGGAAAAGATCACAAAATGTCAAGATCTGAAAATCGAAGTTGAAAGATTATGGCGTCAACCAGCCATGGTGGTTCCAGTGGATATCGGCGCACTGGGTGCCAGACCAAAAAGCCTTGGATGGCCCTCAGAAAATCTGCGCATTGACAAAATTTCCGTCTGTCAATTACAAAAGTCCACCCTGCTTGGATCCGCACATATATGACGCTGATACATTACGACATCCTAGGTTCTTGGGAAGAACTCGATGCGAATGAAGGCCAACACCAGCTAAAGAACTGGCAGTTGTGATTTCACGTCCTGTATAATAACAGCAACAGTAATAATAATAGAGGGAAGGTCATTTATGCCCACGGCCCTTTCTTCCTATGCTTTACTCCCCATGTGGCCACAGGTGGACAGGAAAATAACCAGAGACAGGAGTTCCGAGAGCAGCCCTGTTTTTACAGCGGGAGAGACGGTGAAATCTCCGTTGAGAGATGCGTCCCCCAGCACAAGGGAACCGTTGATGCCTGTCACAGTCAGCCATATTGCACTGGATTAGCTGAATCCACGGGCAGGACAACTGCTGCTGTTCCAGAATGCTTATGGAGGTCAAGCCTTTTTGGGTTCTAGTTTTGGGCTGTCACTCCCCCCCCACCTTCACGGGTTTTTTGTTTTCTTTCCCCAGAGCAGTATGCCAGCACCAAGCAGTCATGGATGGCAGATTACTGCAAGCAGGAAAAAGAAGTGACAGAACTTGAATCCGAAGAGTGGGTAGGCTCTTCTGTGGATCCCCCCTCCTTCAGACAAGGTATGAACCTCACCTGGATTGCATTGATCCCTCCAGCATGGATGTTGCAACATTGGCCACCACGCAAAGCATTCGGTTGAATGCTTTAGGGCACCTCACCTAGCGATGTTTTCCCCCTGTGTGGAATACCTCCCTGATGGTTTCCTGTGAGGCAGCTTGGCTTGAAACGTGTCTCCTTTCCTTCTGCTGCTTCTACAGAGACCAATCTGCAACGTAACTCGGTTCCAGAGCCTTCTGAAGTTGCCATTTTTGTGTTTCCACCCAACCCCCCAGTGACTAGGCCCGCCTGTGTCTGCCCAGCCTCCTGCCCAGCATTGCTGTTGGCCGTTACAGCTCAGTCTCTCCCTAGCTGTGCTGCCATTCAACTTCAGATTCTTCTCAGGTTTCTTAAGGAAGGCAAAGTGAGGAATCAGTGCTGAAGCCACCTAAGCAGGACTCAGGGGCGATCTGGTGGCCCTTCAGATCTGCCAGTGGTGGGAATCTCTTTATTTCTCGTGCTGACCAGAACTGCTCATTTACTCCTGAAGGGTCACTTGTTCCCCACTTTTTTAAGCTAAATGCTTCCCATTCTTGGGAAATATTTCACAGTTGAAATGCTTTCGTTCTTCTCTCTCCTGGGTATTAACTGGGAAGAGTTACTGATGCATGCAAACCAGATGGCGTGGTCCCTTCTGTTGGACTGAAGTCAGTTACTTTTTCCTTGCGCTGACGTTTGTTATCATCTCTATATTAGGGTTCCCCAACTAGATCAGCAGGACTACAAGTCCCACTCAGGATCACCTTTCAAGTCTGGGAATTGTAGTCCACATGCCCCCAGAAGGCACCGGCCTGGCAAAGGCTGTGAAAAGGAACCTATTCCACCTCACTTGCTGGCTGCACAATGACCTCTGGGCTTGCGGTTTCTTATCCATTTTGACAATAACAATCTTGCCTGTTTACCTGCATTTTCTCCCCCTTTCTCACTAATATTGTCTTTCCTGTCTGCCAGGCCTTCCTCTTGTCTACCTTAGAACTAGGAGTACAGCCAGTCTGACTAACCTAGAGCACCAGATGTATGCTAGAGGTACTGTATTTGCAGAGTTAAGATGCTTTCCTGTTTTTCTGCAACAGCTGGCTTTGGTGCCTTTTTATATAGATATTAAAGATGGCCTTCAGATTCTAGCGGGGGCTCCACTGTATCTCGGCCAGGGGAGTCTAAAGGTCTCAAGGAAGCCAGGGCTAAGGCCATATTCAGTTATGAACCAGGTCTGGCCTTGGGGTTGGGGAACAAGGCAAAGGAACCGGTTGAGCGTGGGTAGGAAAGCTGCAGCCCCCCCCCCCCCCAGTGATGCTGAACTACAACTCCCAGCGTTCCTGAGCATTGACTATGCTAACTACAGTGCTGAGTGTGGTAGTTCATCAGCACAGTGGAGGTGCAAGTTGTTTAATCCCCTCCATAGTCTTTGGGGGAATAAGAATAGTTCAATTTGCCTTGCTCAAATGTGTAAAACACTATTATTCACAATTTCCTAGTAGCCCTAAATAGTGAATGCTATGTTTTAAAAGAAAAGCAAAAAACTAACCTGAAAATTAAATTGGTTTCAGTGTTTTCTTAGTAAAATGCACCAGATTTTTAAAACCTTTGTTAATCAGATTGGCTATTAACTTTTTCAGAAAGCCTGGCCTGGACATAGTGCCCAGCTTTCAGCATGCCCTGTTTTTGGTTTGTGTTTTATGCTTCCCTTCCCTTCCCTTCCCTCCCCCTCCCCCCCTCCCCCTTCCCTTCCCCCTTCCCTTCCCTTCCCATCTCTTTTGGAGATGGAGAATCGCCAAATTTTGGAGAATCTCCCATTCTCCAATGCCCCCTCTCCCCCACTCCCCCCATCAGAGTACCATATCCCAGTTTGACTGAAGGTCAAAGTCTTGGAAGAGGAAGATGTGCGCTGAGTTGGGCGGGTCAGGAAAGAGCCGTAGCTGCAATACAAGACCATGGCATTTAAAATTCAAGGAGAGCAAAGAGCCGGTCGAGCTCTGGCTCCTTTGTAGGTTGTGCTGCTTGGGAGAACGGCCTGCTTCCTCCATGGGCCAGGCTGTGTGCTGACAGGTAGTGTCATCTTGTCATTGGTGAAGCTGGCTGCTTTGGCTGGTCCATCATCAGCCATGCCCCGCTCTGCCTCTGCCAGCGTCTCTGAAGGAAAGGAGCTTGTGCAAATGATCAGGCAGCTGTGTGCTTTCTACTCATCTGGGGGGAATTTCCAAAGGGGGCATGGCGCTGGCCCACGCAGTTGAGACTTGGGAAGACCTCTGCTTCCTTCCCCCAAGTGAAGAAGGGAAGCGGGTCTGATCCAGGCAGGAGAGGTTTAGGCTTGTAGGTTAGGCCAGGGTCAGCTCTTCTCTTCCTCACTCCCCCTTCCTCTTTCTTTCATAGCCGAAATGAAGGCACCCAAACGTAGACAGCCCTTTGTGCCCTTTGCTCTGCGGAATCACACCGGTTGCACCCTGTGGTTTGCCACGCTGACAACCACCCCAACTCGGTAAGAAAGTGGGGAGGGGGGCTGCCGGGGGTCCATTGACAGAGCTTTCTTGGGCTGGTTTTTCAAATGCACACAGTGTTTTCTTGAAACGACTTGGCTGGCTTTGTCAACAAGCATTTCCCTTCTAGGCGCAGGCTGACTGGTACACAGTGTTACTTCATCCAGACTGAGTGTCTTCTGCTGTGCTCTCTGGGTTTAAAATCTGCAAGAGATGCCCTGCTTAAGTTTGCAGTGTTTGCATCCTGCAGTCTTTACAGGTTATGGAAGGCATTTCTGCCAGAGTTGCATTTGGTTCCCATTCTTTCAGCCTTTATAAAATCTGGAAAAACACATCACTTAGCCCAGCTTTTGAATGATCGGGGGAGGCGGGGGGCTTATTGGCATATTTACTTTTATTTTTTGCATTGGAGGAGGCTTGAATCACTTTAAATTATAAGCCACTGACTTTCAAAAGAAAGGTAACATATAGTTCAGTGAATTAAAAAAAAAAAACTCAAGTGGGAAATATGAAAGAGGTGACACTTCCCCGTGTCTTTTTATTGCCTAAATTTTTTCATCTCCAGGAGTGTTTGATCCCCTTTTTAGCCATAAGAACTGCCCTGAAACTGAATCGGCACATCTAGGCCAGCGTTCTGCCCTCTGAGGCCAGAGGGATGCAGTTGGAGAACTTGCGAGGCTGGCTTGGAGAGCAGTGGTCCCTTTGCATCCTTGCTCCGAGCAACCAGTATTTAAAGCCCGCTGCCCATAATTCAGCAGCTGCTAAACAGCCATCAGGATTAGTAGCCACTGACAGCCTGATCCTCCTTAAATCTGTCCAGCCTCCTTTTCAAACCGTTCCAGTTGGCTGCCATCCCCACAGTTGCCAGCAGCAAATTCTACAGTTTAATTCTACGGAGGATGAAGAAACCACTTCCTTCTGTGCTGAATCTGTGCTGCATGTTTGCATCTTTCTAACTCTTTAATATCCTTTCTAAGATGCAGTGACCAAACTATGCCCAGAGGACCATATTCTGTGGAATGTGATGCTCCAAGACAAATGCATCGGCTTTATCTCTCTGCCTGCTTCCTGAGGCCATCCAGGCCTATAATTAACTTTACAGACACAGATCCCGCTTATGAAAATGTTGGTCCCGGCTAAAATCCAGCAAATGGATGTTTTGGCTTATGTTCGTTCGTTCGTTCGTTCGTTATTTATTTATTTATTTATTTATTTATTTAATTTCTCCCCCACCCAGCTCCCCCCAATGGGGGACTCTGGGCGGCTCACACAAAACATTAAAACCATAATACATATAAATGCATAAAACATAAAAATAGTATTGGAATACTATTCCTTATGCTCCTAACCCTGGAGGATGAGCAGCTGGCCTGGGATGGGAGAGAGATACTGTATATTGTTACACTGGACATGGACAGGAGCAATCAAGGAAGTGTGGCCACTTTAGTTATTTTTTTTGCTCAAGAGGCATAGCCTTTACTAAGGCCGTGTTTAGGTTTTTCAGCCAAATTCATATCTTGCACAAAGCCAAGGATCAGCAGACTGTCACCCTGGGGCACAGTGGCCCCTCGAGTCCTCCTGTTACAGGATAACACAGTGGGCACCATAACAAAAAAATTCACCCTGAAAACTCAGCTCTCCTTGCATAGGTGATGTGGTCCCACCCGTCTGTATTTTTTAGCCCTCTTCCCTCCCCCCGGTGTTAAATGCAGCCCTAGGCTACCCAAAGCCTCCTCTGTGCTAAGCCATACTTTGTTTTAACTCTTTGTTTTTAAAATAAGCCCCAGTGGTTTGGCTGACAGAATACGCTAAACCATAAACAGTGATAAACCCACCATATTGATTGAATTCATACAATGCACTTCAGCCGTTGTGTGGCTTGTTTAATTTCAGTTTAAGTATATGGTGTAGCCTTAGCCTGGACGTCCCTGTGTGCACAAGGGGGATATTCAGCTTTGGTGAAGGAGCCAGAGGAAGGCTGGTGCAAGACTACCCGCTCTTGATTCTTGGTTTCTAGCGCAGCGCTCTTGCACAGCGGAAGCCCTGCGGTCATCCCAGAAGAAAACGGGACATTTCTGGAGGGAGCCCATAAAGTCAGCGAGTGGCGAGAGGTCCTCACTGGTGAAGAGGTTCCATTTGCCTTCGAAGCCAAGGGGAAACTGAGGCACAGGTGAAAAGCACAGGTTCTCAAATTGCGGCTGGACTTTCATGGCTTCCTTTAGAGAGGCGTGGCTCAGTCTGTGCCTGTCCAATGGCCAGTGTTAGTATAACACTGAAGGAGGAATTTGATACTTATTGTTGGTATGCTTAGATTTTCACCATTATTGGTTGGGTATGTTTGACAAAGTGTCTCTGTGCCTATTTATAATATATAATCTCCTAAACAGCAGTGGTGGTAGTTTCAATTGGCCCATAGCCTACGTATATTCTATACATGCCAATCATTGTACTCCTATTAAACATTACACAGTTTGTTCCACATTTTGTACTCTTACTACATATTACACATTTTATTTGATGTAATAATGCAGAAAAGAGTATAAGAATGATCTTTCTTCCTCATTTGGGATGAGGAAACCTGTCTCTCTTATAAATATCACTCCATTGGTCTTAATATGAATTGATTTATCTGTAACCTCCCAGGCATACCCACGACCTAAGAATTCACCAGCTGCAAGTGAGAGTGAACGGCTGGGAGGAAGTCAGTCCTGTGTCAGTTGACAAAGTAGGAATATTTTTCCGCTATGCAGCTCCAGACAAGAGCAGTTCTTCCTCTACTGTAAGTTCAGCATTGAGTACTTTATTCTTATGAGGAAAACAGTTTCGGTCTCTTCCAAACCCAAAATAGATTTAGTTTTAAAAAGAGCAATACAGCCAAAAACAATATTCTTTACTCCTCTGTCTCAGCTAAGAATAATAGAGCTTTGGCTCCATTATCACCTTAGATATTTACTGAGAAGTAAAATTACTTTCCTGTGATCTTAAAATGCGGTTAAAATAACAACAAAAAATTGCACTGTATATTTTGGATTTAATAAGGGTTGGTTACAATCATTTTGCCTTTGGAGGTAAAACTCAGGAGTTGGAAAGGAGCTTCTGTGTCCTACCACTGTGGGGATCAATTGCATATGTTCTTCTGGCTGTATCCCAGCATTTGGAATCTATCAAGATATCAAGAGGGGGGATTGGCCAAAAAAATTATCTATGCAATACTGGAAGGAAAACATCCATACCTGATTTGCCCTAATGTTTTGTTCATTTGTGTTGCCTGCCAACATTTGAATGAGATTGGGTAATTGGTTTTTTTTTTTTCTCCCCCAGATGGAGGGCAATAAGGTCAACCATTTTGTTCTATTTATAACTCAATGTTGCAGGCCCTTTTTTCTTACTATTATCATCACCATCCTTGAAGTTAATGCTGTTTCAATAATATTGTTTATTGAGTGTATTTATACCCTCAGTTTTGTTAATTACTTTAGCACAAGACATTATTTTTTTAAAAAGATACTCAGACAAAACCTTTCTTATAAATTGTTATTAAAGTTTGTGAGTACTGTACATATGTAACATGGATGCTGTTTCCCTACAGTGATGAAACATATCAGTAATGGGTCCCATTAGTTGAGCTTTGTGATTGGAATGGCAAGATAAAGTTCCAGATGATGAGTTCCTTGGAGGGAATTCTATTTTTTCATGGAAATCTGTGCAAACCCTTGAAGTAGTCAGTTTGATCTTGGATTTGGCTAAATAATGCACATCCTGAATAGCTGTTTGCACCTGCTTTTTTCAGAGAAAGGCTGTGCACTGTGACAGGGAACTGGCAAGTTCCCAAGTGGTCATATTGTGTGTGTGTGTTTAATTTTTCTGTTCTTTCTTTACGTAGGTTGGCAGCCCAATTAGTAGAACAAACATCATACATCCACAGGTTTATGTAAGTTGAAATCTATCTCCTCCGTCCCTCAGTTTCTTGTTAGCTGCGTGTGATCGTACTCACATTTCGCCCTAACTCATAGTTTGTTTAAATCACAATGCTTTAACAAGCCAGAGTTTGTTAAACTGAAGGCAAAATAGTGCTAGCTGAACATGGCATAAGAGCCAGATCACCAATCAGTAGAACCGTGCTGTTGAAAATTCATTGCAAAGCTTTATGTGGTTTGGTTTTGCTGATGGATTTTGAGTTGATGATGGGCTTCAAAACTGGTGGTTGAGTTATAAAAAGTCTCTGAGATTCCAGATAGCTTGTAAATAGTCAGAAGCACTGGAGAGAAAGGATAGGACAGAGGAAATCCATAAAGCAAGACAAAATCAGTGGTGGAACTGTTTTTAAAAAATCCAAATTCCAAACACATTTCAGTCAGCATTTTGGGGGGAAAGAGAATTAGCTTTATAAAATTAACATGTATAACACAACATTAACTCTTGCTGGTTACAGAATGAAAACCCTCTCCTGGTTAGAGGTGCTATGTAATTGGTCTTCAGGCCCCAACATTTCCTGGCTTAACAAATTGTGCATTTTATTAAGGAAAATACTTGGTACATAAGTGTCTGTGCAAGTTGTTGTAGAATTTGTGTGCATTGTCCACTGTCAATTTGTTCCATTTTGATTTTTCTTTGGAAAAAAAATATTTTTACAGTTTTCTTCATTGCCTCCAGTTCGAGTGGTATTTGCTGTTACTATGGAGGGCAGTGCTCGGAAAGTGATCACTGTACGCTCGGCTTTGATTGTGAAAAACAAACTTGAAATGCCCATGGAGCTGAGGCTGGACAGCCCTTCAGCGCCTGACAGTAAGTTTCAGGACCCACGAAACAGCTGTGTAAATGATGTCTTCCTCAGAGGTCAGAAAATGCAGTGAGGTCACCAGAAGAGATGTGGTCAGTTATTTGGCAGGGGAGGGCACACGCTTTAAGGATGGAGTAGAGAGTCATCTGCAAAGCAAGTTGCTATTATTCCCTTGCTTAGGTGAGCCCAAAATCACACTGGCAAAATTTAGCAATTTTGCCACTGAATGTTGGCAGCATAATTGCTGTTGCTATGTGACAGCTGGTTGTTCTTCCTTGTTTTAACTGGATACCCATGGACCACACTCACCTTTCCCACCAAGGCTTCTTGCTTTTCACAGATGATTTCTTCCACGAGTTGACTTTTTTTTTAATGATCTGCATGCACTGGTCTTTGGCTTTATTTGGCCAGAATAAAAGTCAGAGAATAAAACCACGGCAGTGTCCAAGTTTTCCTTGTGGCTTCATTTTTAGGGTGCTTCCATGTGATTAAAGTGAAAGTTAAGGCCTCCATGTCATGTGAAGCTATGTCCTTCACAGAAAAAAAGAAATAAATAGTTTTTGGAGCCATACTTTTAGAAGAGAAATAGTTTGGAACAATTTTCTGCTTGAAAAATAATCGTGTGCTTTTCTCTTGTTTGCAGAACCTGTCGTGCTCCCTTCAGTGATGCCCGGGGACTCCTTTGCAATCCCCCTGCACCTCACTTCCTGGCGACTCCAGGCCAGGCCCAAGGGCACAGGAGTCTTTTTCTGCAAGTCTCCCATCCACTGGACGAATGTTCAGAAGACTTCGGAGGTCAGCAGCAGCAAGCGAGAGTGTCACTCTATGGAGCTGGAAAGCAGCCGATTCTTCAGGTGACCTGCTCTTCCCTTCAGCTCCTGCCATGGGCGCCCCGATGAAAAGAACGGGTTCTGCCCAAGGAGACTGACCGAGGGAGGGGGGTCTTTGGCTTTGGGCCCCAAGATGTATCCCTGCCAGCACAAGGGAAAAGAATGAGTGACGTGGGGGGGTCTCCCTCAAGATCCACCAAGGAGGAATGGGAAAAGGACTTAGGGTCTGGCTCAGCGAGAAGCTAAAATGTCCCCGTGGATTACCTCTTTGGAGAACAGAGGCTGACTCCCAGGTCATCTTCCTTATTAATTTTTATAGTATATAAAAGGACGCCATATCGTCTAGTGTTTATGCATCCCTCAAGGCGTCTGAAACCACTGCAAAGTCTTTAAAAGAAAAAATGGGCCCAAACAAAGAAAACTAATCTAATAAAAATAGGGGAATAGCGTATTCAGGGAGAACTGATACTGCGTCGGAGACAAATGGCTTCCCAGCAAAACAGATCTGACACCAGAGAGAGTAGAAGCCAGGCCTGCCGAGGCAAGGAATCTTGAGCTGGACCACCGTCCATGGGAGGGTGGACCTTGCTGCGTTTGCCCCGTGCCCAGAACCCAGCCTCCTCCGGCTGCCCCAGGCATCAGTGCCTGGAGATGGCCGGTGGAGGCGCCGGGGAAAGGTGCTTTGGTGCAGGTGAAATGGCCATTCTGTGGATGGCTATCTTAAGAGGCTACTCTCTGGTATGGGAGCCCCTCCCCCCCGCTTTTATTAATGGCAGGCAACGCTTTGGACTGGTCATTCATCGCAACAGCCCATTTGGCAAGGCTTCCTCGTTGCCTTTTTATTTTTGAGAGTGGAATCAGACTGGGAATGGAAACATCACAGGGATCAAGATGGCTGTCAGCAAAGCGCTGCATTATGCCAGAAGCAAGGAATTTGCATGGGATGTTCACAACCCCTCAGTCAGAGCATCAAAAGATGCAGGACTCCGTGCAGGGATTTTTCACTCTTTATTCATCTGCCGTTGTCTTTCTCCATAGGTTTTGCGTTGCTATAAAGAAAGAAAACTATCCTGATTATATGCCTTCCAGCATCTTTTCTGACAGCGCCAAGCAGATTTTTAGGCAGCCGGGACACACCATTTATCTCTTGCCAACTGTAGTGCTGTGCAACTTGCTCCCTTGTGAACTTGAGTTTTATGTTAAGGGCTTGCCAATTAATGGGACCCTCAAACCTAGGAAAGAAGTCGTCCTACACACAGCCGACACTTCACAGAAGATTGAGCTCGGTAAGGCTAAAATGTACTTTCCGACTAGTTTGGCTTGCTGCTCCAAATCTGGCTTCTGAAAACTGATTGTCTATTTAGCAGAAATATCTGTGGTCCCCCCAAATCTAATTTTGCCTTCAGAAGTGAGTTATGTCTATTAGCAGACACAACAGTTGTATGCTGACAGGTTATACCACAATGCTGTGGAAATCTTGAACTGTGAGAAAGCAGGTGTGTGTATGTGTGCGTGCGCACACACACACACTCACACAAACACAGACAAATATTTAAGGAGAAAAGCATCCACTTCAATATCCTGTTGGGCCCAAAGGAACTCTTGAAATTCTCCACCCAATTTGTGGACAGCAAACCATGATTTCTCTGAATTTGTCCAGAAGATCAGTAGTAGTTCAGTTATTTTGCAGGGTCAGAACTCCCCTTTCGTACTGCATTATTGAAAAAAGCCATGGGATTGCATGGGAACCTGGGAAACTAGAGAGGCTGCAGAGAATTGGAGAGACAAGTGTGCAGGGAAAAACAGGACACTCCCCACACTTTGGGCTGCTATTTCATTAACAAGTGCAAAGAGATCATACTTCGCCCACAATAATTTCTTTAAAAATCCTCTTCTGAAAAAATTCTAGCGCAGGTTCTCTTTCATCCAGTTTAATGAGAATGGATGGGGAAAATGCAGGAGAATTTATCTGCCCAGGACAAATTGAAATACCCCACTGAGTTGTTTACCTTGTCAGTTAAAAAAGAAAAACGAAACAAAGGAATGGTCATTAGAGCCTTAGCTGTGAAACCTAGACTGTTTCTTGTTAAGGAAGATGAAAAAAATCACGGGAGGAGAGAATGGAATGACGTGATCAAGGCCGCTTTGCATCCTGGACTGAAGCGTATGTTGAAGATTGTAGATTGGTTGACTAAGAGGCACTGATGTTCATATGAGCAAATAGATTGAGATAATGCTTTGAAATGCGACTCAAGTGCTTCTAAACTGGTGCTGTCGGTGCTGTAGTCTCTTAATAGTGGTGTGATAAGATGTAACTGCGCCCTGTTTTATTCCCAGTGAGCAGAGGATTGTGACCTTTTGTCTGCTGGAAGGAAAAAGTAGTGCAAAGATGGCAAATCCATACACAAAACCCCGTATTGTGTGCCTCTCCCCACACTCCGCAAGCAAAAGATGCACCTCCCTAGAAGTTAATTAATTTCCTCCCTCCTCAATTTCAGGCATCTCCCTGGAAAACTTCACACACTGCAAGGAGCTTCTGATACCTCCAGGAACGCAAAATTACGTTGTGCGGATGCGGCTGTATGACAACAACAGACGTCTCTTGAACCTCACCATCCGGATCGTGTGCCGCGCCAAAGGCTCCCTAAAGATATTTATTTCAGCGCCTTACTGGCTTATCAACAAAACAGGTGCGTGCAGTCAAACATCTAGGCGTGTGTTGCTCCCTTGAAAATGAGAATTGCTTCCTGGGAGCTCTATGTACCTGCCAACAGCAAATAATTTAAATCCCACAGAGGATGCTGAGAATGGTTTGGGTACTCTTGTAACCATCTGAGCCAAATTTGTGTGCAGTTGCACGGTGCGCTGCTCCCCATGGATGTTGTGACGTTTGGCCTCAGCATCTGCGTGATTGGACCCCAGAGCTTTCTTTCACAAAGAACACAGAGAGCAATTCAGATAATTCCTGCAAGGCCATCTGAAATATAAGCATCCAGTGAGTCTAATCATTTTGATCCTCTGTGCCTCTCAGTGTATAGCAGTCTTTGCTTTTTATAAAAAAAGAGAAAAAAAGGTGACCTAATAACCCAAACTGTTTGAGTAACAGCTTGCTAAGGGTCATCCTAAGGATGCTGTGGCACCGTAATCCTGCATGCTGCTTTTTCAGAGTAAGTCCATTTGCTTCAGCAGATTCTTCTTCAGGCGTTTTTGAACCAAAAACGGTAGGAGGTAGGACTGAAGCCTTGCCTGAATTCTTCCATTTTTCAACTTTGAGAAAAAAAACAGAAAAAGTTTCAGTTTCTTATTTTGTGAAATTCAAAGAGATGCTGGTTGTGGAAACAGGGACATACCAGTTGCACTCCATTTCTCTTATTAGGCCAGGACAAGAAACACGGTTTTAACAAAAAATACTGAGCCTTGTAGTATCTAAACTTGCTCCATGACTTTGTTGTTGCGCCGCAGGAAACTAACACGGAAACAGTTTGAATATTATGTTGCTCTGCAGCAGGCGACTGCGAAGGATCCAGTCAGCTGCCTCTAGTGCAGGTAGATTTAAAAACCACCTTTTTTCCTGCTTGTACCCAAAGGGTTGCCGTTGATTTTCAGGCAAGATAATGCAAAGACAGATGCGGCCGGCCAGTTTGAAGAACACGAGCTCGCCCGGAGCCTGAGTCCTCTTCTGTTCTGCTACGCTGACAAAGAGCAGCCAAATCTGTAAGCTTCTGTGGGGCAGGTCATCTCCTAAGATGCTCTTCCCTGTTTTAGCAAGAAAGGGGCAACTGGAACTTGACTCCTGCTGAGGACATGGACGCAGTGTTTGTTCACCTTCTGGCCTCTTCATCGTCATCATTATTAAAACTTGTGTGCCACCCAACTCTCAGCTACTCTGGTTGGCTGACAACAGTCAAAGAAATTACAATAAAGTCAATAAAGATAAAAGATGACTAGCACGAGGAAGCAAGGGGTCTCTGTATCTCCCTCACCAAAAGCCTGGGTGAAGACCTGGTCTTTACAACGCTTCTAAACAACAGCAGAGTTGTTTAGTTGTTTATCTTTTATGTTTTATTGATTTTATTGAGAGTTGGGTGGCATACAATATTACTGTTACTGTTGTTATTGTTTCCCATCCAAGTATTAATCAGGTCCAATCCTGCTTAGCTTTTGGGTTCATCCTGGGTCAGCAGGGTGACACCATCTGGCTTGATCAGTTAATATATAGACAATGCCTGATCGTGAACACTCATCTACCTGGTTGCTGTTCAATGACCTACCTGGGAAGGGAGAATACAGGTGGTCCCCAGTTTAAGAATGAGTTCCATTTCCAAGATCTGTCCTCAAGTGGAATGAGTATGTAAGTCGAAACAGTATTATTGTATAATAATGTATAAGTAGTATTGTGTATTTAACTCAACTCGAATCATTGTGTATTTAACTCAAATAGGCTCCGTTCTTAACTATTGGTCATCTGTAACCCAGGGGTTCTTAACCTGGGGACTACCTGTATGGTATTTAACCATTGGGGTTCCTCATCTATGGTTTTGCAGGGTATTCAGCAGATGTGACAGTTAGCCTGAATGGTCTGTTGTGGGCTTAATGCTGAGGAATGTCCAGCAATGCGGCAGTTCCAAATGTAACTTATTAACTGCAATAATGTGTGCGTGTGCAGTAACCAGACATTTCAGTGCCTCCAGGCGCTGCTCGGTAGTTCTTTGTCCTTGTTTGAGCTTCCATCACAAAAGAATGAATTCCACCCCAGATCAGGAAGTTGTGAATGAGACTTAGGAGCACCCAGCCACCAGATTGGAGAAGTAATGTCCTTGTTACCAGTTTTCAGGCCATGTCCTGACCCATCCAAGAGCTGACTTCTTTGCATACTCTGTTCTTTGCTGCAGTTGTACAATGCGAGTTGGGAGAGGCATCCATCCTGAAGGGATGCCCGGCTGGTGCCAGGGGTTCTCCTTGGACGGAGGAAGCGGCGTCAGAGCCCTTAAAGTGATTCAACAAGGAAACCGACCGGGCCTTATCTATAACATAGGTACGCATTTTATATAATAATTGAAAACATCAAGGATAATATGCTTGTTTATCTGAGATAGCTGGTGGTTTAGCTTAAGATTAGCTTCTTAGAGCAACTGAATTCCATAGCAGAATCAAAAGTAGTGGCTCATTTGAGATGGAACATGAAGCACATGGTGATTTAATTGTATGTGTGCTGAGCAAGAGAGATCAGAAACGTCATATCCATTTTCAGTTAACAGTCATCTGTGTCTGAAACTATGGTTTTGGGGAAAGTAAACTACATGGTGACACCACTGTTTGAAGTTGCTTAGCTTCTTTAAGCCATTATAAAAATTTCTCCCAGACCTTGGGTTAGGGTGGCTTAAGCCCCCTCCGTTGAATGTTAGATATTGGTGGGATATTTTGGGGTGTCTGCTGGATTTGCTGTCTTATCTTTTTTTCCCCCTTTTATTGTTTTTTTGTTGTATGTTGTTCCTTAGTATATTGTTTTTGACTTGTTTGGCGCATACATGAGCATCCAGAGTCGCTTGGAGTCGGGCAGCACCAAATCAAGTTAAATAAATAAATAAACCCCCATTTATCTGGATCCAAATCGGATGAATTACTGACATTAGCTAAAACCAGGAGCAAATGTTTCTGCCCTCGTGCTGGAATGAAAGAAAAGTAGATTGTTCATGAATGTCTAACCCCAGTCCCATTGGATAGTTAGTAAGCAATAGAAACAGCTCCAAGTCAAAGAGCAGGTGGCAGGTGGCCAGGAAGGCCTTTGCACAGCTCCATCTAGTGCACCAGTTGTGCCCATTGCTCCAATAGTAAGGTCAGGCAGAGTGGGTGCACTCCAGGTCCTTCAGTTAAACAATGTCATCTGTTGGGCCCTAGGAAGTGCGCCTTCTCTGTTGCAGCACCTCCCTCTGGAACAGCATCCCACTGGAGATCTGTATGCCTCCCACCTTGCAGCTGTTCCAAAAATCTCTGAAAATCTGGCTTTGCTCCCAGGCCTGGGGTTACAGTGGCTGTTGAAGCCTGCTGCTTTTCCTTGTTGGTGTGTCAGGTTTGTTTCTCTGGACATACCTTTTTTTTTTTTAATTTCCCATGTTATTGTATCCTACTTTTAAAACATAAGCTGCCCAGAATCATCTGGGTGTTGGGAGGCCCCAAAATAATATAAAACAATATAAAATAAAACAAATCACAGTAATGCAGAAAGAAATGATGAGAGCAGGGGATAATACAGAAGAATATGCATCTTTGGAATTAGGTTTCACCCAGACCAAGGGAGATTCTGTTCTCGGCTGAGCGCTAATGCGTTTGCCAGCATGAGAAGAGAGGCGGGGGCGGGGGGAGATATTTTTGGAAGCGCTGGCGATTCATTCATTTATAATCCTGGCATTCTTGTGAATAAAAGCAAGCCGTTTCTCCCTTTGGACCCAGTATAAATATTGGCAGACTCATGACTTTGTCTGTTTTCCCTTGGGATTTTTTATTATTCTTCTGGGGTGGGGTTATGATTTTGTTTTTTAAGGTTCTTTTTATGTTTTTTATTGCTCGCTGCTCAGAGCCTTTGGGAATAGGCAGCAACAAATAAGTAAATAAATGTTGATCATGCCTAGCTCAAGTTCCTGGTGCTCCTGTTCTAATTGGCTTGTATTCACCAGGTATCGATGTCAAGAAGGGCAGAGGTCGCTACATTGACACTTGCATGGTGACATTTGCACCTCGCTACCTGCTGGATAATAAATCCACACACACACTTGCCTTTGCCCAGAGGGCATTTGCCAGAGGACAGGTAAAAAAGCCTCTCACTCCTGATCCGTGTGGGTTGCCCCCAGCATGACTTAACCGGTTTTATTGATGCATGGTAAGGTGTGATGGAATGGAATTATGAAGGCCAGGCTCAGGGAGAAAAACATTTTCTTACATCTCCTGAGGAGCGTGGGAGATACAAGAGGATGAGACTGGCACCTCCCTGAGGAATTCACAATGTTGTGGCTGGCATTACTTGGGAGCTGGGGTTTCAGTCTGGGAAGATTCTTGCTAGAGGTTGTGGCTAATAAACATAGCTGGACTGAATTTACATGGTCTCTTGGAATTCCTTGGGCTAGACCTGACATAAGGAGACATATTAACTGTGGCATAAGGGTCCAGTGCCTAAATATCCAAGATCGTACTGGTCCCACGAGACTTCTGCAGCTGCTGGTGTAATAGTACACCCCGTTTAGGAAAGCCTTAACAGTTTATATGGTTACTAAGATACATCTCTCTCTTTCTCTCATATACCAGAATGATTCCTGGTAAATGGCACCACTTGAACTGTGTGTTTCTTCCTCCCCTTGACATTAGGGAACTTCCAATCCGGATGGCTACATCTCTACCCTCCCGGGTTCAAGCGTGGTCTTCCACTGGCCACGCAACGATTATGACCAGTTGTTGTGTGTCCGGCTGATGGACATCCCCAATTGCATTTGGTCTGGAGGCTTTGAAGTCAGCAAGAACAATTCATTCCACATCAATATGAGGTAGCAAGTGGGGAGGTTTTGTGGCATAAACCAAATGTGTGACCAAATTGACAAGACTTCCTTAGCTTGGCCTCTCCAGAGGGGTCAAGAGTCCCCAGGCTGCAGTCATACTGGGAGTTTGGGGCATTGTACTCTGTGCACATCTGGAAGTGGCTATGTTGAAGGAGGCATAGATGATCAGAAAGATGAAAGAGCAGAAGAGCCTTATTTAGATATTACTGTATTTCTTTCATATTTCTAACCACACTTTTTTTTCCCTGGGAAATCACATCCAAATGCCTGAAAAAGTTTGTCTATTGGGAGTCCTTTTGTGTTGCTGTTTAAGTGTGCTGCCCTCACTGTTCCACATATTATTAGAGTGCCTCTTGTTTGTATGGATCAAAGCAACTTCTCATTTTTTGGAGAGGGTAACATTCAAAATCAATACAGGCTAATAAGGAGGAGGATGGGGAAACATATTCCATCACTGTATTTCTGCTTGGTGCTTCAAACACTGGTGAGCTGTCCCTCTCCAAGAAGGCCCCCATGAAGAAAACAAAGCCCATCCTCTCACTTCCGGCGCCTGCCTCTCTTAGCAGAGATGACAAGCTCCAGTTAAATAGTGCCGGCTTTGGCACTATGGTTGAAGATCAATTTGTGTTACAGTCCACCCCTTGGTCTGGAATAAGGAACAACACTGGACCTCCTTTTCTGCAAACTTATCCTTAGTGGAAGGTCTCTAGGAATTTTTTTCATGTAGGTTCTGGTGAAGTGGACAAATGCTAACCTTGCAACATACTAGAAGTGGCTGAAACTAGGGCTTCTGTGAGATTGCACCTATTAGCAATGCTGCTGGTACTACTACTATTACTACTACTTTTTTTAGTTCAAGTCTGTTTTTTTTAGGAAGTGAATGAATTGATGCCTGTGTTCCTTTGTGGCGTTTTAGTGGAATTTAAAGGTGTAGATTTTAATTGACATTTTAGCATATGCTTAAGATTTATATTCCTTTCTCCTACCCTAAGAATCCCAGCTCCTAAGCAAGAGTGACTGCCTGTAGCTGGTGGGGGAGTAACTATTTGGCAATAGTCCTAAGACTTCTTTGTGATCTCCCAAATACTCATTTTGTCTGACTTCTTTCTTTATCTTTTTTAAGATCAAACAAGATTGGCTAAGAGTTGCCACTGGTTGTAGGTGAGCTTGCTTGAGAGGAATTTAAATTTTGCACCCTGAACCTACCTTCAGTTGAGCTAAATCTGGGGCATTTCACCTTATTCTGAGAATCCACCTGACCACCAGTTAGCTTCAGGAACGCCATTGTTTAGTTTATTGTTTTACAAACATGGAAAACTTAGCCTTGGAGAGCCTGTAACTCGGTTTATAAATGAGAATTTATAATGATGTGAATTGGAGCGCTTTCCTGGGTTGCAAAATGCACAGGGCTTGTTTGCATTTGACGTTCTGCAGGGACACCCTTGGCAGGTGCATTTTCCTCCAAGTCGAGATCACCTTGAAGAGAGCAACATACTGTGTTGTGTTCAGCGACACTGATCAGTTTCCACCTCCATACCGCATCGACAACTTCTCTAAGGTAAAAGGCACTGGGGTTTCTGGAAATGGTGACTGTGAGTCTTTAATTGCCATGCAGAGAGCAAAGTAAGAATGCTTGTTGAAGCATGGATTACCGTATTTTTCTGTCAATAAGACGCCCCCATGTACAAGACAACCCCCACTTTTCCAACCCAAAATTAAGAAATCAGTATTTTAAAGATAGTGCAGAATACATTTTTATTTAGTAATTAGGTAACATTTACCTGATACACTCAGTGGGAGGAGGTCCAAACCGTCTCTCTGCAGCTCTATTTCCATGCTCTTTTGCATAACTGATTACATTCAATCATGAGTGAAACTGCCGATAGCTTGTCTCTGCGAACAGACTTCCTCTAATTGGTTTGTTCAGCATCAGCTGACGTCAGTTACATAAGGCTCGTGATTGGAGGAAGTTTGTTTGCAGAGACAGTATGGGCAGTTTCACTCGTGATTGGAGGCTCGTGATTGGAGGAAGCCTGTTTGCAGAGTCAAGCTATTTCACTCGTGACTGGAGACTAGAAATAGGAGGAAGCCTGTTTGCAGAAACAAAGTATGGGCAGTTTTGCAACCGCGTGGTTCTCTCCTCAGCTTACTTCCTTGAATAAGACACCCTTCAATTTTTAGCGTAAGGATTTTAGAAAAAAGTATCGTCTTATAGTCGGAAAAACATGGTACTTAGACCACAGTTTGAGTTCTAGCTTTGCAAGAGATACACTGGGTGACCCTTTATGCAAACCCGTTCTTTAAACATTATGGTAGCCTTCCTAGAAATCTGGAATCTCCCCAGATGTGTGAGTTTCAGTTCCCAGAATTTCCCAGCCAGTGTGGCTGTTGCTGTGAATTCTGAGAGTTGAGTTCTTACACATCAGGAGGGCACCAAGTTCAATTAGATTACTGTAGCTCTGGCTTATCCAACCTGGACTTGCCCTCCCAGAATTCCCCAGGGGGAACAGCCACTGCTGAACCCTGGGAAAGAACTTTGCCTGTACAATGGAAGGAATAGAGATCCTCTTAAATAAGTGCATCAGTACAATATTGTTGCAAATAAAAGCTCCACTTAGATAAGGTCCTGGTCAAGCTTCATCTCATTGTGGATTGAGTTCTGATGCAGATGGTCTTCCTCTTTTTGTTACTGTTGTCATAGGTCCCAGTTGTGTTTACTCAATACAGCGTTGTAGAGCCACGTCTCAGCACTGAAGTGAAGCCTGGTACCTCTTTGGACTACGCCTGGGATGAGCCCACCCTCCCGCCTTACGTCACCCTGACGGTCAAAGGGGCCGGCTCCTCTGAAATCACGTGCTGCATGAATGACTTTCAGGAAAGCAAGCAGTTGTATTACGAGAACTTCATTTACATCGCTGCCACTTACACTTTCTCAGGGTAAATTTTCCAGCTGGAGTGCCGAACCTATAGCTTTGGATGTTGGCTTGTTTGTTTGATTTCTGCAGTTCATCTGTTGCTGTATTCCAAAAAAGCTCTGTTGACTTTGGCTGGTGCATATCTGAGTGCAGTATTGACACGCTGTCCACTACTGTATTTGATTTCAGGATTCATAGGGCAGAATTTTGTTTGTTCCCTGTTGTTGTTATGAAAAATTATCTTGCAGTGCTTTCCTGTTGCCATGCTGGCTTGTGTGAATAGGAGGGTCTTTGGGATGTGTTGGTCTTGCACTTAGAGGAAGCAAGGGGGCAGAAAACTAAAATGTCCCCCTTTGGGGGAGATGGGCGGCATAGAAATTTAATAATAAATAAATAATAAATACATAAATAAAATGGAGAAGTAGTATCATAGTCCTTTCAAGCTTCTTTTGAAGCAAATCCCACTCCCTGTACTCACATGTTATGTCACATCAAGATGTGTTTTGAGTCATGGTTTCTTGAGTAAGCTAGGGTAAGTCTTGGAAGTGAGCTAAGTGGTTAAAGGTTAGTCAGTTCCTGCTTTGTGTTCTCCATGTCTTGTCCAAATCAAGTTGGCATTTGGTTGGCTTATATTACTTGGAAAACAGGATGAAGAAATCTCATGGGGAGTGGAGAGGGGAATCTGTTAACATCTGTGGCCTGACCCTGTGAGATACCTCTTTAGAGCCCATGCATCTGATGTTGCGTGAGTCCATAAGTAGATGAATTGTATTAACCTCCCACCCACAAGGACACCCAGACACTGTAAGGCTGTACCTAGATCCAGCCTTTATACATCTGGCCTGGGGCGGGGAGGGAGGATATCAGAAATGGGGTTGGCTGGCCCCTTAGCAGCCTGGTGTGGCCCCTATTGGCCTCTTGGATTTTTTAGCCTTTTTATCTTTGTAATGTCTGGTTTTTATAACTTTTAATTGTATTTCTGATTTTAGTTTGTTGTAAGCCACCCAGAGTCCCCCGTTGTGGGGAGATGGGCGGGGACAAGTCTATTAAATACATACATACATACATACATACATACATACATACATACATACATACATACATCAGTGAACTTGGTTTTCAACCACAGCTAAAAAATTATCCTTTCTGCCCTAAACCTGAAATCCAACTAGAGAAGAAATGGCAGAAACTAGATATCAGATGAGCCATCAAGATAGTCTGGGAAATCAGGTATAACTGAAAAGTCCAGTTCCTCAGTCTTTTACTATCTTTTCAATAGCCTAACGGGGTGACAAACATCACCTGCCTGTCCAAGTGGATTAAGACATGTATGAAGACAGAATATATCTGCCCTACAGGGAATTGTGGCCACCTCCACTAGATGTCTAGTTTGCAAGGAACTTATCCACCTTCAGCACTTAACTTTTTCTACATATGTAGGGCTACTGCATGGCCCTGTATTTCTCATTCATAAAGCACTACAAGCTTGAATTTTACACCTCCTATGACAAAGGAGTATTGCAGAAAATAGTTTGCCCCAAGGACTAGGAGTCCCACTGATAGAAGATCCTGCTCTCAGGCACAGCTCTAAATGTTCCACTTTAGGATGTTCTCGCTCTGTTGTAGAAGAAGCACATTGGACTCATTGTGTAGGTCCTTCTTCAGCAGAGACTGAAGAAGACTCCAGCCCACCCAGATAGTTTCCCAGTAGGGTGAGGAGCATCTCAGAGCTCTGACGGTATCTGCAATTACTTTCATATAATTCTGTCATGTCTGCCTGTTTCCTATCTTTCTCAAATTTTCTTCTCTAGGTTCTTTTTTTTTTGGGGGGGGGGGTTTGTTCCAAAACTGGGGAAGGGGATCTTCCTGTCACAGGAAGGACATTCAGATGAATTCTAAGCCCTGCCCCCTTTCAGATACCATCTGGTATGGAAAAAGGGCCTTCACGCAGGTCCAATGTACTGGTCTCTTTCAGGTTGCTCGACTTCTTGGGTTAGAATAGACAGGTTGTTTTTTGGCCACCAGTACAAAATGGTTTGCCATTGTTTTCTTTTAGGATTTTGTTTTTTTTAATTTCCCAGGCTAGGCTGGGGTTTCCTAGGCTCTTCCATTCAAATAGTCACTAAGTCCAATCCAACTTAGTGTTTTCCACTCAGTCAAAATTTCGATAAAGTTGAAGCTGGTTGGCTCCTAAGAGCTCTTTGTCTATGATTCTCTTCCTTCCCTTCCTTCTCAATTTCCTTTGAAATTCTAGAGTCCAGGAAGAAACCGGAAGGCCTGTTGCTGCAAACAAGGAGGTTGACTCTGCTGAGCTTGTCCTGGATGTTTCTCCCAAGACACAGAGAGTCATCTTAAAGAAAAAGGTAGGAAGCTTCACATGGCTTCCTGGGAGATGCTGCTTCGTTATGAACATCTTGGGGGCTCTGCCTGTTTTCCCTGCTAACCAGCATGATTATCTGGCCAGCGAGAAGTGGGTTGGTGGTCTATCTCTGCCCCTTGTGGGGGAGAATGAGAAAACTGGTTCCTGTGGATTAAATTTGGTGAATCTCCGGGAAGGGGGAAGTTTTGTTGCTTTGTTTTTCTTCCAAGCGGTGCCGCTTAGAAGGATTGGGAGGAGGGCAGAGGTCTTGCAACATGGATGGTGCCTTGTTCTTTGGGGGCCCCTGGTTTCATTGCCACTGCTTGCTTTCAGGAGCCGGGGAAACGCTCTCAGTTGTGGAGAATGACAGGGACTGGCATGCTTTGCCATGAAGGTTCTGCGGTCCCCCACCACCCAGACAAACCCTCCCCTCCTCGCTCTGCTGAATCCTCCATGATCCTGGACATTGCAGGGCTGGCTGCAGTCACGGATAACAGGTGGGAGGAGCACAAGACCTCTTCTCCGTCTAACTCGGTTAGAATGAAACCTGAGGGCCAAATATTAACCTTTAGCAGCACATGTTTTCTTAGGTGGGGGCTAGCAAATGAAAACAGCGCAGTTGGGGTCATCAGTTCTAAACAAGTTGAAATCCCTCTGGTTTTCTTAGCCAACTCTGGATGACTTTGATCCTAGCTAGTTTCTAGGTTCAAAGAGCTGAAGCTGGGAGCTCCAGGGTTAAAGTATACATTTATTCATATATTTCCATCTCAGTAAACCTCAACCAGAGCAATTATTGCTGGTGGTTGTATCCTGCAAAGCTTTTGCCAGAAAGGATTTTTGGGGAGTTGGGGCAGAAACTGCTTGAAATAAAGGCAGACGTGCAAGTCATCTGGACCTGAGGAAATGTGATGAAATGCAGACACTGAAATGTTGTTGTTGCTGTTCTAGATATGAACCTCTGATGCTGAGAAAACCAGACCGACGGCGTAGTACCACCCAGACATGGAGTTTTCGGGATGGGAAATTACTGTGCGGCATGCATGGACTTGCAGTGCAGGTTGGCAGAGCTCCCTTCCCCATGATGGTCTGAGGTGGGCAGGGCCATCTGAGGGAGAGAGCATTTCCTTTCCTCGTGAAGCATGGTGAAAGCAGCCTTTGGGCTCGACAAAGTGTGCTTGGTGTGCATGGAGCTTGTTTAGCCATAAGGGCAGAGGGAAGTTGAAGGTCAGAAGGTCAGTAGGGAAGGTCTGGCATCTTCCTTGTAACGCTGGTCTTGAAATTGGAGAAGATATCAGAGACACGTGTGCTTAGTCAGCATCGAGTCCTGTAGTCCCAGGAAGGGTTGGGGAAGTAAATTATTCTAGAGGCTGTGAAGAACCTGAGCAGCTCTTGTGGGCTGGACATCTCACACGTCAGTTTATCCAATGAAGCTGAACAACTTCTAGAGTGGGTCCTGTAATATTTCAGGAAACCTTTTTTTCTTCTGAGCGTCCCAAATAATCTGCTTTTCTCTTGCGTCTTAAGACCATGAATATAAATTTTCTTAAATGAAACTTTTCCGCGCTTTTACGTTGTGTATTTGTGCTGCTGCAATTCCGTTAGAGCAACGGACATACAAACGCAATACAGGTAGTCCCCAGTTTAAGAACGAGTTCTGTTCCCAAGGTCTGTCCTTAAGTCAAATTTGTATCTAAGCGGGAACAGTTGTTATCGTATAATACCGTATAAGTAGTATTGTGTAATGAACTCAAACCATTGTGTATTTAACTCGAATCATTGCGTATTTAACTCAAATTTTGCTACAAGAGGCTCTGTTCTTAACTATGGGTCATCTGTAACCTGGGCGTTCTTAACCCAAGGACTATCTGTGTTTGCACGCTGAGCACCAAAGTTGTTGCAGGAGGGAGCTACTTAAAATTTTTCTGCACAGTGAATTTAGTATTCAGAATTTATATCTCAAAGATCTTTTTTAAATAATTCACAAGCCACATGTATTGATTGATTTATTGTGGATTTTTCACGGTTTTATTATTTTTACAGTTTTATTCAAGTGCTTTTCATAAACATCTTTGTAATCCCCTTGTATTAATGGAAATTTCAAAACATCACAAATAAACATTACCTCAAATTGTTCTATTAAAAACTGATGCATTTCTACTATCGAAAGTCTTTCTGATATGTAAAAGACCTCGACAGCATTGACACATCAAGCTAACTTGCTTTTTTTTAACCATTCCTAACTTTAAGCCATAAGGGGTGGGTTTTCTCCCCATGCTAAAGTAAAGGTTGAAATTACAGGTAAACTAGCCAGTATACAACTGAGTTTTGCTGGCTGTTCTGAGTTCCTTCACCAAGAGCAACGCAGAGATGAAATATACAGAGAACAGCATTTCCAGATTCTCTCTGGGTTCTTTCCATAGATCCTCTAAATGACAACAATAATAATAAGTCCAGATAGCCTTCTGTTCTATCAAAACTTTTTTCTTGGAGGAGAGATTTATGGTCCACAAGCTTTGTTAATTTTGCTCCTATTTTCCAGATTTGCATTGTTACTAAGTCTTCTCTCAAAATGACTCCTGAGTTATCTTTCTTGCTTGTCAGACTAGAAAGCCTTGGAAAAAAGAAAGAAAAGAAAGAAAAGCTTAAACTGAAATGATTATGATGAATTGTCTTTTTGTAAGAAAAAGGATTTTTTCCAAATCAAAGCTGGTTTTACAGAAAAGGGGGGGGGGGAGTGTGCGTTTTCATAATGCCAGACTGGCTATTCTGATTTATACATCTGGAAAGAATCTGTAGAACAGATGCATGCTTAAGAATGTTTAAGGAGATTTGGTTCACATTTGTGGTTCCTCCATTTGCCTCCTTTTCTTCTTTAATCTGTGCAGTTCTTCCTCCTTGTTCTTCTGAGTTATATTCATTTGTTTCAGAACCTTGGTCTATATTCTCCACATTTTCTCTTTCCCCTGGATGATGCTGTTGAAGCTTGCCATACTAGGCAGGCTTATTCTCAAGCCAGCCCCACAGAATCTAGCAGTTCTGCCTCCCAAGTCGGTGTATAAAGAGGCTTGTGGTTATGTCAATTGGCCAGACCAGACCCATAAGAATGTTCTTGAAGCAGCTTAAATAGATAGGATTTTAATGGTCGCTTCATAAAGGAGGGCCAGTATTGCAAGGAAGCTTTCTAATTGGGACCATCGCTTGCCGCAGAACGGTCTCCATCAGGAAGTGTTGAGCTTCGCTAGCCCATTTAAGCAGGGCTTAGGAGGACTGTCTTCCTGTTCTGCAATGGAGTTCTGGCACTGAACAAGAGGGAGACTAGGTAACTGGCTTGGCCTCTTCTAATCCTATGTGTTTTCAGAAAGTTTGGAAGTGCCAGTCTACTGAATGGAAAATATTACTCATAGTGGGTTTGTGCCTGTGCGCGTATGTTTTTCCCCTTCATCTTTTCTCAGTTGTCATCTTCTCTTTCTCTTCTAGGCCAAAGGAGGCAGAGCCGGGCTTCGTGATGGAGCAGAAGTTGTCCTTGGACCTGACACTTCCCTTGAACTGTTGAGTCCAGTCCCACCGGAGCAGCAGTTCATCAACCAAAAGATGCGACCCGGCTCTGGAGCCTTGGCCGTTCAGGTCATTCCAGATGGCCCAACTAGAGTTCTCCAGGTGAGGGTTGCATTTTTTTTATTTGATCGAAACCAAACCTAGTAATAAGCAGTTGTAACAATAAATAAAGAACAGAGTAATCCCCCCAAATTCCAAATGCTTGTGTGTCCTCATTTTTTTTTTTTAAAGTCACCTTGTGAGACCCAGAGAGAGTCAGCGGGCTCTCCTCGCAATTCTCTTGGAATTCCACAGCTTAAAGCCCATGAAGAATATGGTTCAATGCTATGTACGTACCAGCTACAGCTTCAATGAGTGGACACAGTCTTAGGACTCAAATAAAGATAGTGCACGCTTGTTCATTTTGGAGGAATTAGAAACTTTGGATCAGTCTGCGTCATGCCCATGTCAGTCTCATATATATTCACTCATCAGTCTGTCCTTTCTACAGCAAGCATTTTTAAAAAATACAAGACATGCAGCCCATATTTCTGCACACAGACATATGTATGCACTTGCCCCAAGACATATATTTTTGCAAGCAGTATGCCCTGTATGTGCAGGTTTTCCTGTAATTTCTGAGCAGAGAAAGATTTCTAGATAATGCTAACAGACTTGTGGGAATGTGTGTTCATGAATGTCATCCATTCCATTTTTTGCTGATTTTGCCTGAAACGAAATTCATGCTGGATTTCTCAGACACCTCTCTTGCAAGTCAAGCATGTCTTGGATATTGTATAGCACATTTTCGCACCAATGTGGTAGACTTGGGCATCTTGACTATTGTGAACGTCATAGGATTACAGCCTGAAGAAATCCTTAACTGTGCCTCCTGTATTAGATAACTGACTTCAATCAACGCAGAAATGATCGCCTCTCGTACGAAGGGGAGGAGCTGGATCAAGATCTGTGGAAGCTGAAGAACCCTGACCTGGAGCAGGAGTTGGAAGTGAGTCTGCAGTACTGAGGATGATTTGGGGGACTGGCTCTGGCAAGTTTGCTTTAATTCCTCCACAAATAACTTTGTGTCCACATTTTGCCCTGTTCACAGGTCCAGCTGAAATTAGAAGGTGGAATAGGCTTGTCTTTGGTTAACAAAGCCCCTGAAGAACTGATATTTGCAAGTTTCACGGGCATTAATGTCCATTTCACCCAGCTGTCAGCCAGTCAAGTGCTTGAACTTAGCATACAGGATGTGCAGGTAACCAAAAAGATACCTTCTAAAGAACTGAGAGGGGTAAGATTTGCCTCACTATGTTAACTAGCTAAGGGCCGTGTGTCCTCAGAAGCAGTTCAAGGATAGCTGCCCCATTGTGTATTTTATGTAGAGATTGATCTTTGCCTTGTTATGAAAGAGTATTCTTTCTTCCAACATTAAAATATGGACTTCTTAAGGGAAAAGCATGTTCTGTTGCAACTGACATATAAAATAAACTTGTGAAAGGATGCTACATACCCACGGGGGATTCTTGGTCTTCATCAGGCAAATATGCAGTTCAGTTTATTATTTCACACTTAGAAACCCTGCAAGAGTACCCAGTGAAATCTGTAGAACTGAAATAAGTATATAGACTCTAACAAATAGATATCTAACCAACCATCATGGGATTAAAAAAATGTGCAAAAAAGGAAATTACAGAAGAAAAACAGAAAAAGCCAACAAAAATAATCCTTGTATATATGAACATCATGTTATGCAGTTTAATTAAATTAATAGCAGGAAAATGGTAAATTGATCATATTTACTAATATGTATATAGTCCAAATATTTGTTCAGATATGGAAAGAGAATGGGTTTTTCAGACCAGTGAATCATGTCTGTAGGGGGGCCTTTCAGCTTGGTCATACCAAGTCGTCTTTGGCTGCCAAAAAAGCATGTAATATCCATGCTGGTGGATTTTCTGTTAATTTCTGAGTTGTTATTACACATTTCAAAGGACCATAAGCATCTCCCCAAACCAGGGAGTCTTCCAGAACAAGTAGAAAAAAGAACCTCTGCCCATAAAGCACAAAACTACATTGTATGAACCAGGGTTTGTTTGTTTTTTTAAAGTGGTCGGGTCTTGCCAGCATGGCCGATGTTCCTGGATTATGGTTTTTATAAGACTGGTTCTAGAGAGCACACCAACTCCTCTGAAATTACCGACGAGATTATAATCTTGTAGTTAAGCCCCTGAAAGAATCACAGCTGCTGATGGATATTCCTGCGCAGTCTTCCCCAGCTTCCTGAATTCCAGCTAACACAGCCTTGCTAAGAATCCTGTGAATTGATCTCCGCATATCCGGAAGACATGAGGTTGGGCAGAGAAGTTGAACGCTGCGTGCAGGACCTTCCTGTGCCTTGTTAAGCTTCCTCAGCTTGCTTGTCTGTTGATTGACTAATTGATTTTGGCATCTGGAAAATGCTTCTGGTGTAGTAATAGCCCTTTTTTTGCCTAGACTTGAACACTTCCTAATCTTTGTCCCCCCCCTCCTGCTTTTTGCTAGGTAGACAACCAGCTCCTCCGCACCACTCAGCCGTTCATGCTTTTCCTGACCCCCAAGATGAGTGAAAATGAAACTGCCGAAACAGGCCCAGCAGTGCAGTTGAATGCTATGAAATTTCCCGGTAAAAGTCCTTTAAGTGACATATACAAGGTAATCCAGCCCCCCCGAACGCTCTGACCTCTGATGTTGCAGAACCAGAAAGAAATGTAAGCTTGCCTCTATCTTGGCATATCGCTCCCTCCGATACCTCATGCAAGTGTTAAAATAGGATATGTGGAGTGGAGCCTCTCAAAGCTTATATTTAAATTGTACCACCTCTGGCATGAAGTGCATTTAGAGCAGATCTGGCAAGTCCGTTCTTCCGTTTTGGATCCACTCCCGCAGCACAGTAGCACATTATGCACAACAGTTGTATGATATGTTAACACGACAAGGCCCGATACGTGATTTGAATACTTCTCTCACATTTGCTGATGGTAAGCAGCCTTGACTCTGCTCAAAGAACACCTCCTTTTATTTTATTGGTTTACAGCACCTTTTACCTCTGCTTTCCTAGGACCCTGAGAAGGGTCCTAGGGTAGTTCCATAATCCTGCAAAAGACTCCTGCGTTCAGACTTGGCAATCTGGTAGACGTGACCTTAGCAAGTAAAGGCAGGAGGGATCTATTGCAAACATTATACCAGTTCTTAAGTTATGCTCCTTACATCAACCATAACAGATAAACAGCCTGATGAAACAAGGTATTGCTGGGTGAGATTTGAGGAAAATTACTCTTGGTAGGCAATTCTGCCTCATCTCTTTTTCTTCTCCTCCTTACCTCCACCTGCACCCCCCCCCCAACCTTGCCAGTAGCTGCTCTGGGTAGCAGCAGCAGCAGCACCTTATCGTCCTCAGGACTCTGCTCTGTGTAGCTGATGTATTGGACTATGATCTACACAAAAGCTTATGGGCAAGCTACTTCATTAGCTGCATTGTGCCTTTTGCTAGAAGTGACTAACAGCCTACCCTTCTAGGAACTGAACTAGAACAGTCTGAAGCATCTTGAGGCTTATTAAGCAACTTACATTTGTATTCTGGCCCCTTGTTTGCTCTACGTTGCATCTAAAAACATTAGGCTTGTTTTTAAATGCAACAGTTGCCTGGTTGCCACTGGGTTAAATCTCTTTCAGCAGCCTTCCCAGCCTGGACACCTTATTTCCAGGTGTGTGGACTTAGTTCCTAGAATTCCCCAGCCAACATCTCACACTGAGAATTCTGGGTGCTGAGGCTATACTTTTGGAAGAGAGCACTCAAAAAGGGGAGTGGGGCCAGCATTTCTGCCCAGCAAGGCTAGGAATTCTAGTCCAAGACAGGCCTGGAAGTGGCCAGAATGAGGAAGACTACTCTGTGATCAAATCTTTGCCAGCTCTCAAATATTAAGCTATATCTGCTTCCTAAAGCCAAGATGGCAGAGAAGTGGCTTTGTCAATGGTTGTCTCTTAGCAAACCTCAATCTATCAGCCCCATGGAATTAGCGCTGATTCAATCTGGAGACCAGCCCTTGTACTATGTATTCCTTTCTAAGACCACCGAACAGTAACTCCAAGAGGCTGAAATTCAGAGCACTTGAATTCCAGGCTGGGAGGTTCTCATATATTACAACTCTCTTAGCAAGCACATTTGATTATGACCTTTCAGTGTCATGTCCTTTGTCTCCTTTTCCAAGTGCTTTGTATGTGTATTTGGGTAGAGTGTTAGAATAGCCCTCTTCTATTCCAGCACCTGATGATCACAGCAAGCAAATTCACGGTCCAAATCGAGGAGAAACTGCTCCTTAAACTTCTCAGTTTCTTTGGCTACAACCAGTCGGAATCAGGTATGTTGTCCTTAAGTTCTTTGAATCCTGCAAATGTTCCAGCCGTTTGGCAGAATACAACAACTTGCCCACCCCTAATCAGTTCCTGTGTTTTCTCAGTGAATTCTGTTACAAAGATCTGTCCAGTCTATAGCAATATGCCTGCTGCTGAATGAGGCCATCAGCAGGGACACACCAGAGTGCCAAGTTCAAACATTCAAAAAAGCCAAAAAAATGTTTTTAAAAGAAGGCCTTATGGAGCAGGTCCTGCAAGTTATCTTTCAGAATTGGTCTTATTATTTTAATTTCCTTCTGTAATGATGGTGAGACTGAAACAGATATTCCAGCATTTGTTGTTAATAGTGCCTATGTTTTTCTTCCTATCTTGTTGGCAACAGAGGTTGAAAATTACGATGAAAACCTCCACGAAAAGCCTGTTAGTCAAGATGTTGCCCGGAGGAGATACTATTTTGAAAACCTCAAAATTAGCGTGCCACAAATAAAGCTGAGTGTCTTTACATCTAGCAAGCTCCCCTTAGATCTTAAGGTAAGACATTATGGATGCCTTAAATAGGTGGAGTATTAAATAAGTTACGCCGTGCTTAATAAACTCTTATGAATAATTTTATATCAGGACTGGTCCATAGCAAAGTATCAGACCCACAATCAAAATCTCCTGTTCAAAAAAAAAAGTTTCTCGTTCAGTGTTGAAATTTGGGGTTTAATACCGCACATCACACCATGCTGTGTTTTGTCTAGCCATGATTTGTTAAATAAGCCACAATTGGCTAGCACTGCTCAGCAGACTAGAGTCCCAAACTATGGTTTACAAATCACAGAGACTGGGTTCACATGTTGCTCTGAGCAAACTGAGCAAACTACATTATGATTTAGCACAAAACCTGAACTTGGTTCAGCCTACCTCTCGATCTGTTTGTCCAGTCTTAGCAGAGACTGGCCTGGTCTCTCTGCAGTTTTTCAGCTCAGTGGTCCATTCTCTGTAAAATCCTATCAGGTTTTTAAGTTTGAGATCTCTTCAGGCAAACGTTTTCCCTCTCTTTGTCAGCATTTGATATTTTGCTCTGCATTTCAACAGAGCAGAGGTTCCGCTGTTCTTCACGCCTCTAGGATTCTCTTTCTTTGGTGGGCCTGCCAAGTGAACTTCATACATTGCCCATAGGACCCTGCCACCAGCAGGGCATACCATGGAATGCCCTTTGGCTCCCTCTTCATCATCCTGAGAGTGAAGTTTAGAATACCGCCCATGGATTTTTGTAGTTGTCCATGGTTGAAAAAATCTTTACTAGCCATCTCCTCCAGGCAAGAGTTCTGTCTGCAGACTCCAGCTAACAGTAAGAGTCCCGCAGATTAAAGTGTGTTGTAAGATTCTTGCACTACAGCCCTAACCCCTTCTGAGTAGAAGCAGTGGGAGTATAATCCACTCTGACCTGCGTTGTCCTGAAGGTGGAACAGTTGCCACATTTCCTTTTTGAAGACACAAATCCCAATCAGATGTGTGTGGTGGCACTGGCCGTATAAAGAAAAATTGCCTATGGACTTAGGAGGTGGTGGGGAGCAGGAAAGACCAGTGTTGAGGAAAAGGAGATGAGATTTTCACAATTTCTTCTCCTTTTAATAAACCATACAGCAGAAAGAGGAGAGTGTTTCCCTGGGATTGAGTTCAATTTTGGACAGGAATCTAAGAAAAGTAGTAAATATCCATTTCTAGGTCACATAAACGGCCCAAGCAGATTCTCAATTGAGCTTTTTTTAAAGTCCCCTTTTTACAGAATTAAAGATGTAGCAAGGAATATATTCTTCCTGGATATTCTGCTTTAGGCATTGAAGAGCACCCTGGGGTTTCCTCTTGTGCGTTTTGAAGATGCCGTGATAAACTTGGATCCCTACACAAGAGTTCACCCGTATGAGACCAAGGACTTCATTATCAACGACGTTCTGAAACACTTTCAGGAAGTGAGTAGCATCGATTTTTCTGGAGGTCCCAAAGGTGCAAGGCTCCCAGTTTTTTCGGGTGTGCTTTTCTTTTTTTTCTGGAGACAGAGCACTTTTTTGGCTAGATGTGGCAGCTGTCAAGGGCCAAACATGGCCCTTGGGTGCGGTGGGGAGGACTAAGCACTCAAGTAGGTACAGCCCGGACAAATTAAGGGTGGTTTAATTTAAAAGCATTTAATTTAAAAAGTTACTCCTTGTGTATGTAGTAATATTGGCCTTGCATCCCTGTTTTAAGACTAATATTTGGCAGGAGTTTTAATGGCAGAGTTTTATGTGTGTTGCAGACATAGAAATGAGACAATATAATAATCTCAAAACAATATATAATCATATAATAATCTCTCAAGGTTGTTTTACTGAATGATACCACAAGGGTGGAGTTTTCTGCTCCATCAGGGGAAAAGTCACTGTTCCTTTATCCTTGTTTCGATGGAGCAGCCAGTCCTGAATTTGCTGTGAGATCCCTGTTGTGATGTCCATGTTGTGCTTTCCAGGAGCTGGTCGGCCAAGCAGCAAGGATCCTGAGCTCGGTGGACTTCCTTGGCAATCCCATGGGACTCCTAACCGACGTTTCCGAAGGAGTCACCGGGCTGATAAAATACGGCAACGTTGGCGGCCTCATTCGGAATGTTGCCCATGGCGTGTCGAACTCTGCTGCAAAGGTAGGGAGCCGGGAGGGTGGAGACCCTAGTCTGGCATCTGACCCAAGGAAGCATCTATCACAACTATCTGTCTGTCTGTCTGTCTATCTATCTTCTGTGATCTATCTATCACAGAAGGCAGGAAGATAGCTTAGCGGAAGAACCCGCTAAGCCCCCGCCCTTTGGAACATCTTGCCCCCGGAGGTGAGATTGGCCCCCTCACTCCTGGCCTTCTGGAGGGATTTGAAGACCTGGCTCTGCTGCTTGGCCTGGGGTGGGGAGGGAAGACATCAAGCATGGGGATGGCTAGCCCCTTAGAGGCCTGTCGTCTGCCACTCTGGGGTCCTTGGGGTTCTCTGAGCTTGACTAGCCGGAACTCATCAGCCTCTTGGATTTTCTCTTTTTTCTTTTCTTTTAGTAACATTTTTCAGTTTTTATGTCTTATGTGATTACATAGATACTTATTGTTTTAATGGGTTATGTGAGCTGCCCAGAGTCCAGATGGGCGGTGATAAATTTAATAAATAAATAAATAAACTTGGTTTGCAGGCCTATCCCCGGCCCAGTCCAATCCCAGCATTTCCAGGTTACCAATGAAAGTGAATATGTGTAGCTCAGGGTTGAACTGTGGAGTCCTTGGGGTTCTCTGAGCTTGGTTGTTTTCTTGCAAACGTTTCATTACCCGGCTAGCCAAGCTCAGAGAACCCCAAGGACTCCACATTTCCAGGTTAGGCTAAAAAAAGCTGGCCTGAAACTCTGGAGAACAGCTGCAAGTCTCTGTCAGTTGGAGACTGACCAGGGAAGCCTGAGGTGCTGGCTGGTCATGTCAGCTAAGATTTTGAATCAGCCAGGACCTTCTCCAAAGACTCTTTACGATCCTCACGTCCTCTTGGTGTTTAGAACCCTCATTGCAAGAACTTCCATTCAAAGACAGCCCTGGAAAGGTTCAATCGATGTTGAGTTAGGCTTGCACGTTGCACTGAGACAAAATACACTTGTCTTCATAGCCTGCTGTGAGAAGCAAGGTGTTATGGCTTGCAAAATCATAACTTCACATGTAGTGTGATCAAGCATGGTTAAATGTTGGCTTAGTGATGCGTGAAGCATGGAGATCCCTAAATTGGAAACCAGCATTCTAACCATTTCTGGGCACCTGGTGGATTTGAGGTAGCTGAGCATGAAACCGAGAGGAAAATGAAAGCAGGAAAGCAGCTTTGGCTTTTTTGCAGTCGGTCTGGCAGCTCAAATCATGGTTTGTGTTGTGTTAGATTAGGAATATCAGGTTGCAAGGTGATTTTTCCGACACCTGCAACTCTCCAAATTCCCTCACAGTTCCAGAATTCCCAACACATCTGAAGAGCACCAGGCTGGAGGAAACAGCTCTAAAAATTTGGTAATATCAACATTTGGGGCCTGCGTTTACATCTCTCCCCCCCTCCCCGCTTGTGTTGAGTCTTCTTAGCCTGTAAATTTTTTTTTTTTAAACTTAACTATAAGCTGCTCTGGGAGTCTTGCCATCTGTAGAGCAGTTTTTAAAAATGCTTTGTATAAATAAACAAATAATGGTTGGCTTCAGCCAAGAGACAAACAGAGCATTCTAACATAAATAACAAATCTCAATAAATATTTGACAAATCCTTCCTAGTCAAAGAAATCCACTTTTGGATAAAAAAAGGTCTTTCTCTAAATTCCTTCTGCAACGAGCATCTGTTTACATCCGTCATTTCTAACTAGGCTGGATCATCTTAACCAGCCTTATATTTGTGCAACACATTCAGTGTAAGCTTTCTGGGCATTTCTCAAAGAAATAAAAATAGTCAACGCCAATAAAACCACCACCGCCAAAGGTATAACAAAGCAGCACACCGTGGGGTTCAAATAAAATCAACCAACACATAAGCAACATATTTGTTGCCTCCTTTGTAAAGTCCCCACCACTGTTTCACCCCAGCAGTTCTTTTTCAAAAGAATGAAGTCAGCTTGGAAGAGGTATGTTTGGATTGATTTATTTCAGCCTGCCCTCGCAAGGCAGGTTTGAGTTGCCCAAAGCTCCTGTGACCAAGGGTTTGGACAGGAACTGGTCTCTGTCTCTCCAAGGAAGCCCAGCCTGACCAGTTGACCACAGCCAGCATTTCTCCATGGATGCTGTTGGCGGGGAGTGGATGATTAATGACCGCATCTGCTCTTGTTCAGATCCTTCCACCTGATTCAGAAAAGCCAGACATTCTTTCATCCTTGTCTGCGTCTTTGCTGGGGTGCTGGCAGTCAAGGCAGCAAAGACTAGATGTCAAGAGAAAATACAGCTCCCCTCAGTTACCTGGTTCTTAAACCAGGTGGGCCTTTGGAGTCTGAACCTTAACAAGGCTGAACTTTAATAACCCCTGTTTAAAAAATGCCTGCGAAAATCCTTATTTATGGGCTGCGTCTGGTTTTGCCATTGTATAGATTTTTCAGTTGATTATCCTCATAATGGTTTTTCCATGTATCTTGGAAGCGTGCAGTGGGGGAATGGCTTTTTTCAAATGCAGAGAGCTTTGTATTGAAGTTGGCATAGAAATCTCAGATCAAGAAAGTTCACTGCAGTTTGATCCCTTGGAGACTGGCTGCGTGTGTGCTAGGAAAGGACTTTGATCCTATATATAGGCATTGGAGGGAGTTTCCACTCCTTCTACCCTGGAGGCTACTAGCTTTCAGGAAAAAAAGAAAGAAAAGCCTGTCTGAATTCTTGACATCAACATATGTATATGCGCGTGCGTGGTCATGCTTTTCAGTGTTAAATATTTGCTTCATCCGTGCAGCATTTTTATTTATTTTATTTTTTTTAGAGTTTGTTAGGGTTCTGATGGCAAAACACTGATTAACAGTCCTGGCACCAAGCCTATATGATCTGCTTGGAGGAGAGCCTTGTGGCTAAGATCAAGTCTGGCTTAGAGAAGGATGGCCGGGTCTTGGGAGCAAGCAGATGCTTTAGTCTGTTGGATGGTTCAGGAGTTCAGCTTCTGGCTGGATGTCACAAAAAAAACAGGGAAGACACTTCTGCGGCTTGCTTATTCCCTCCCGCTTATAGGAGGAGTCCAGCAGCTGGTCTCATGATGGCCTTCCATTGCGGCCTGAAAGTCCTATCTTGTGGAGAAAATCAATTTGCCTGGGAAGCCAATAATAGTAGTAGTAGTAGTAGTAATAATAATATGCAGTAATAATAATGCAAGAAATAACACTTGCCTGCAAGCCAGGACTGGTGGGACCGCAAAACAGACGAAGTCATAGAAAATGAAGAAGCCAAAATGCTCTGGGACTTTAGGATTCCAGCAGACCAGCCCCTGCCACACAACACCCCAGACTTAACCATGGTTGATAAGAAAGACAAAAAAGTCTGGATAGTGGACATCGCAATACCTGGAGGCAGCAGAAGAGGAGAGAAAGAACTGGAGAAAATCACAAAATATAAAGACCTGCAAATAGAAGTAGAACGACTGTGGCAAAAGAAAGCAAAGATAATACCAGTAGTAATAGGTGCCTTGGGTGCCATCCCAAAACATCTGGAGCATCCCTTGAAGACCCTCGGCATTGACAAAATCGGTCCATTGCCAAAGGCAGCTTTACTTGGACCAGCTTCCATCCTGCCACAATACCTTGAACACCATCAAACAGCAACATCTGTCCATCCCAGGTCCTTGGGAAGGACTCAATAGGTGGACAACAATGCCAAATCCAGTCTAAACATCTGGCTGACTGTGCGACCAACCATCATAATAATAGTAATAATAATAATAATTCAAACAACATCTGCCTATCCCCAGTCCTTGGGAAGGACTTGATAAGTGGATAAAAATGCAAAATCCAGTCTAAACATCTGGCTGACTCTGTGACCCACAGTAATAACTTACATTTGTATGCCGCCTGACTCTCAACAGCTCTGGGTGGCTCACAATGATCAAAGAAATTGCAGTAAAATCAGTAAAACATGAAAAATAAGAGTAAAAGATGGCAAGCATTATTATTACTACTATTACTACTATTAGATGTTTACCCTGCCTTTTCTGTACATTACTCCAGGTGGCAAACTTAGCTAATGCTCCTATTTTCCCCACTCTCCCTCGCCAAAGGCCTGGTCTTCACAGCTCTTCTGAACAACATAGAGTAGGGGCCATCCGGATCTTGGGGGGAGCCTCCTTCCAGAGGGCAGGCGCTGCCACAGAGAAGGCAGGCTTCCGGGGCCCCGGTAGATGGCATTGTTTAATCAAAGGAACTTGGAGCGCGCCAACCCTGCAGGATTGAATCAGCTGGGCAGATGTTACGGGAGACAGGCTGTCGCTCGAGTGACCATGCCCTGTGCCATGTAGGGCTTTATAGGTAACAACCAGCACCTTGAATCATACCTGGAAGCAAACCAGCAACCAGTGCAGCTTGCGAAGCAGGGGGGTTACGTGGGCATTTCGTCTTGGAGGAAGCGCTTTCTAAGCTGTCAGGGATCTGTTTTGCTCCTCTCGTTCTCGTGCCAGTTCCCTCTGGGGATCCAGTATGGAGCGCTCAGCAGTTGCCCTTACGATATCTTAATTGCAGCGGCCTGGCAGTATAACCTCTCAGGAACCTGAATGAGAGAGGAGGTAAATCAGAGTTCACTTGCTGCAGTAGAAAGGAGGGCGCTAAAGATTTTGGAACTTACAAATATAAGCAGGAGAGACAACCAAATATCCAGAGTGTGGCTTTCATGTTAAAAATTTAATGTTTTCTTAGGGAGTTTTGATTTCTGCTGACCCAGCTGCAGCTGTGGCTCCGCGCCCACCCCCACACCAGCCCCTCCGTCCGCTAGAAGGGAGTTAAGAGAAACAGAAAGGCAAACTGGGGAGAAAACATTTTCATCTGAAGTGTGGAAAGGTTACATGGGACAAGCGGCCTGAAACAATTAAAATTGGACAGAAATCGCCATGCGAGAGAATCCCCAAATTTTGCAGAAAATCTCAGAAGCCAGATATCGTACAGGCGGATCTTTTTTGAAAGTTCTGGGGGATTTTGATGGATTCCACAGAATGGGTCCAGGCAAGCGATTGGCAGACGCTCTGGCACACAGTGGTCAGTGTGTGAGACTCTGCCCTGCCCTCAATGGTGGCGGTGAGGGTGCTGAGCCAGAAACCAGGAGCCCTGTGTTCTAGTTCTGCCTCTGGCAGGAAAGCCAGCCAGGTGACTTTGGGACAGACGCTCTTTCTCAGCCCACCCCGCCTCACAGGGTTGTTGGGAAATAGGCAAGAGGATTGTGTAGGCTGCCTTGAGCTGTACAGAATAAAGGTGAGATATAAATCTATAATAACGATGATGTAATCTGTAGGTGAGCTGATTTGGCCAATTACCAATATGAAAAGCAGGTGTCTGGATCTGTTTGGAGGAGAGGAGAGAAAGAATTAAATTCACTAGTAGTAATAAGAACATAGTAGTAATAGGAGCATAGAGGTCTCGGAGATCATCCAGTCCAGCTCCCTGTTGATAACAGGTTTTCCAGTCTAGCAGCACTGACAGAGAGTTAGACGTGGGAGGAGAGCCACGTCAGTCAACAGTGGTAGAAGTCAGGAGTTTGGTAACACCTTTTCCGACTAACATTTAACAAAAAAACCCGAAGCTTTATTAAAGCTTCTGCCTTTTAATAAGATGTGTTAGTTGGAAGAGGTGCTACCAGACTCCTTTGGAGAGTTAATTAGGTGATTTTGAGTCGACCGCTTCCCCCAGTCGGGAATTTGGGAAGTCACAGTCCGTCCCAGGGGTTGCCATCTTGAAGGAGTCTGGCCTGGGAGCTTTAAAAGAGAGAGAGAAGAAATTAAATAACCTTGTATTCCTTTCAGCGTGCCACTTGCTTTCAGTTCTGGTCTTCATTTTACCTCCTTGAGCGGGGTCAGCCAGACAAGGAGGCTTTTCTGCTTGCAGCTGGCAGGAGGTGTGGTTCTGCCTTTCCCAAAGTTACTCTTGCGAGAGCCCCGAACTGTGCAGGAGGGCGTATTGCACAATGCTCTGTGTGTTGGGCAAGCGCTGCCCCGTATTTTCTTCCCCTACACCTCCCCAGTGTAAATCTTCATGAATGCTGACTTTGGACCCTGGCGAGGGGAACAGTTTGCCCTGAATGTTCTGTCCCTTATAACAAACAACCATTCAGAAGTAAAGTGGAAAGTCTTTGGCAGCTGTTCCTCCCCCCTCCCCCAAAGCAAACTTTTCAGCATGGCGCGTGCACAGCAAACGCAGAGTGAAGGGTAATCGACCAGGCAGCAACTGGGTTTGAAACATCTGCTTGCAGCCCAGTGGGTTAAAATTAAAATGATTTCACTAGGTTTCTAGTGGGTCACCTGGCTCTTAAGTGGTTGCTGAGGATGGCCTGCTAGGTGTTGAGGTGGCCTACTTGAGAAAAGGAGGAGAATGAGGAGGTTGCTCTTCTTGGTTCTCTCATGCTTTTCCTCTGGAAAACCTGCAAAAACTGAAGTCCAGGCCATATACAAATCAAGTCTCCATCGGATTCTAGTTCCAGAGGAGGAAGTCACAGAAGCCCTCTAGTGCAACTTCTGCTCAGTGTGAGAATCCCAGTGGAAGCTGCTTTATCCAGCCTCTGCATCCAGTTGCAACCTGGGACAGGACCCTGCAACCTTAGTCAGCTTGAGGGCAGCACCACCTAAGGGTCACACCTCAAAAGCAGGCGAGACCAGTTCCGAAGGGAGGTATTGAAGGTTGAAGCAAGTGCTCAGTTTGGCCCCTTAAAAACCTCCCACTAGTCTAAAATTGTTGCCTTGCCTCTTCTGCAGTGGCAAGAGAGATACTGGAGGGCCTCACATGGCCCCTGGGTCACTGTTTTTGGACCTTTGCCCTAAGTCATTACTTCTGTTGTTGAACTTGAAGGAGTAGAATCTGCCTTTCTGTAATTTAAGGCCATTATTCCATGATCCTGTATTCTGGGATGAGAAAAAAGCAATGTTATAGGAGGTTTTTACGCCATTTTTATATATGTTTTTAACTATTTATAGATTATGTCTATGTCTGGAGAGTCCTTTGTTTTTTATTATTATTGTGAGCCGCCCAGAGTCACCCATTGGGGGAGATGGGCGGCATACAAATTTGAAAAATAAATAAATAAATAAATAAATAAATAAATAAATAAATGTTGACCTTGGTGGTTCAGAGCAGTTTAGGTTTAGGGGGAAACATAGGTGGTTCTGAAGAAGAGCCCCTCTTGTTTCTTTATGGTTTCACCCCAATAATAAATCTCTCTCTAGTCCTATCCAACCAACAGTAGGGAAGAGGCCCCGTTCTGTCCAACAGTAAATTCGCCCAGTTTTGATCCATAGAATCCTAGAATTGTGGAACTGAGTTACTCTTCCTCAGCATGCAAGAAAATCAATTAAATTTCATCTTTGGGAGGTGGCTGTCCAACCTCTTCTTTAAAAACTCTAGAAATTGAGAGCCCACTGTTGTATAAATTTTACCATTAGGAAGTTCTTCCTTATATTTCAACAAAATCTATGTAGTGGCAATTTAGACCTGTTACTTCTTGTGGCACTGGAAATTAGTTCCTGACTATCTTCCTTAACGCCCTTTTTTGGGTACCTGAGCACTGAAATCACATCTGTTCTGTTGTCCAGATGGAACATCGCAAGTTCCTTCAACATATCCTCAAGTATCATTTTTTAACCAGGCAGTACCCTTCTGGAAATGTTGTGCCCAGAGTCATACCCCAGACTCCAGGTGTGATCTCACTTGTACAGAGCAGAGGGGAGTACAGACAGGTCTATAATATGATGCTTCTTCTAATGAGCCAGAACTCTGTTAGCCCTTAGTTGCTGCCTCACACTCCTGGCCCATGTTGAGGTTGGTGCTGATGACCTCACCCAGGTCCTCCAGCCTGATGCTTCCAACCCTGAATTTCCCATCTTGTGTCTGTATCCTACATTTTTCCTCCCTAAAGGCAACACCTTGCTTTTCTCTGAGTTAGAGGGCATCTGGTTTTCTCAACCCAGTCTTCCAGCCTGTCCAGATTGCAAGTAGATTGCAATCTTATTCTGTCTTCTTGAAGGTTGGCCAGATATCTCAGTTTGCATCACCCACACATTTGATAAATGGCCCATCTATCCGGTTATCCCAGTCATTAATAAAAATGTTGAATAATACTAGCCCCAAGGCAGTATTGGAGGACCCTGCTGGTTATTCTTTTCTGTGGCTCATTGTAGAGCATTTGTGCTGATACTCTGAGTGCTATTAGCCAACCCCTTGTGGACCCGCCTTCTGGTAGTGTCATCCAAGCCACCCCTTAATAGCTCATCCGTAAGAACATCCTGTGCAGCCTTATCCAGAGCTTTGCCAAAATCAAGATATACTATATTCACTGCATTCCCCTTCTCCACTAAAGTAGGTACCCTGTCAAAGGAGACAAAACTTGTTTCACATAGCCTATTTTGAGAAAGCCACGCTGATTCTTAGCAAACACAGCTTTGTCTTCAAGGGCCTGGTTTATTATCTATTCTAGTAGGGTTCAGGTTTTGACGTTAGGCTCACTGGTGGGTAATTATTGGACCCCTCTTTTTTGCCTTTCTTGAAGACGGGGACCACATTTCCTCTTTGGCACCTCCCTGCCTCTTTGGGGCTCTCTTCCGTCAGCTCCTTCAGAAATCTAGGCCGCATTTCATCAGGGCCTGGGGATTCGAAGACATTCAAATTAGCTAGAAGACCCTTTACCAGATTCTTACTGACCTGCACTTTCCCTTGTTGGGTTGAGTCCCGGCCAGGGCTACCACATTTCCTCTGAATGGTTCCTCTGGGCCCCCTGCGCATGACCCCATCCTCTGTGTTGCCTGACTGCAGATCAGCCCGGCATGAAGGGGAGCATAAAGCTGGTTTAATGGTTGGCTTTCTGAGATGTGAGGAGCCTTTTCCTTCCCAGCCGTGATGGGACCTGACTGCAGCAAAGATGTTCCGAACGGCCTGCGCTGAGCGGTCAGGTGCGTGGCAGTTGTCAAAGCGGTCTCTCTCGCAGCATCTTCTGAGCCCTTTAGGGGTGATTGGGGAGCACCCCGCCCGCCTTGCTTCCCTTTCCCCCCCAAAGATTATCTCTTAAAGAGGAGTAGTTGTTTAATAAAGTGCAACTTGCCCTCTCGGTGAACCCGCCAGCAACTCTCCAGCTGGGGTCATTTCAAGTTCACTCAGTGGACTTTTGACTGCCTTCTGTGTGCAAGGAAAACAGCCGGCGGCTCCTGCCGGGATCTCGCATTCAGGCCTGTAACACAAAACTGTTGCCCGCAGGCACCTGCTGGGCCGCTTCCCTCGCATCAGGCGCCGGGGGGGGGAGAGCTGGGCCCCCACCCTGCCCCTCCCGGATCCCCTGCCCAACCGGGAGCCCAGAGACCTCAGCAGGGTTGTCAGAATGCATTACAAGGACCAGCCGATGAGGAGAGGGGGGCGGAGGTGTGGCCGGCCTGGCCCGGGGCTCTTCCCCTTTACAGAAGGAGGTGTTAAGTCCTGGACAGTCCGACGCTGCCCTCTCAGATTTGAGGATGGCTCTGGTGCGACGGGCTTAATTTCCTTTCTGGCACCGGTCCAGAGGGCCCCCTAGGCTGACGTTCCCGGCTGCCCCACCTGTCTGCTGGCTTCAGGCTGCTTCAACAGGTGGGAAGCGGAGTCCGCAGCCGGGAAGCTGAAGGGTGTCGTGGAAGTCCCTGGGCTTCTGGCGCCCCCCCTCCAAGAAGCTGGTTACTAACATCTCGGTGGTTGTGTTGGCGGATGGGGCTGAGCATTCATCTCATTTGCAAACTATGATTTCTGGTTTATTGCAATAAGTGGCATTCAGCCAACTCTGTTTTCTTCAGCACATCATTGTTAGGCAGATGATGTCTTAGTGCAGAGTGAGAACTAGGGCAAGATACTTAAGTATCCTGTAAATCATCCTGAAGTGGAAGGTGGATGGGTGGGTGAGTGGATATCTGTGTTGCTCTGTGGTGTGTATACCGGGGGTTATTTTATGTAATAGTACGAGGTTGGAGTGTTTTTTTTTTAATCAAGTGCCATAGTTTTGTAGCAAGTGAAATTTATCTGAAGCCCAGCTTTTCAATTATAAAAAACTCTGCGATACAGTAAAGCGCAGGTAGGTCCCAGCCTAAGAACAAGTTCTGTTCCCAAGGTCTGTCCTTAAGTGGAATTTATCTAATACTGTATAAGTAGCATTGAGTAGTGAACTCAAAACATTGTGTATTTCACTTGAATTTTGCTGCAGTAGACTCTGTTCTTAACTATGGGTTGTCCTTGAACTGATCATTCTTAACCCGGGGACTATTTGCAGTGGTGTAAGTCGCTCCAAAATGTATGAAATTCGACCTCTTGAAAGCCTGGTCTTTTTGTGTTAAGCACAACATCTGTGTGCTGCAATTTTGAGCATTAGGTTCATTCCCACTCCCAAGCCAGGCGTACATTTCAGTCAGCCTCTATATGGTCACTGCCTTTATCCTACACCTTAAACCTATGTGAAATGGGGCATCGTAGCTTTAAAAAGAAAAAGGTGGGCCATTTTTTGGTGGCACCCCAGTATTACTGCTCTCACCTTAGGGCTGCTTCTGCTCTTCAGCTCTGGGCTAATATTTTTTATGCATCCACCTTTTAATATTTAATTTGGTTGAATTTTGATAATATGTTCCTTGTCACCTGGGAAATTACTAGCTCATTTAGCTTCTGTTAACCTTACTACCTTGTATATCAGCATTTCTCAACCTTGGCAACTTTACGATAGGTGGACTTCTGGTAGTTGAAGTCTACCTATCTTAAAGTTGCCAAGGTTGAGTGACATTGTTGTATACCATCTAAAATCAGTCACCAGCACTGTTTTCTTAACAGCTGTTCTCTACCCTGAAGGAATGTATTTCATGCACAAGGCTGAAGAGGGATCTTGGTTACTGATTGAATTTTATATCTTCAGAATCAGGGAACTGACCTGTTTTGTCCTTTTGTCCAGCTAAAATAGACACAAGCTGAATCATGCAAAGCCCACTGTGATTCTCATCACTTTTTCCCATGCTCCATCTTAAAGCTATGAGGAATAAATGGTACGGTGTTAGACAGGTTTCTTCTCTCTCTCTCTCTCCCCCTCCCCTCCCCAACCCACCCCAGGGCTGGAGAATTGGAAAGCTTCCTTGGTATTCTGTGCCATTTCAGGTGGGCATAATAAAACAGTCCCAGTACGACAGATCTTGGATTTCCCACTCCCCCAGAACGATTGCTTTTTATTGTTGGTGTGTACTCATTGATCTTAATGTCTATTTTCTTTGAGGAGGTCATCTGTTGGAGGTCTCCTTGAACATTTCTGAGGAACTGTAAGGCAGGATATAAATTTTTATAATGTGTTTACAAAGTTTGTAAAAAGGAAGCCTGTTGCTCTGGCAGCTTTCAACTTCAAAAGTAGTGCAGAGAAGCACACTTAAACATTAACCTGGCCTTGTGACCCTTCAGAAATCAAAAAGAAAATCTGAGGACCTTCAAGACACAGGACTGGCTGAATAGACATTGAATGAGTTCTCTTTTGCTCTGAAGGTGGTGGGCCTTCAAATGATGGACAAAATGGATGGGTGTTGCTGGACCTTGGATTGGGAGTGGCAAGCCTTGAATTGCCACTGTTAACACTACATTTCCTAACCTTTTGTCCAAAGCTAATCACCCTCTCCCACCTCATGCCTCTTGCTTTAACCATGCCAGCATGCCTTCTGCAACAAGCAATGTGCTGGTTCTGACACTCCCACAAAGGAGAACTGCTCAGCAATCCTTCCCCTTGGCTCTGGGGCCTTCCCTCACTAATCAAGCCGAGGAGCAGAAAGATCCCCAGGTCTGTTGGAAAAAGAGCTCCTGGAGTGAGTGGAGAGTTTATTTAGGAGGTTGTATTCCACTGGAGAAAGCTCCAAGAGGTTATAAAAGAAAGATCCTTACTGTTCTTTAAAAGCTCCACCAGCAAACATCTGGAGAAATGAAGGGAGCCTCCGGTATGCTCAGAGGAACCATAATCTTTACAGAATTTCAGGAAGTGGGGAGGGATTCTAAGACAGTCTTTTAAAAAGAAGTTTAAAAACAACCTCGAGAATTGAGTGGGCATGGAAAATTACATGTCAGCTAAGAAAAGTTAATCTGGGCAGAGGGGGAAATTGCAAGATAGAACTATCTTATCTGTCAGGTATTACCAACATTTTGGAGTGCCCTCCCATTCCTGAAAAATAGCAGAAATCTTGTTCAGTCTCATGCAAGAACATGGAAATCTCACGAGATTTTAGAAGTTGCAATGTTTCTAAGAGTTTTTTTTAAAATTGTCAGCTTCTTTTCTTGATGCTGCAGATGCCACGTTGCAGATGTCAGAGACAGTTATCTGTATCTGACATGTAGACAAATTGCTTAGACCAGCTGCACACAATGAAACAAAGAGCACAGTAACACAATTTTAACATGAAAGCTGGGCAAACAAACTTTAGTTCAAACTAATCACTAGTGGATTTTTAAAGAAGTTTTGGCAACGTGTGGCCTAGCTTTCTCTGGAGAAAACATTTTACAATCTGGTTGCACAGGGCTTTTTTGATAATAAAACAGCACAAACGTGGGCCACTATGCCATTGGTGCAAAGAAAGGGAAACTGGCAGTTATAACTTCAAATCAAGCTCATGATGGACAAGCCAAGTTTCAGAGGGATCTCAGCCCACAGCGTGACCCTGATCACTGCAACTTACTTGATCAAGAGCACTTTTGAGAAAGGCCAGTGGTGGGGAGGCTGTCAAATGAAATGCAGCTTGCTAGAACTGTTCCCAGAATGGGGTTGCTCTTTTATATCAGGCCCACAGATGACTACTTTCCCTGGAAATCACACTCCCCAGGGCCCAGAATGCTTTCCGTCATCTCATCCTCCGGATGTGCACAAGTCCATGATTAATAGCAAAGGGTGGAGGCATTGCTTTTACTTGAGGGAAAAGTAGTCCATAAATTCTCACCTGAATTCTTGAAAAAATCTCCCCCTCCCGTTTTTTCCAGGAAAATACCTTTTAAGAAACCACAGTGCCAGGACAGATGTCACAGCCTGATTGCTCACATGCCTTTCCCTTTTGTGCTCTGAGCGGTGTAACGAAAGACACAATGCTTAGGATATAATTATATAGCTACGTGCATTATTAATGTTGTGGACAATTAATATGTGTCCTTTCTTATTTTAATGGCAGGTTACTGGAACTTTGTCTGACGGTCTGGGAAAGACAATGGATAGCCGGCATCAGACGGAACGAGAGTACATTCGATACCACGCAGCAACCAGCGGTGAACATCTTGTGGCTGGCATCCACGGCCTGGCTCACGGTAATCCACTGTTATCAAGGCTGTCGGCCAAGTATGGAATGGCTTTTCTTCCAGTGGAAGTCTCTGGGACAGCAAAGCTTTGAGGTTGACTCTAGGGCTCATTTCAAGAGCCCTTCAAGGTACATCTTAAGAACTTAAAGTCAATCCTCTCCAGTCACACAACATTTTGGCAGCCTTTTGTCCTACTGCAAGACACTTTGCAAGGTGCTAGCACTATCATTTGGTCGTGAAATCTTAGAACTCGTTCTAGCCCTAAGTGCTTGCATCTTTTCCAACAGGTATTGTCGGTGGATTAACAAGTGTAATAACGTCTACACTCGAAGGTGTGAAAACTGAAGGTGGCGTTAGTGGGTTCATATCAGGTCTTGGAAAAGGACTGGTGGGGACGTTAACGAAGCCGGTGGCGGGCGCCCTGGATTTTGCCTCTGAAACCGCCCAAGCCGTGAGAGAGACAACCACGCTGACTGGCCCCAGGTTAGCAAAATGGGTTGGGTTGGTTTCCGTGTTTTGTGTAGTGTCGTCATGCGGGGTTACCCTGGATTGACGATCCAAAGCGTTTTCAAAATGGCTTTTAAATAACTTTGGTTACACTTCCTCCAAACTGGTCAGCAGCAGTAAGATCCCAGCTGGAATCCTGGCCTTGCTTCTGGAGGACACTTATAAGAAAAAAGGTTGTTGAAAGGGAAGTTGGCAGGGAAATTCCCTTAAAGCATTTACCCATTTCTCTGTTGGAGCCAGGGCGTGGTGTTCCTCCTACGTGCAGCACAGAATTGACAGATCTGGACACATTTGCCCTCCGTGGACCCCATGATCCATTCAAAAGTTCTCCCATGTGCGGTTTTTCATTTGACTTCCTCAAAAGTACTGTTTACTCGGGCATGGTTTAGGTAGGAGTTTGTCTGTGAGACTTTTGTGGCCACCCACATGATGTGGCATATCTCCGGGCAGCTCACACCAACAACAGTAAGAACATAAAAGAGCAATAAAAACCAACTTCCGTTGGCTTTGCTGCTTGGAAAATGAAGGCTGAAGTGATTGTTGTGGCTCATTTGCTTTCTTCCACCACTATCTCCCTTCCATTTTCTGAACCATTCCTGGCTGGGGAGGGGCAAGATTCCAGAAGGGGAGGCAAGAAGAAACTTTGGAAGTGCATTGGGCCTTCTAAAGCAGAAGAGATCTCTAGGAAGAGGCTGTCGGTCCCCCCATTTGGCCTTTCAGAACAGGTTCCCTGGAAAAGGAAGGTCACAACCTTTTCCTGCAGATTCCTTTTCGGAGGTTTTCTCACCTTTAAAAGGGAGAGAAAGAGTCCCCCAGTCCCCGTGGGCTCTGGAACGCCAGTACCGCAATTAGTTCCTCAGACATTAGTCTAATTTCCCCATATCTTTGCACCCCATGATGAACCCTGCTGTGATGTTTCTTGTTAACTTAGCATGACCCATTATAGCTTAGTATTACATGTGAATCTAGCCTCTTTGGCTTTTAAAAACTCCTGGTTTAATACGTCTGAAGGCGCCAATGTGAGTGGGAAATAAAGAGGGCACCACTTGGGAATGAAAAGCCTTGGCCAGCCTGCCAACCTGCCCACCCTCCTTCCCTCCCCCCTCCCTCCCTCCCTCCCTCCCTTCCTTCTTCTCTCTACCTGCTAAGAGGCACCGTTTGCACAACTTTCTAAGCTGTGTGAGGGTTTTGGCTTGGCATCTTGTGCAAGTTCATTCTTTGTAGACTATGGTTTATATCAACATGTCAGGTGAATGCAGACAGTTTGGCCTGTTCTGCTTAAGTCTCCAGGCCAAAGTGTCCTCCTGATACTTGATGGTGACCAGCAATTTCACTTGGTGGGCTCTGCCCCACCATTCATTTTGGCCCTGCCCAAATTCAGCTCCTACAGAGGTCCCCCCAAAAGACTCTCAGGCCTTTGCATGTCAGGCGAAACAATTCTGGTTAAATTCTGCAGTCTGAAAGTGACAAGAAAAAAGGGCGTGTATGTTGAAGGCTCCCCTGCTGCATTGGTTTCCCCTTTCTGCTATGAATGATTTGGAACTGAACGAATAATGTGTCATTCTAAGTACTGTTTTCTCTCTTTCTGCTGAAGTTGCATTGTTGGTGCTCCACATCTGCTTGTGTAAAAACGCCAAGAACTAAAACAGCTCCAGCTACCTCAAATTATCGAAATGTTGTGTGGGTGGTCTTTTCTTTAAGGAGGCAGCGTGCAAAAGTGAACCTCGTTTTTAATTTGTGGTTCTCAGCAAGGGGGTGGTGGCTTACCTTTCTAAATCTCTGAAAAGCTCTCCTGTGAATGTGTGAGAGTTCCCATTTCACACAACCTTTGGCAGCCGACTGGGGACAGCCTTCCCCAAGTTCCCTAACACTAGAACTCCATACGTAATGCAAATGTCAGTGCTGCCTCAAGGCTTCAACATCAGGTATGGGCCTTGGTTAGGAGGCCTTGGAGAGGACAGCTAGGGAGGGAGAGGTATCTCTGTAGAACTTAGGGATAACAGTGTGGAGGGAAGAAGTTCACCATTGTTCCTTCTGAGAAATAGATTCTGTGTGACTGGCTGTGCTCACCTCAAGATGCCCTGAGTTTTCAACCATTCCCTCTTCACCCCCCCCCGCTTCCAAACGCAAGCCAAAACCAAAAAAAAAAGGAAAAAAGTACTGCAAATGTCTTTTCCTTGTGTTGGCTGAACTCTGAATACTCCCTTGCACTCCAGAGCCCAGAATAATCCATTTCTCATTCTCGTGTCACTTATGTAAGGCTCTTGAAAAAAATGAAAGAAAACTTTCTTTTTCTCTCTCTTCCCCTCCCTTCCTTTTGAATAGTTATGAGAAGGCATGAGTCATTTTTGCTTCGTCTCCTGGATGCGTAGAGCTTTCCCCTGGCCTTATTGGCACTCAAGTGGTTTTCAGGGGACCTAATTAGATGGAAATCTTGAGCAAGCAGAAAGTGGGAAAATAATGGCGTGAAGCCATTTTTTTCTATGCAGGCCATGAAACCTTTTTGATTGGTGGGGTTGGAATCTTATCCTGAGATCCGATTTCTGCTAGAGCAAGTGTAAAAATGAGATTAGACTATCTCCTATTAACTTGCCTCGTTCCCTACGTGATCACAGTGGCCCAGGTCTGGCTGGCAGGCGGAGGCCAGTGAACAACCCCTCCTAACTGGGAGAGAAGCACTGGATGTCTCGCCAGCGTTTCTGAGGTCACAGGTCCCACTGCAATGGAATAAGCTGTCAAAAGGTCCACAGCATCAGCAGCTTTGGGGGATCCTGGACCCTCACTACAACTTGGAGCAATGCCCTCAGGGCCCGATAGATAAATGGCTGAACTATTTCAGAATGTCAGGGGTCAGGACAGCCATTGCTTTGAATTTGGCAGTGTTGTGAGATGTAAAGCAATTTTAACCGTTTTGGGCAATGTTTGTTCTGTGAGGATCTCTTTTTTTCCCACAGAAAGAAGACAGCTTGCTCTGAACTTACTAACTTACTCATCCTGCCCTCTTTGTCCACACAAAGACAGGGAGGAAGGTTGAGATGTCTGAGCCAAGTCATCCAGTGATCCTTTCCCCGTTTCTTTCCGATACCTTTTTCAAAGCCACTACAACATTCATTTCTCTTCATCACCTGCAGAGCAGGTGGGGATCCCAAGGGACCTTTCCCTTTGCAGCACTTGGCATTCCGAAGCCACAGAAGGGGAAAAAAACCTTGGTTTGATCCATGTCCTCAAAAAGTGCCTGCACTGAGCAGAAGTTATTTTCCACTGTTTTTCCAGAGCTAGTGACAGTCTTGCAACCTCTGTTCCTCAAGGTGGTCTTGTAGTGGTCACATCGATTAGCCATTGATGGCCTTACCAAGATCATGATCTCTTCATCATCCCAGAGCAGAGGTCGTGGAATAATGGGTTTCACTTGCAGGAAGACAGATGAAGTTAGGAAAAACTTCCTGACAGTAAGAGCAGTTTGAGAACTTCTCTTCATTGGATGTGTTCAGGCAGAGGCTAGACAGACACCTCTGGGGGATGATTTAGGTGGGATTCCTGTATTAACAGGGATTGGACTCAGTGGTTGCATCTTGCCTGGTGATTCTGTGTTCCTCCATGATTTTGTCCAAGGAAAAAGCTGTCTCCCCATTTTGTGACAGTGAATTCCAGACTGAAATGCATCGCTATGGGGAGGGCGTCTTCCTTCAACCCACCCTGCCATCAGCACAATCTGTGGGTGACAAGAGCAGACAGCAGAGCCTCCCTTTTCGAGCTTGTCATCCCCTCCAGCAGAGTTCAGCTGGCGGGGGGCGGTAAGGAGGCCTGTGCAAAGTAGCCCCTTCCCCCATGCCAAGATTGCTCCGACTACACAAGCTTCCTCTTTAGGTTGGGCTTATTTATATGTGTGTCTGCATCAAGCCAAGCCTATGTGTGGACATTGGGCCTGGGAAGTACATTTGTTGAGAGATGATTACAGCTTGTTTCCCCATCTCTTTATTTTTTATTCAGCCCCTCTGAGTTCTTGAAGGAAGACAAATAGCAGACCAACTTTCTGTACCAAACAGTGTTTGTCCAGAAAAGCCAATCATTTATCACAAGGCAGGCCAGGTTAGTTTCACACCAGCAGAAAGACTTTGGGCAGCTCCCAGGCTGCCTTCTTCAGTTCCAAGACTGATGGCGGTGACATTACTCAAAATTCGGTAACAGCAGGTCACTTCTTCAAGCAGCTGAGGTCAGCTTGACAAATATGGCCTCTGGAAAGCCTGTTGAAAAATCAAGAGCTTTAAAGAAGATTCTTCATATGGGAGGGTGAAATCTGGTTACTGCATCCTTAAATGGGCCTAATTTGATATAACTGTGCAAAAGTGTAACAGGAGTTGTCTGGTTGACATGTTGGAGGAGATTGTTGTAAACTGGGCAGCAGTCAGAGAAAGGAAGAGATCCTAGTTTTAGCGGGAGGTTGCTTGGTTTCTCAGGCATCCATCAATCTTGGCTGCTCCTGCCAACTGTGGGAGCATTCAGGGCAGAAGGCAGCACCAGCCTTCTCCATGATGTTGGGTGCAGAGAATCCCCTTCGCTCCCAAGAGAGCAGAGGATAAATCCACCCTGTGAGAAGAACAGATGTGAAATATATAAAGAAGCCATCAAAGCTTGTTGATCAGGGTATTTTGGGCCATGTTCTAACCTGGGGTCTTTCAACGGCATTGCCAGCGTGGCTGTCGGAATTCACCACTGCTGTAATCTGTCGTTATTTAGTGCACTTCAGTGGCAAATTATATACAGACACACATACACGCTTAATACACGTACATCTCTTTTTTACTTCTGCGGAGTTCAGCACACAAGGTTTCCCCGACCCACCTCCCTTCTGCCCCCAAGGTCACATGTGGTAGACTTATCAAAAGCAACTGGCCCAGGGTGACTTGGCAAGCTGGGTCAATGAGTGGGCATATAACTGGGTGCTCCCATGTTTGGACAAGATGCCAATAGCACGTGCCTCTTTAGTAATACAGCCCATTCCCATATGTCTCTCTGTGTCATGGGTGTTACTGAACATGACACAGCATCAAGGAGCTGGAAACAAACGCTACAGCTACTCAGTCCAGCACTTGCTCAGTGCAGAATTCGCAATTCAGTCTCCCTGGCAGATGCTGTTTAAGATTCCACTTGAACCCATCACTGGTCCCACCATTCTTGGGAACCTTGTTAACGCTGAAACAAGATCTGCTTTCCTATGACTTAAATCCATTATTCCATGCCCTGGACTCTGGAAGGAGAGAGAACATGTCTAGATCTTCTTTTCTGTGACATCCTGTTGTATCCCTTTGAAACTTTTCTTCTCGATCTAAGCCTCCCCAGGTCCTTCATTCTCTCTTCATCAGACTTCGTTTCCAGCCCCGGTCGTCTTCATTACCTCTTCCGGATTCTCCAAATCCTTCCCAAAGTGTCATGCTCTCAGTTGCACCCAGGACTCAAAGCAGGGTCTGACGAATGCAGAATGGCGTGGAACAATGACCTGAAATTTGGAAATTAAACTTCTGCTCCAGCTGCCTTGTATACAGCCGCACACTCCACCCGATCTTGTATCATCTGCCAATTTGGTAATCTCTCCCTCCACCTCCTCGTCCAGATCCTTAAGAGCAATGTCGAAAGTTCCTCACTTGCCACAAGGAATGGTCCTGGCCCTGGGATCCCTCAACCCTCCCTCTCTCCTTGGGATAAGAGCATTTTCTGAGTATGGTTTTCAGGCCCTTTCTGTATCCACTCCATTGTCACATCATCCAGCCTACACTTGCTGCCCCTAATTTAGCCTTTCTGGCTGGGCCACAATGGCTGACGCCCTGCCTTGTAGTTTCTGAAAAATTACAGTCCTAGCAGCTTGTTCCTGCCCAAGGGAAACGTGTATTTGCAGTGGTGTGCAATGCACAGCTCCCTCTAATTCCGAGTTTATTTTCCATTCAGTTTTGGTTCTGTGCCCTGCAAAGAGGAAGCGTGCGAAGGGGAGTGTTGTGAGCCGAACGATGAAAGGCGGGTGACAAGGTGACAGGCGGGGCGGAGGGGAGGGGAGGGGAGGGGAGGCCCGACAGAGGCAAACTTGCACTGAACCCTCCTGCCTTAAGCAGGTAATCACTGCATCATTGTTAGTGTCTGTTCTAAGTGATACGCTTCTGGGTTCAAGTGGAGTTCAGCCAAACAATCCTCATTGTGACAAAACCCGCCTTTCATCCCCAGCTTTCCCGGATGCGGCCTTGGGAAAACGTTTGGCAGGGTTGGGCTGCCCCTACAGTCCCAAAGCCCCCCCTTCCCACCATCCTTTTGCTTGCTGCGGGGGTATGAAAGGGTGCTTCGGTTGCATGGAGGCAGGTGTGAGAATAACAACTGGTCAGGATGTGTGAAAGGTGGCAAATTGGACGGGCACGTCGGGCACATTTTAGCAAGCCCATTTATCGGGCGAGTTCCCAGAGGTGGGTGTTGGCTGGGCATCCTCTGCCTCAAACATTAGCCTGTTTTCTTGGCCTCTTGCCCTGTCCACACTGCACGTGCAGTTTCAGGCTCCAGTGTATTGGTCCCACAAATTGCTGTAATTCCATTAACCAAAAATGTTTAAAGCAGCAAAACCTGACGTGCCCTGACTTTGCAGCCACCAAAAGCTTTGAGTGCAGTCCTCAGAAGGAGCCAGGCTCATGTTGTTCTGTGTCTTAATTCTCTTTGACTTTTCTTTTGTTCTGGGTTTTTGGGGGGGGGTCTATGTGCTTGCTTTCCAGTTGACTCTTGACTCCTTCAGCAGACAGAAACGGGGATCATCTAAGTACTGCTCAGTAACTAACTATGAAGTGTGTGCTTGCACAGTATGTACCTCCTTTTGTCTCTTTTCTCCCCTCCTTCATCCCAGCCCCCCTCTGGCTTAGGAAAAACTTTTTTTCCATTGGGGCAGAATATCTGTGCAAATTTAGCCTTTCCATAAACCACCCAGCCTACAGCAAATGTCTGAAATGTGCTTTTACTTACAGTTCTATAGAGACATCTCTTGCCTAGAAATTGAATGTGGAACGTCTTATAGAGCTCTTATGTTGTTAATAGCATATTGGAATATATTAGCCAGATGGTGTTTGCGATCTGCTGCTGATTCACAATGTGTTGGCTATCCACTCATATTCTATTGGTTTTCTTTTCTCTCCTTCCTTATAGTGTTTTCTACATACTTTAAAATGTATATTTGTATCAGTATTTCCCTTTTTTCTTGAAATCATAATAAATAATAATTTTTTAAAAAATGAAATGCGCTTTTACAGAATACAACCAGTTTCTATCAGATTGTTGAAAACTGAACAATGACAAAAAAGACATCCGTCTTTCCATCTAAATGTGGTTGCTCGTGTTCAAAGTATTTTGTCCAAAAGGGAGGGGGGGTTGTTTTTTGGGTGTTTGGAAAACGTGGTTCGCTTGGTTAGGAAGTCTTTACAGCCAGATTAGGCCCATGAAATGTGCCCAGGCCTGTTGTCCTTCGATAGGCTTTTACAAACGTTCTGCTCACTGACTGAAGGGGATGCGCAGACCCTGGGCATCGGCCACAGCCACACCTCCGTGTCCGCCCTTGGGATCCCTTGGCCACTCCGTGGTGGCACGTGCAGGCGGAAGCTTGGCACGCCTCTGCAGGCCATGTTTTGGCAGTTGCTCGTGGGAGCGCAGCACCCATGTTCTCGCCCCCAACCCGCGCCTTGACCTGCGGGTCCCACTTGCAGCGAGGGGCGAGCCTCCCTGCGCTGGAGCCCAGAGCCTGCTGGGGTGGGAATGCACTTGGTCGGCCCTTCTGCCCTTCCCCTGAACTCTTTCCGTTTCAGTCCCAGCCGCCAGCGCCTGAACTCGCAGCCTCCGAAGCACATCTCGTTTACAGTACCAAGCCGAGGGGCCTGTGTGGGCGTCCCAAGCCAAGGAATGCAGCTTCGGGGTTTTGGTACATAAATTTAGCCAACACGACAAAGAGGAGAGCTGGTCTGAACTTTCCCGATGATCCGGGGGGAGGAGGTTTGCGTCCCATTGATTGCGGTCTGGCATGAAGCCAGGCCCCGGGCTTGACCGACAGTTGAACCATATCGTTAAGGCGTGTAATGCTGCTCGGGTTTTGTACGGCAGCCAATGAGCACATATCCAGAGGGCAAAAGTTTAGAGCGAGTCGAGGCTGTCCGAATTAACCCTCTCGCACAGCATGTAATGTATCCCGCTCCTGCCGAGGAACAGCCGCCTCGCGATTAAAAATGTAAACCTGCAATTATTCCTTTACTTCCGAGTCTGAGCCGCAAAGGGAAGCCGGCTACAGAAAAACAATGGCTAACATTGATGGCCGAGCGGAGCGCGGCTTATCTGGCGGCTGGTGGTTTCTCAGAGTACCCTGGGAGTGGGGCATGGGATAGAGGGCTCCGGGTCAAGGATCCTTCGCAAAGGATTCTGGGTTGAGCTGCTTTTACCCGCTGGGAAAAGGCTCCTCGGACCTTGCCCGTCTCCCCCTTGGACCCTCGCTCTGCGCGCTGCTGCCTGCCCTGATTCTCGAGCAGCTTCTCTCCAGGGTGGGGTTGAGTCTTTCCAGCCTATGCAGCAGGTCCTTCCAAGGGTTGGACCCAGAACCTTTTGCCCCTTCCCAGCAAGAGCTCCAGGGTTGGGCCACTGCTTGGGCCGCCTCTCCTGGAGACTGGGGCTGCCTGTGGGCGCTCCCTTCATCCGGGCCTTTGGAAGCGCCGGCAATGCCCTGTTTGCATCTCCTGGCACCACGTTGGGGACGTTCCTGGAAGTCGGGACACACAGCTTTCTTTAGACCTGGGGCCACACTTGGCCTTGACCCATTCCAAAGAATGTGGGGACCGGGGTGAAAACTCTTTTGGAGACACAAAGGTTAGAAAGGCATATGGTGAATATGATCACACCCCTGCCCCTCATTGTTTCTGTTGCCGCAGAGCTTTCAGAATAACGGGGGGATTCCTGGGGGACGCTCCGGGTTTCCGGGGAGGCATTCAGAGGCATGATAAGCAGGTCTAAGGAATGGCTTGGCTCGATCCCTGCAATTTGCTTTCTGTTGTTGTGCTTAAACCAGTCAGTCCTTGTGGGGCCACATGAGCTTGGTTACGTTTGTGGGGTGGCTTAGTGTCTTGTGCAAACCCAGCCCAGGCGGTTTATCGCTCAGCATTTTGTGCAAACTCCCCAGCTGGGTCAATTCAGTAACCAAGCAGGGAACAGGAATCTTTGGCCTTGATGCTTTCTTCCCCCTCTAGACCCCTGCGCTCACTCACTCACAACAGTGCTGTGGGGTGATGAATCACAGGAGAGTCTGCTTGTGAATTGTTTCCCAATGTGGTGCTTAAAAAGGCAGCACAACACGGTTGGTCCTGTTAGAGTCACTAAAAATAGATTTGTTTCTTTTTTCAGAGGGCCCGGTCTTTGCAGGGGAGATGGAGGGAAGGACTTTGGGAGATTAAGCATACAGAGAAGCAATGTGAGAATAGCTTGGTCAGGAACATGGAGCGCACAAGTGTCTGATCCGTATATGAGCTCACATAGATCTGATTTTTCTGGATAACAAAGGCGTATTCTTTGTTTTGCGGAGGGGAGAGCCCAAGTAAATACCAGGCACTGCATTTCCTCTGCATTTTCACTCCTTGATCCCTTTAATACTTGGCAAGGGAGGCTGCCAAGCATTCGGTCTTGCAGAGAAGGTGTGCGGGGACCATGCAGCTGTTCCGGGCATCTGTTGCTATGCTAATATACACCCGGGGTCTGGATCCGTCCGGGTGAAGCAGCAAAGCAAAAACAGCACCGCTGTCCAGCCCAGGGTTACCTGTATCTGCCTTCCCCATCCTGGCATCTCAGACTGGGAAGCTTCGAAGGAAGGGCTCCCAGGTGGATCAGAAAAACAAAATCCCAGTTGAGAAAGCTGAGAAATCAGATAACTTTGTAACCCTGAACCTGAGAAAATTGTGAATGTGGTGGGCTGTTCAGTCTTTTTGAAAACTCAGGATGTTGCATGAAAAATGTAGCTGCACAGGTTGTGTTGTGCCCAGTTAGACATGCCCTGTAGGGGTTCGGTTGGTCGTTTTCATCCGCCTCAAAATTCCTTCAAAATAACTATTTTCTCTGGTTAGCTTGCAACAGAGTGTTCAGGTTTCTCACCAGAATACAAGTTTTGTTTGTACAAGTCAAAGTACCCCCTTTTCTCCCTGCTGTGATCAACAATCATTGCCTATTTTTGCATGTAATCTTCCTCTGTTTTGCTACTGTCCAATACTATATATTGTGTTCGAGATCCTGAGTTTCATTTTTGGTTACTTCTAATTCGTTATTCTCTGTTAAACAAAAAGTGATGAGATCCAAAGGCAGAAATATAAAATTCATCTTTCCATGTTATAAAAACATTGAGAAAGCATAAATCATCAGAAGTAGCCCGTGTACTATATAACATACTATTAAAAGTTGGGAAATAAAGAAAAGAAAAGAAAAAAAATACTGCAAGTTTGTATCATAAACAAATCAGCTGGAGAAAATTGGACCAGGCTGCAGACTTAACTCCAAGAGGTTGTCTTATGATATCATGATAACATATTTTTTCTAAATTCGAGTCCTGGAAAGCAGTGAGGCCTTTAGAAACCATGAGCAGAGTGAAGCTTCTCATGCCAATGGCAATAAATAATACACTTCTAAGAACATCCTCTGAGTGTCAATATAACAATGTTTTGCAAGAAAGGAGGGATGGAATCTGCTGGGATCAATAAGCTGGAACAGAAAAGATCTTTGGGCTTTGCTATCAAGGAACTGATCGATCAGGCCAGGCAGTTGGAACAGCAGCCCTTTTAAGTCAAAGCTGAAGCCCCATGGCTGCATCCATGGAAAGGCAAGCTTCTTGAGATTAAAAAGAAGACGGATTGTATGATCTGGTGTGTAATTTAAGAACTGAGAGAAGAAGGATATGTTCTGGTTTGGTTAACTCCTGTACTTGCCAAAGAATTTCTGCTTAACAATCATTATTAAGGTGGGAAATCTCTTAGTGAAACTTGGTTGCGCTACTCATGGTTCTCAATTGCACATCAGGCCAGCTGGCCTGCTTCTCCTCCATTGTCTTTGTAAAGTATATCCAGGTTCCTGAGCCAGCATATTGTTGCTTCAGCAGTTAGAATTGCATTGCTGAATGGAGAATTTTCCTACCTTTTGGCAAGCCTTAGACCACACCATGAACCTCAAAACCCCTACCTCCCGGCTTCCTGCTCGGCAGCACGCTTGCTTTGGAAAGCCTCCTGACCTTCTGGAAAACTTTGAGCAGAAAGGGATGAAGATATTGCCTAACACCTCCAGGAAAGGTGAAATGACCTGGCGGGGGTGTGCTGATCAATAAGAGGAAGTGTGTGTTGAAATCCTGAAAGCCCCAGAATTTTGTGGCTTATTGCAATAGCGAGTGAGTCAAATGACGTAAGTGCCTTTGAGGATCTGTTTCCTTTTCTTAGAAAAAAGCTGCCAAGGCGTCGCACGCCGTCTTGAACAGTGGTCTCCCGTTCAGCCGTTCTCTGCCTCCAGTTCTCCATCTCTTCATTTTTTTTCCCGTTTAACAGCACCCTTCTGGACCCCAGACCATTCTCCTGGGTGTGCCTTTGAAAACAGAATCACTCAAACGTGTTGGGCGTTGAGCTGAGTTTAATATAACCCAGATGCAGACAAGCCACCATCCGTTTTGGCTTGCTGCATTTTCAGCTGTTTAAACTCTGGCCCCATGGCTCCTTATTTACAGAACGCAACTTGAGGCAGCCAGACAAACCGTAGTTTCACCACAACGACAGCAACCACCAAGAACTGTGGAATGTTTATTTGTTGTCCAGCTCAGATAGACCCAGTTGCCAAAAGCTGACGGTTTGCAATTGATTGCGAACGGCATCCAGGACTGTTGTGGAAAGAAAAGCAGCATCTTCCCATCCATATTTAAACAATTTCAAGCCGAAATATCCATGCAACATAGGACAGTTATAGTGCCATCTCTGTTCCTTGCAATTAGCACAGCGATCCCATTTACTTTCGGGGTTTATGTTAAAATTCCTTCCACACTGCTACTCTTTCTAAACTTGTGGACTCATCCACCACTATTTATTTAAGTTGCCATAGTTGTATACTGCCTCATCCAGTGACTCCGGTCCAGGCATCCGGCAAAGAAACCATGCTGGATATGGTTTCATGGCTGAAGACAATGGCCTGTGGAATGGTGCGTTTCTGACAGCCTGGCTCGCCCACCGCACCGAGACAGCGGGTGGGTCTTCACCAGAAGCTGATCAGCGAAGTTCCCCACTCCAGGCTTGCCTTCTCTGTGGTGCTCCGCAAACCGGGCCCTGCAAGAGAGCGAAGGGGGCTTACCAGCCACTTTCCTTGCCGAATAACAACGTCCAGATCAGGTACCCTGTTTGAAATGGCCAGTATCCAAAGATGTAGGTACAGCTGCTTTCACCATCCTTTTTTTTCCTTTTCCTGCGAGGTGGACCAATTCCCATACAAAAGCCCATTTAGGGAAGCTGGCTTAGAGCTCCTCGAGAATGTAGTTCTGCTCAAAGGAATCGTTCCAAGTTCCTGAATAGATCCAAAAGTAGTTATTCTTTGCAGGTTTTTGGGCTTCATCCGAACGTTGTGCTAAAATTCTCAGCTCAGAAAAGAGGCACCATGGAATACTCTAGGGTAGGGTTTATGTAAATTCATGCAAGGGATCGGCATTTGCTTTAATTCGGAAAGAATGAAATGTTTTGTGTATTTTTAAAACAGTTGAAACTGACGTGGCCTGCAAGGAGACTGCTCTGTTGCTCTCTAGTTGGCCTTATCCCTGGGTTAAGGTTTTCCTTCTCCCCTTGCATGCTTGGATTCCTTCCCTCACTTCCTGATTTGTGATATATCTGGTAGTTGCTTTTGGGTTTGAACTGTAATTTCCACTTCTGGAAGGAAGTGAACACTTTGCACCGAGAGACTTGGATGCTACTCTGGATGAACTGTGAAGGGCTGGGGCTCACCAAGCCTGCAGGCAGCCAGAGGACAGTCAGTGCCAGAGCAAGAACAAAACAGCAAGAGGAATGTCCCAGGCAGGCAGGCCGTCCTCCTGGTCTCTTGGCAAATATGGGGAGTCTGATGCTGGCACCCTTGCCTGCAACCCACTCCCCCCCCCCCTTGCCCTCAACATGCAGGGGAAGGTTGTTTTCTGGAAGCTTTCAAAGCTTTTGCCATCAAAACCACCTGCCTCCAGCAGTGCGCAGCTTAGGGAAACGGTTCCTTCCCACCAACACTGTTAACCTCATTTGTAAGTTAAAGCCTTTAGCCTTCAACTTTGAGTACTGAACACAAAAAAGAAAAAGTGTGCGATAAAAGGCCATTGATATCCATTAGCTGGGCTTAAGCATGACTCACTAAACCATTATTTATTTTAATCAGACATTGTTAGCGTGCCACAGTTGGCCGGGGGTTCCATGGGATGTGCGGCCATACAGTAAGGTTTACAAGCTACGGTGGCCTGGTTCTCTCAACGTGCAAAGCTAGTCCTGAACAAATCACATGATGGCTTGTGCAATATGCAAAGACAAGCTAAATGAGGTCTTTCATCCAATGTCCTTTGTATAATTTTGGCTAACCAGACCCAGATAATTTGGTATAGCATGTGAATCCAGGTTTATGGTTTATTGGACCCCAAAAAGTCAGAATCATGTCAACTTAAACCCCGTTAGAACTCCCATAACAATAGTAAGTGTGCCATGTGTGGCTTGTTTTCCTACTCATAACCAAAATAAAAGAGGGCTGAAACTGTTTGATTCAGTAAATCTGGATTCCTTGTTTCAAATATGTCAGGTGAGAATCTTTAGAAAGATCATTGATCATAGAAGTGATGCTGTACTTAACTACATACGTACAGCCATTTTTTTTCTAGAATTCCAATATTGTGTCTGGGTACAATTTCCTTCAGTCCTCTGCTAGTTGGGACCTCCGGTCTTGGGTACTGGAGATGACCCAGGTCCTTTGATACTCTGGCTTTGTTAGAACCCAAATTGTGCAAGACCCATGTTGTGCATCTCTCCTGCACAACATGACTCTGACTTCTCTCGAAGTTCCCTGATCCTGAAGCTCTTCCGGTGTGTGGTTGACAGGACCCAGGCCGAGCGAGTACGGAAGCCGCGGTGCTGCCGGGGGCCCCAAGGACTGCTGCCCCGCTACTCCGAGAGCCAGGCGGAAGGGCAGGAGCTGTTCTTCAAGCTGACAGACAACATTCAGGATGAGTTGTAAGTACTAGGCTGGCTTGTTCTCCTGGAGTGGCATCCCTGGGAATTGTGGCAAACCCGCCCTCTGACTGCACCCTCTTTGGGAAGCCTCGTGTGGCCTTCCTCAGGGAAGCGCCCCAGTGTGGCTCTTGCTCCTGGATCAGCTCGGCCGCCATCCTGCAGATGAAACCTGAGGCAGAGGCCTTGGCCTGGGTCCCACCGTTCTGGGACTTGACTTCTCTAGCGAGTACCTGTCTGTGGGCAGACCCAGAGACACGCTGCTAAGTTGGACTCAGAACACGGGCATACACGAACCGGGTATTTTTAGGCGAATCTGCCTAATACTCCTTCCTCCTCTTATTTTCCTACAACAACAACTCTGTGAGGTGGGTTGGGCCAAGAGAGAGGGACCAGCCCAAAGTCCCCCAGCCGGCTTTCCTGCCTAAGGCGGGGCTAGAATTCACCATCTGCTGCCTTCTAGCCTGGGGCCTTCACCACGACACCAGACTGGGTCTCCCTATTTTGCATCACCCACAGAACAAAAATGGGGCTGAGCAGAAGTGGGTGGGGTAGAGATCAAGGACAAAACTGAAGAGAGGGAAGGGGCTGGGGAAATAGGGTGAGCAGGTGAGCAAGCTGACCCACCCATCCCAGAAGCCCGATTGGATGTGGCGAAGAGTGGCTAAGCTTTTGCTGTTCGTGGAGGTTGAACTTACCGGGTCCTTCCCCTCAAGTATACCCAAACAGAGCATATTTTGGGCAGCAAACAGGGACGGGTGCAGGTTTTCTTACCAGCTCCCTTCCAGTAGCAAGAACATTTTAAGAGCAGGCCAAGTAGAGTGCTGAACAGTCTTCTGTTCATTGTGTGTGGTTCAGGTCAGGACCCTGCTGGGTACCTTCTCCTCAAGCCCCCGGTGAGGCTGGTCAGGCTAAGAATGATTGGGGAGGGAGCCTCCGTCAGAGCCACACGATCTGCTTGGCCCTAGCAGATAATTTGAACTAAGCCATAGAGTTCCATTTTGGGGCTATTTCATTTCATGTGAGTAATCCAGGCTGGGGATTTAGCCTGTGTGTGTAAAAGGAGGCTTCCTAAGAAGCTGCTCTATCTTCTGTCTCCAAGATTTCTGTCCCAATCTTTACCCAGTTCTTCATGCTGGGCTTCCCCTTCTGTCCTCAGCCATCCCAGGGCAGAGAGTGTGACTCAGCTGTGAGTTTTTAGCAGCACTTTTTCTGCAGCTCACCCTGATCTGGAACTAGGGCCAGTTTTCTTCATGAGGAACCCAGGACACTTCCCATCCACCCACCCACCCATCCCTGTTTCCTACCCTTATGATTTTTTTTTAAAAAAGCTTAATTATCTACATATTTAAATCTGTTAAAATGTTAAAATATTTTAAATTTTAAATTTTTTTTAAAAAAGGGTTTTTTAATATCTTGCTCTTCTGCACTAAGTGATTCCATATTGTTTTCAGGGAGGCGGTCAGAGTTTGGAGGCATCAGGCCATAAATTCTCAAGTGATTTTGTTGCTTCTGCTTTGTTCTTTTTTTCTAAATTAATTTGTTTGTTTTATTTTATGGGAGGGAGGGTGTCACCACCTTTGCTGCTTTGGCATGGGTGGGTGGTTGGTTGGTTGGTTGGTTGGTTGGTTGGTTGGTTGGTTGGTTGGTTTCTCTGTGATTTTTGGATTCGCAGTTGGTGGGATTGGAGAGGCACGCAGGTAAAGATGCTTCAGGGGTCACTAGGAGGTTTGGCAGCCAGTCCTGAAGGGAGAGATGGATGTCAGCCAGTTAGGAAGAGGGACAGGGTGTGTGACTCAGGCTGAGAGCACAACACAACACTGGGGGCAGATTTTCCAAAAACAGCCATGCCGGTGGCTTCATGGTCCTTATTTGTACCTCAATGTTTTAGCCAAGCTGAAATCTTGGAAACGTTGCTCCTCCCCTGCCCCTTTTGTGTCGTTTTGTTTTGCCAGAGTGACACACTGGCTGTTGGGCCTAAATCCCACGCTTTCTCGCAGCACCAACTCCATCTAGATTTGCAGGAGGGACTCCTTACAGATTATGCAGAGGAATCCTCGGAATTAAGCCTTCTTGCGCTTTAGGCAAGTCTGTGTTAAGACCGAGACCGGGGAAGAGCTGATTCCAAAAAGGAGATTCCGTGTTGCTGCTCCGTGGTGTCCCACAGCTGTGAATATCTGTTTCTAAATTATTTCGCCTCGGGACAAATAGGGAAAGGTAAACAAACTAGCCCTGGATTAAGCCAGTGTCCAACAGTGGCTTAGTTCTAAGCACGAAAGAAGATGGAAAAAGCAACCAGCGCATAGTAGATGTGAACACGGGAATCTCTTTCTGGGTGATTCAGAAAAGCCCTGCCAAGTAATGATTTCAGGCCTGCCATGACATCATAGGACTGGGAAGGGCCACTGAGACCATTACATTAAGTGCAAACTCCCAGACACTGCAGAAATCCAATTAAAGCCCCCCTGCCCCCGCCCTCCCTTAGAGACTAAGGTAATTCTCTTAACTTCCCTTGCAATGAGTGACTTCTTCCTAAAACGTAAGGCCTCTTTTTTCTGTGTCCTTTCCTGTGGCTCAGTGAGAACAAGTCTTGACCCTCTCCTCTGGGGCACCCCTTCCTGCTCTCCATTCTTTGTTTCATTCTGCAGTTCTCGTGCAAGAGAAGAAAGCGCGTCCCCTAATTTTCCTGGCTGTGGGAATTTGGTTTCTTTTGGCAAACGGGTGGCAAAGATGGGCACTGATGTCTTGTTTTCTTCCCAAGCTTCATTGCAGTCGAAAACGTAGACCGCTACTGTGTAATCATTTCTTCAAAAGCGGTTTATTTTCTGAAGAGCGGGGATGTTATGGACCGTGAGGCCATCTTCCTTGAGGTCAAGTACGACGATCTCTACCACTGCCTTATCTCCAGAGACCACGGGCAGGTCTATGTCCAGCTAACGAAGAAAGCTGTAAATTCAAGCAGCGGCGTTTCAATGCCTGGCCCATCGCATCAGAAGCCCATGGTGAGCCGTTGCAGTTGCTTGGAAAACTTGCTCTCTTGGTGTGAAGAGAGGAGGGTGCTGTGGTTGAAATAATTTGCCTTTGGATTGTGAGAGAAATGCATTGGGGCTTTTGGAGGCTGGGTTGCTGTGATCATAGAACAATCAGAAATCAGGTGTTTCCCTTTTTCTACTTCTGTTTCTGAAACAAGGACAATTTGGAGAGGGAAGCCAGGAGCAGAAGAAGTCTCCAAGGGCTTCCTGTATTTCCCCCTTCTCCAGTGTAGATCCTCCCTTGCTTATCTGTCCTTTAATTAATCACAGTTTGTCATTTCCACCTGAACCAGGACAGATTGCAGTTGATCTGAAGTACAGATTGCCAACATCATGAAAATGAATAAAAAAGAGAGAGATGCATTTGTTTGTTGTTAAGCCAAAAAGTGCATTTCCACCCACGGCTGCCGTTTTGCTCTTCTGCCCAGCTGACACACCTCAAGATTTGAGTAAGAAGAAGGGGAAAGTTATTTTCTTGAATCTTGAAGCCTGCACATCCAAGGCCACCTTGCCACTTCCATTCCCCATCAGAGGTGTACGCTACTAATATAAGGCCTTAGACCTGATGGATACATTGCTTTGGTTTGTTTGAGCTTAGCATGTGGGAATCCTGCCATTGTGGCTTGTAAAATATGGCTTACTGCTTTCAGGGAACCGTGGTTATATAATAGCTTAGTATACTCATAGATTTTAAGAGTTGAAAAAAACCTTGGGGCTTACCCACTCCAAACCCCAGCCCAGTGTAGACATCCATCACCAGAGCATCTCAGATCATCCAGCCTCTCTTTAAATCCAGGGGAAGCAGCCTCTGTCCTTGGCGAACAGCTCTCACCATTAAGAAATTCTTCCTGGTGTCCAAGGGAATGTACTTCCTTCAAATTTAAACCCGGTCTTTTGGAACAATTCTGAATAATCCTCCACCAGTAAGGTAACTTTTGATGGCTTTTTAGCAGCAGTGCTCATTTTGTGTCTCGTGCAGGTTCACGTGACGACAGAGGAGCTGGCCGTCCGACTCTGTCAAGAAATCAACTATGCAAAAAGTCTTTTCTATGAACAGCAGCTGATGTTGAGGTCCAGCGAACACCAGGAGCAATTGGAGTTGGACTCTTGACCCCAAGAAAACCTCTGAATGGGGATACCACCCCTCGGCTCAGTCAGAGAAGCAGACCCTTCCCAGGATGTAAGAAAGCTTTGGGTGAAGCACGTGGAGGCAAAATAATCTTGCGGTGTGGGACGCTTGGGGTTACCAACTCAAAGATTGGTAACATGCATTAACATTGTTGACATACATTAATTCTAGGAAAAACCTGGTATTTTCTTACAATTTGTGTATATATAGTATATATGTATACATGTGTGTGTTACATGTATGTGTGTGTACGCCACACACACAGACGCACACACTTTTTTTGGTGAGGTTGTATAAAAGTCTATTTCATGTAAAGAAATTATAGGAAAGGTTATATTGCACTGATTCTGAGCATTTTGAGAATGGCACTTTCTTCTCTGGGGAGGGCAAGGAGACAGGTCAGGTGTCAAGAGCAGGGGCTCCACTTGGGCAGCCCAGCCAGGGTTGCTGGGGCTTCTAGCCTGGCATCTCGGGGTGGGGGACGGAGGCACCCATTTCCCAGATTCTCACCCAGGCCTTTGTCTGGCTTAAGATGCCAAGGAGGACCAGGCAGAGTTCATTCCCAGTGTCTGGGCAGGGGGAAAGCAGATTCAAGAAGACTGAACAAGAATGACAGTTGACAAATGGAATGTTGCAGACCTGTAGTCTGAACCTGAGGATTAATAAACAACATGGCTGCTCTTTCGTCTTTCTATTATTTCCCTGGGAGTAAGCAATGCCAGTTTTGGACTTACCTCTGGGAAGAAGGCGTAACTTGGCAAGCGGGTGGGGAATGCAGAAATTGCCATGCTCCCCAGCTGTCAGTATCTCCTGTCTGGAAAAATGCTGCTAGCTTGGATACCCAGGAGCTTTAGGAAATTCACCTAAATTCTTAGGTAGGTAGGTATATAGGTAGCTAGCTAGCTAACTAGGCATGTTTCTATAGCAGATGGTCCCCAGCGTCTCTAGGTAGGGCTGGGAAAGGCTGGATTTTGAAGAGCAGTGCAGGACAAAATGAGAATAGTTGGTTCTCCGCATTTCAGTTCTTAGAAGAGATGAGCTTTTAATGCACATGTGCAAACCCTACCCCATTCCAAGCTTCCGTCCCATGGCTCTTTTAGCGCAGAGGTGAGAGCTGGTGGACTGGGTTTCAGACAAAAGGTTACCGGGGAAGGGGGGGGGGGGTTAAGAGCAAACTGGACAAACTGGTCAGCCTCCCCTGTCTTGTCCTGTGGAATCTGCTAGCCTTGCCACAGGCATTGCAAGATCTCTGAGGAGCTGAGGAATGAGAGCCAGTGAGCCAGAGCCTGGCGATCTTGGACATAAAATCAGGGTCTGGGGCAGGGGGCGGCACAGAGAGACATGTTTTAAATTGATTATGGATGGCTTTTGTATGTTTGTATATTGGGTTTTTTTAACTTGTTTTTATTGGATTTTTTTTTTTACTTGCGAGCCACTCAGAGTCACTTAGATGAGATGGACAGCTATACAAATCAGAATTATTATTATTATTATTATTCAGATTTGAGGACACAGGTAGAAGGAAGTCACATCTTTAGAGCCATAGGCATCTACCCTCAGGCATTTACTCTCTTGGTGGCTTTGAAGGGTTGCAAAAAAGTTAAATATTTCCTTCCTGCTGCAGTTCCATGTCATCCAGGTCTAGTTCATTGGATCGTTGTAGGGCCCAAGACAGCATGTTTAAATTGTGGTGGGTCTGGCCCATAACTCCCATATCTCCTCCCTCCCACATCACTTCATGAGCGAGGGCTACATATCCAGGTGAGCCCCTTTCCTTTCAATGGGATTGGGGGAACAGAAACAGCGCGGCTTTGCTTTGAATTCTCTAGCTTCGTATTTGATTCTTTCAGTTCTGAAAGAATCTTGGAAAGAAAAAGGGCCAAGTGAGATGGGCCGCTTTGCAAGGACCAAGAAAGAGTCTGATCTCACAACCATCTTCTTGGTTGGCTACTGTGGTGCAAGTGCCGTATTATTAGTTAGGGTTGACTGCAGTGTTTTCTCAGCTAGGAAAGGAAAAGGACTTCTAAATCTGCCTGCGGGAATTGAATGAAGTTTCACATGCTCCATAGTAGAAGACACTAGAGGCAGCTACAGTAAAGCAGGATGCGAAGAATGTTGAACCAGATAGACAGGTGGTAGAAGTGTGTTCCTGCTTCTCCCTTCGGCCCGTCTTGGCACTTTGCTGACTGACCGGTACTTGGCGCTGCGGTGTTGTTCCTAACCTTTGTCCAGCTTGGTGACAGGGTCTGCTTGTTTTGCACGGCACGACCTGCAGCTCTTGTAGCAAAGCCTGTTGTTGCATGATGCACTGAGGGGCCTGAGCCAGCATGTTGCCGAGCCTGATGCTGACTGGGGCTGGGAGGGAGTGACTGGCCAAGGTCAGCCAGCTGGTTTCCATCCATGCCTAAGGAGGACTAGACCCTGGATTCCCCCACTCCTAGTCCAGATCCTTCACCACTGCACCACAATGGCACTTTGCATGAAGCATTGCAAAACAGACTGGCAGCAGAAACCAGGACATCGTGCCTCCGACTCACATACCTCTTCAGTGACTGCAAAAGAATTCATCTGGGAGCCAAAAAGGTAGTGATGGGAGAGGTGGTGGTGAAAAAAACATTAGAATTGCTTTTGGCCAGCACTCAGATAAGAGAAAGGCCATAAGCAAATAGCAGACTTAGCTATATTTCTGTAAAATACGATTCCAGCAAGAATGTCTTGCTGTGAAATCCGTGTTGATATTGGCACCTCTGCCTCGTTACTAAGTGAATAAACAGTGTTCAGATTCCAAGGCTCATAGCTGAAAATACCTTCCTTCTCTTCTCCCAGCCCCTTGTCCCCACTTTTTCTTCCCCAAAGTACAGACATTCTAGCTTCTAGCTGTCTCCCCACAAATCCTCAGGGGGTTAAAAGGACTGCTTGCAAAAGCGAAGAAAGCCGTTGATAGAGCAAGTAGTAAGAACAGAATACTTAATTCTTAATTAAGAGTAGAATACTCTTCTGAGCTCTGATTGCTCTTACAGACTCTGTAACTTAGATTGCTTAGAACAGTCCCAACTAGGGTTTCTTGGTGCCAGAATAAACGCTTTTCTTTTAAGGCCCATAATGTATCTTGTGATTCCTTAGCAGAAATCTAGCCGTTGTCAAAAATATTCCAGGATTTCAGGCAGGAAGATCAAAAATTGGCCATCAAAAAAAAAAAGGACTAATTCTAATTGCTGTGGACCTCATTGGTGAGCATGCTGGGCTGTCTGTGGTCACCATGTTCCAACCTCAAAAGTTTCTGAAGGTGGCGTGGTCTGCATGGAGGAAAAGTTAGGAGCTGCTATCTCAAAAGAACAGCCTCCTCCATAATTAAAAAAAAAAGCGTTGGAACTCAGGGAATTCCTGGAAAATAAGCATGGCATGCTGCTTACAGGTTTGGAAGCATGTTTCCCCCATCCAGGGGAAACAAAAAAGCACACTGAAGTTCTCCAACCCTCAGGGCGAGAATCCAGTTTAAAGCACCCTGGCAAACATTCATGCCAGCTCTGCTTGAACACATTTAATGAAGAAGGAATCCACCATCTCTCAGGGCTGAATGGTTACGTCAATTTTAATTACGCAATTTACTGAGTATTAAAATAAGAGTAACAAATAATACATTCTATTGAATCATTAAGGGTACCATAAAAAGTAGGTAAGGACTGTGTAGGCACTTGAGGGGCCTGGCAGGAAGCCCGCAGGCCACGGAGCAGCTACAGGGTCTGGGTAGTCTCCAAGGGCAGCCCCATGAGTTTGCTGCTGGGTGGTTTTTTCTGACATTAAATTGGAATCTGCCTTCCAGTCTGTGTTCTTGGTTCTGCATGTCTTGCATTCAGGAGTGAGGGGGAACAGGTTGACGAGAGATGATTATAGCCCCCGCTTCAAGGGGGCCTGAGAGAGTCTTGCCTGGAATCGGGAGAGCTGTGGCCGGTCAGGGGTGCTGGTGCCGGCGGATCTGGCACTCTCAAACTCCGCTTCCCTTGCGTCCCCATATCCTGCCAAGGGCCCATTTGGGAGAGTTTTCAGCCCGCTAAGGTAGAATGTGTGTGCTCTTGGCCAATCCAAGCAGAAAAGGATACCCAGAACGCTTTGTGTATTACGTGCAAAAGCTTCCTAAACCTTAGCAGGGGAAAAGCTGACCTCTCCCCACCGAGCGATGCCACGGCCTCCGCCCTCCTGTGTCCAGCAGACGTGCCGCGGGATTCGGGCTGCTCGGCCTGGGAAAGGCGAGGGAGCAGGAGCAGGAGCAGGCGGGCTCCGCCTCGCTCGCGTCCATTACTCTTTTTGATTGACACTTTAATGAGGGTACAAGGGGTCGCCCCCCTGCTGGGGGGCTGGTTCATGCCCCGTTTATCTCACAGTCTCTGTTAGCCAAAAATAGCCGCCGGGCTCCGTTTCACCGGCCCGTGACCCACCATGATGGATTGAGTGGCGGAGGGGAGTTGGCAGCTGAAGTGTGTAGCAACAGTTTCTCCCTGTCAGCACAACACAATGGATTTGCTGATCCCTGGGTTTTCCCGGCCACCCCCGTTTGGGAGTCCCCGGCATCTTTTTGCTTTTCCACCAGGAGGTAGAGAGAGAGAGGGCTAGGGAGGAAAAAACAAAAAATGAGGCTGGGATCATCTCGCCAGCCCTCTTGAGAGGGCAGGTGGGCAAGGAGTAAAATCTCCCCTTTTCTCTCTGAAAAACCTGCATGGAGTGGATCCACTCAGGTGTCTGCAGCTTTAGAGCACGTAATTCAGCCAGGCTTTGTTTACACAACCACACTAAACCGACACGTGATTGGTTTGATTTCATTGTGGCTTAGCAATTTATGGAAATCTCAAGCACAGGATTTCATGGCTTCGTGTGTTGTGTGAACCCCCCAAGCAGAATTCATTCAATAAACCCTGTTCAACATCCAAAGCCTTCTACCCTGTTAAGGGAAGCCAGTCTGGATCTTCCACCAGACATTTCTTTCAATCTAAGTGCTCCTTCATAATCAAATCTGGGTGATCAGCACAGTGACCTGTTACGAAGAGGCAGGCATAGTTGGGTTGAATTGGTGGTGGTTTGCTTAGCACCAAAGAATCTGGCCTGGCCAAAATTGATGGCAGTTGAGCAGCATCTGGATGACTACAGCTGGCCCACCCTGGCTCAGATTCCTCTTCTGCTTGGGGAGACCTCTCCAGAAAGGGGAGCTTTTGTAGAAGAGAGGAATGGTGTTAAAAGGAAGAGTTCCCAGAACTTTGGAGACAGGAGCCCCCTGGTTGCAAATAAAGTTGTGCAGACGTTGTGGGTTTCCCTGAAATTTTATCTGGCCGTTGACAGGCATGGTATCGGAGCAGCCGCCAACCTGCTCCACGAGGGCTCCTCTTGAAACAGCTGCGGAGTCAGCACAAGCAGCCTCCCCCAGTGGAAAAAGTGGTCTTGGACAAGCTGCACGTTCCTCCTTCCCGTGTCTCCAGATCTTCTCCTTCTGCTCCTTGCTTTGATTTCAGTCCCTCCTGCTGAGCGCGGGGGCCCAGTGGCTCTTAAGGGCTCCCCACCTGTATCTAACCCCGCGGAGGAGCAGGTTAGCCCGCCTGGGTGAAAAGTTCACCTACCAGCCAGGCCGTCTGTCCCTCCGGCTTAATTTATCTGCTATTTGGCTAACCCTGCTCTGAACTCCAGGCTCCCTGCCGGAGGAGCTCACATTGGCCAGAGGCCTCCGCCAAGCCCTGGCTGGTCTTTCTGCTCACCCTCTGACTTGTGCGGGAAGGGCAGGCCACCGAGGAGCACGATGCAGCCACTGCAGAGCAGCCACTTCCGTGGGCTGGGAGCCATGGGGAGAGCAGCGTGACCCAGCCACTCGGCACAGGGGGGCTTGTGGGGGCCATTTAGTGGGAACCGGGAAAGGAAAGGACGTTTCGATTCCCGGGCAGTTCCTCCCACAAGCCTTTTCCAGAGCCGGCCTGGGGGCTAGCAGAGGGGTCCAGCCAGGATGGAAAGATGCCGCAGGAGCCGCCCCCAACCGTCAGATGAAAGCCCTGCCTGAAAACATCAGAAGGCTTCCAAGCATCCTGAGAACAAGGCTGAAAAACAGAAGCCTCTTTCACAAAGGAATCGAGAAATCCCAGAGCAGGTTTTGGCCCAGCACTAAAAGTTACTAGTACTTCAAGGGAAATGCCACAGAGTCCCTCTTTCACTCTAAGCTGTGGTAGGTTACATCATCACGCTCTGCATTCCTCCATTGCATTAAGGCGTATGTCATACCTGACCAAATGGAGCGGCCAGCCCCGTCAAAAAGAGCAACTCCAGCCAATGAGGAGAGGTATTGTGACCGAGCAAACTGCATCTGCTCAAGCTATCCAGGGTCAGCCGTGAGGGCTGAAGCCAGCCAGGCGGGAAGTCGAAAGTCTGAGCCGGGAACGGAACGCAGAACTGCAATGCTTCAACGTCCACAGCTAAGAAATGGGCGGCAGGAAGTCTGCTAGCACATAAAGGTGGGAGGAGGAGATGCATGGCTGGTGCTGGACCTGGCATGGAAATGCAGCTAGATTGCCCGATCCTACCGTACTGCTCTTCATTATGAAATGGCTCTAAGCCTCAGCATCCAAACCTGCAAAATGGGGAAAATTTATGACCAAATTTTGCAGAGGCTGAACAGATGTTGTGACCTTATTTGCACCTTTGCATTTTATAGGCTGCATGTTTACTGCATCTTTGATGTTGATCTTGGGGGAGCTAGCATATGGCACACATGATGATAGTTCGAAAGAATCTCGGAGCTGTTGCTTTGCTTGAAATGCCAAGACTGTAAAACTTAACAGCTGCCTGACAAGGAGCCCAACTGGAGATTTACAGATTCTTGGACTATTCTTGGCAATCTAAGCTTCACCTTTGGAGAAGCCTGTAGCTTGGCAACTGCGGTTTGAGAGAAAGGGGGGGAGGCAAAAGGCTACGTGTACCTGAACATCGCCAAGCCTCAAATCTCAGCAGCTAAGTTTTTTCATACCCCCTTTCTGCTTGCTTCCTCCCCTCGATTTCTGTGTCTCTTCTTCCTTTCCCTTTGTTGTCTTTCTTCACTCCTTCTGGCAGTGATCCTCAGCAGAACAACAAAGGCCTTACAACAGAGCCCCTCCTTTCATCTCTGAAAGTCGGGCCAATTCAGGATCCCTGAAGCACCCTAGCAGAATAAACTAAGAGGAGGGACTTGTCATTGTGTCCTGCCTACTACAAAACAGCCCCCTAGGATTCTCCAGCCAGAGAAGTCTCCACGAAGCCAGGATTTCCATCAGAACTGGCCACCAGCCGCTGGGAAGTCATGTATGGACTAGCCTTCTCTCTTTTCACCATCCACCCGCCTAATGCAAGTTTGCTAGACTTTCCAGTTTAGAAAGAAAACTTTCTGGTGGCACATTTGGGCATCCATTGGGATGTGTCCTGGGGGCTTAAGTTGCACAGGTGTGACCAGCAGTGTTGCACCAGTGTAAGCTAAGGAAGGGAGGAATCTTGATCCTTCTTAGAAGATGGGGGCACGCTTAGCTTGTCCTTAGTCTCCCTTTGAGTTACTTGGGGCTTACTCGGTGGCCTCTGAACAAGAACAGTGCAATTTGCACTAGACCAAGTGAATTGGGCAGAAAATGCCTTCTTCATTTCACTGGAGGGGGAAATGTTTGCTTTCCCCATTTTTTTCCCCAAAGGAGAAGGTATTTGTGAACTTCTTGCCTGTAGAGCCCTGGCATTTATCTTAATTATGAGGCAGCTGAGGAACATCTGTGTACAGTCCTATCCCTAGTGGTCCATGGGCTTCCTACCTTCTCCCACTTCCATGAAATCTCAAGAAAGTGTGTGTGTGTGTGTGTGTGTGTGTTGTGTGGCACATGGGGAAATATCAGCTAAAGATGTCTAACCAGGGCTTAAAACAATTCTCCAAACGCATGCTACAGCATTTGGCAACAGAAGTTTCTTTCATTCAGGAAGAAAAGCTTTAAGGATGTGCAAAGGAGACATTAGCACAATATTATTCCCAAGTGGAACTTGCCATTGTTGGATTAAAAACTGGACCGTAGCCTCTACCTACTTCTTCCCCAACACGTTGCTTCTAGCATCACAATTTTCCCCAGGCAGCTCATCCCTCTGTTCTCCTTTAAAAATGATGACAAAAAGTAGTGGGTGGGGTAGAAGCCTGACAGAATTAAATGAAAATGAACAGAAATTCCTCCAAGAATGCACCAGGGTGTCTCTGCAGCATACCACGCTGGTAACACACCCATGGGTGTCTACTAGCTGGAAGACATAAACTTCAGCAGAGGATTTTGAGGCCTCAAGGAATGTGGTCACTTCCCTCCACCTTTCTTCCCGTCTCATAACACGACCCTGGCCCCACCACCCACCCAGGGCTGCAACGGAGCCTGGTGACGGAGGACTGCAGGGCGTGTGTATCTAGGGTGTGCCTCTGGCCCTCAGAAGGCCTGTGGGACGGAGACTGGCCACGGGTGCACCACCAAAGTGAAGCGGATAAAGACTGCATCAAACGTTACTTTGGGTGAGAAGGGTCTGGCTAACTAGCTGGCACTTTGTGCTGCAAAGCTGGGTTGTTTATCACCCACATCTAGTAAGGGGCACAGAATATTGGGGCCCAGGAGAGAGTGGCTGGCAAGATCCACAGCGGAAATCATTCTAGCCCTAATTGTATTCTTCAGTCTTTTTTTTTTTTTGAGCTGTTTCTTATTTTCAGTGCTCATTCAAAAGCCAAACGAAGACATACTCAGAGACCGTACTGTGACTTGACCATTTTTATGCACACGCACAAGCACCAGCAGCTGATTTTCTGCTCACAATGAACCGCAGAGCCAAAAGCTGGACTCTCCTGGAAAGGTTTCCTCAGCTCCTTCCCTGGATTCATCAGCTCCATGCAGAAGACGGCCTGGTTATCCTCATGGGGTTTGGCTCCGCCAGCTGCTCCCTGACAGCAGTGACGTGCAGAAACTGAGGAGGTCTCCACCGAGGTCAGCGTCAACCTACCTTGCAGTTCCTTCAACAGCAGACAAAGGATATGGTTCTGCGTGTCTTGCGAACAGAGACTGGCTCTCTGCTGTTGGAAACAGGATGCTGAAAAGTATTGCTGTGTGCGCCAGGAAGACAGCGCTTCCATTCGTATTGTGCACCCAGCCATGCCAATGTAAAACGCATTCCTCTTCAATGAGACCATGGGTTGGATCCAGCTTTACTGAGAGAGGACCTATTGCAATAAATGAGAAAGCTTTAAGGGTCCAATTAACCCTCTATTATTATTATTATTATTATTATTATTATTATTATTATTATTATTATTATTATTATCTGAGGCTGTTTGTCTCCTGTGAAGATGGACCAGCAGAGGAATGCTCTCACCCCTGTCCCCTCAAAGCAGAACCTCAAGAACCACACGCCGCTTCTTCGGTTAGCAAAATGCACTGCCTGTCAACGGAGTGGCGGGAAGCCAAGCAAGATCTACTCAGTCACCCAAGGCAAGCTTTCTACCCTCAAGCCAGCCAAAAAGGAGGAGGGTGGAACTCCTCTGAGATGTATCCAGCTCAAAACTGCTTACAAACTAAAAAATGGAAGCATCTCGGTGCTAAAAACGTTGCCCTGACATGTCCTGGTTTGTTTTCCCTTCCACGATAAGCCAGTCCATCCTTCACAGGCCTCACTGCAACCTACGAGAGCAGGATCCCAGCCCTGACAAGGGCCCACAAGGTCCTGATTCCCAGCAACTCTTAGGTCCGTCCTTTGAAAGTCTTCATACAGGTGTAGCTCCCAGCAAACTTGTGGATTTCTTCCAGCGCCGCTTGTGGAAAGATGCTGCCGAGGAAAGAAACAGAGATTCGTTGGCATCTTAGAAGAACAACATGGAACTGGAGAGAGAGAACAAGGCTGGATGCTGTTGCTGTGATCTCAATGTGTGGGCAACGGGTTCGGCCAGATGCAAAGGGTAACCTCCTGTGAATCTGAATCTTGAGCAAGGACTGCGTAACTCTGAATGAGCACCTGCCCTGCCTGCAAACGTTCCCCAGAAGCTACTGCTGGAAGCACTGCCATCCTTCCTCGCCAACTGGTTGTCTAAAGCTAGGGGTGTTAACTTCTGGCCCAGCCCTGCTTTAGGCGAGAAGCACATTTTTGGCAGCTTTAACAACAGGCAAGAAATGGTGTAGCTCTTGTCTGGCAATTGGCCAGCGGCTTCCAAGAGCTTGAGCTTGGTTGCATTCCCGCTTTCAGTAGCAAGCTTCTACGTGGCCTGCAGATGGTAGGTGCCCACCTTGCTCAAAGAGGCAAAGGCAGATCGGCAGGCTGGGTTTCTTCCAGCAAAGAAAACACCATCCAGAAACACAAGCATCCTGGAGCTGGAAGGGAACATCAAGTCCCGCCATCTGTTTGATGTGGGAATCCAAAATGAAGTATGCCTGGTGGGAGTCAAGAAAGTCAAGATGGCAGTTGCAACCATGCAATCAAAGCCCCGCCCCTTTTTTGACACACATCTCAAGGTTGTGACTGCCATCTTATTTTTTTGAGAGCCCTGGTGCCTGGCAAGTGCCTCCCTAGGCTCTTCTTGTAGTCATCAAGGAAAGGAAAGAACGAAAGGAAAGGAAAGATAAATGAAGGGAAGGGAAGGGAAGGGAAGGGAAGGGAAGGGAAGGGAAGGGAAGGGAAGGGAAGGGAAGGGAAGGGAAGGGAAGGGAAGGGAAGGGAAGGGAAGGGGGGAAAGAGAAATAAGTAAGTACATAAATACATACGTACATACGTACATACATACGTACATACGAAAGGGAAAGGCACTATTAAACCCCTCTGACCATTGCAAGTTTTTTCTACAATCTGTTGGGCCCTGTGCTGAATTGAATGCAAAGGTCTTGACCTTCAAGGGCTTGAAAAGGGCTCTCTCTCCAGTTGTACCTTCTCAAGGCTAAACCTAGATCTGGTCATCTTCATCACCCTTCTCTGTACTGACTGCCAAGGTAGGGGCTGACCGGCACAGAGCAGAGGGCAGCTATTCATTCTCCCAACTCACAAGCTCTACTTGCTGGTGCCACCCAGGAGGCATTCACCTTGTCAGCAGCCCCCTTGTCCTGCCGGCTCATATTCCACTTGTTATCAACTGTCAGCCTTCCAAGGTAGAGCAGACAGGAAATATAACCAGATGACCTGATTCTACTTTATTGTAAGGCTACATTAACAGAATCTCGCAAGTCTGAAAGTACAATTCTCCTGCCATCCCTTTTACAGCCCGAGAAACTAGGGAGGGTCCCTTCTGAGCCTTTTCTCCACCCATTATGCAGCTGTGGGCTGTGCTCCCTCTTATCCGACCATTCCCTAGGCAGCATCTCTTCAGCGTCTCCCAAGGCCTTTCCCACGTACCATTACAGCAGCTAAGGAATGGAAAGCTTCCTTCCATGGGGTCTGCATCCCCAGTGGTTTATTCCCCCCCCCCCCAAGATGTTAAATGTCTTCTGAGATCGGCTTCTTCCTCAGAAGAGGCAGCGACTGAGTTAGAGCACAAGGGAAGAAGAGCCCTGAGTACCTTTTCAGGACAACAAGGATGTGCATTGTCCACGGGAGGAGGAGGAAAGCTTGGTTCTGCTGAACAGCCTCAACCGTCCTTCGGGCCACCATCTCTGGCTTCAGTGGAGGAAAAAGGTTGGGAAACCTGGAAGAGAAACCGAAGCAACCTCAAAAGAGGGCTCCAAGGCGGACTTCAAGCATCCTGCTAGGCCAGTTTATTTTTTGGGGTTCACCCAACCTGCTAAGCCTGTCTTTGGAAGGTTCCTCCAGGGAGATGTGCCTGGCACCAAGTTTTTATTCTTCTTTTACTTTTTATTCTTGCAGGCATTTGCATCCATTCTTCTCTTCATCTAAACACAACAGCTGCCAAGACACTTTGTAACAACTGTAGCTTCTGTTTTAATTTCTCTGCGTCCTAAATCTTAATTGGACTAAAATACTGTGTATTTTAACAGTCCATTTTCCTAGCCACTCGGAAAAACCTGATTTTGAACAGCTGATAAATAAATAAACGAAATATTCTGTCTTAATGTCCCGAATAAATCCTCCCATACTATTTTCTCCGAGAGCGCCTTCTCCCATTTCCTCCTCTCTAGAAACAGCAAATTCTTTCCCTGAGCTGTCACTACCCGCAGCTTTGTGGGTGCCTCCCGTTCCCCCCACCCCAGCCCCAACCCAGTCCGGAGGACAGAAAATGCCAGGCACCCCCTTTGCAGCTGCTTCTGTATGCAGAGACCACCCTTCTTGTGCCTGGAAATGCCCTCGACTGCTGTTTTTCTTCCAATGCTTTTTCCCCCCCAATTGCTTTCCCTGGCTGGGTGGGTGGGGAGCAGAGTTCTTAGGTGATGGGGCGGCTACCCCAGGTCAACCGGGGATTCCCTCGGCACCCACCTGATCCGCATCCCTTGAAACATCTCCGTGCTGGTGTGGAAGGGCAAGACTGTGGTGGCGTTCACCCCTGGGCAGTCCAGCAGGCCCAGCGTCAAGCTCTCCATGAAGGCAAAGGAGGAGGCCTTGGAGGTACAGTAGTCAACCGCCCCAGGTATGGCCGACAAGGCCAGGACCGAGTTCAGGCAGACAATGTGTCCTTTCTGGAGCTCCAGCATCCGCGGCAGGAAGGCCTTGGTGGTCTGAGGGCCAAGAGGGCAAAGCAGCGCTGGCACAGGGGGTACGTGGTGAGCAAGCAGCAGCTGCCACGCATCACTGCAGGGCGGAGGGCCACCACTGGACCGTGCCGGCCAGCCTCCTCAGCAAGGCTCCTGTGGCGCCTGCGGTCCCTGCCTCCCGTACATTGGGTGCTTTGCGGCCATTTCAGCATGTTTTTCCCCTTAAACGTTTGCTACTTTTGCTAAGTTTTGAATCTCCGATGCTGTTCTGAATATATTTTATGTCTGCATCTATGTTACAGACTACAGACATCGTGCCTGCCTGGTAGGGCGGTTCAAAGGAATTTTTTTAATCCCTGGGCAAGTTGACTAAACAATGGCTCAGCCTTGGCTCTGTTGAAAGGGCCTGCTGCGTTGGGCTGCAGAAAAGGAGGGGAAGGGAGCAACTTGCAAAGCACTGCAGAAGCTCATTCAGTGATGCAGAGACTTTGGCAAGCTACGGAGAAGAAGCAAAAACAACTTCTGCAAAGCTCAGGGATGTGTGAGATAACACTGTTTTTAAAAACACAGGTGCCATCTGAGAGCCTGACAAAATCCACAAAGTGCTAGAGAATTCACCCCAATGACTCCCTGAAGGATGCTGGGACGAAACTGACCAGCCAGCCTCAGCTCTGCCTTATTTTTCCTGGTTGCTTCCTCAGCGCGGCGATCTGGGCACGTCCTGCCCGCCTGCCCCCTCCCACTGGGGCCCGTCTCGGCAGTCGGCCTGTTCCTGAAAAGTTCCCTACCCAGAACTGTCCCAGCGCGTTGATGTGTTGCGACTTCAGCAGGGCATGGTCATCGCTGTCCACGAGACTCTTGCCGTGAACAACTGCTGCGTTGTTCACTAGGATGGTGACATCCCCCACCTGGAAAGGGGGAGAAAAAAGGAAGGAGAGATGCCCAGTCACCTGCTGCATCTGGCTGGACCAAAATCACATCCCAACCCCCAGAAACATCTCTCAGAGGAGACAGGCCGGTGAATGGAATGAGGAGGGTTCTCCCAGGGTCAGGGTGGCCAAGAGGGATCTCCCAGAATCTCCTAAGAGAAGATGATACAAGATAAAGGGGGAATCCAGGTCTTCTGAGGTTCTCCAAGATCGCCTGAAAGCTCGTGAGATGCAAATATTTGGAATCCATAAAATATGGAGATCTCTTGAGATTTCAGCCTGTCTGAATTTAATTCCTGGTATTCACAGTTACCGTCTTAAGGATGTTGCAGGCACTGGGGCTATTTAAACCATGGTTTCTTGATCAAGCCATAATGGCTTGATTTTTAAGCCATTGTGGGGAGACTTGCATATCCCAAATAGCTAGATGTAGTGTGTGAGTAACGGTTTTTTGTATGTCTCACAAAAATCCAGAACAACATGGATCAGAGCATTGGACTCCATCTTGGTTCCTGCATCCTTGTGTGATCTGTCAGAGGACTTGGGCAGGCAGGGTTGAAGCAATAGGAGGGATGATGGATGATTGGATCCATTCTCTGCCCCAACTGCGCTCACTCACTCGCTCGCTCATACTAATTTCTCTCCAAGGCTGCAAGCAAGAGCTGCATTCAAATTGCTCACTCTTGGTCACTTTGCATTAAAATGCCATCTCTGGTTACCAGTTCTCTGCACTTTCTGCCCTTTCTGCCTGGGCAACAGCAGCCAACCCACCTTTTCCCGGACAGCCTTGGCTTGTTGGTAGACTTCTTCCCGATTCCCCACGTCACAGACGAAGTAATGGCACTCGGTTCCCATTGCTCGGATCTCCTGGGTAGCCTCCTTCAAGCATTTCTCAGTCCGACCCCACAGGATAATCTGCAAGACACACGTCCTTGTATTTATGGGGGAACCTTTGTGTTATTCCATCCTAGTTTCTCAGAACCGGTCTTGAGAAGGCGATACAAGATAGAGGGGGGACCCTTGCATCCCCAGAGACCAGCAAGGCCTTTCCCAACCCCAACTCCCAAATAAATCCTTGCCAGAGCCTACAAAGCTTAAGCAAATGAGCCATGCCACTGCACGAAAGATCTTAGAACAAGCTCTTCAAGGGGTGGATGGGGGGAAATTGGGTAACTAGTGCAGCAACATGGATGGGACAAACCAGCATCACGGCCCACACCAAACCCATGCCAATCCAGCAGCTCAACTAGGTGCTACATAATGGGCCACTGAGAAGTCAATGGCTCTCTAGCAGCCCTTTGCTCCATACTGAAAGCTTCCTCCCCTCCCAGAAGAAGCTTCTGCTTTTCTGCCTTACTCTCAGACAGCTTGGCACCACTGCTGGAAGAATTTGGACAGTCTTTGGTCAGGATTGGAAGCAGTGCAAGCAGCTGCTGGCTCTCAGATCAGATCAGATCATACCCAGGCATTCATCCAGATTACCTTCTCCTCCTTCCCTCTTTTCATAAGCCAGGATACTTGCAAGAGACACATTCTCCTTTTCAAACAACTACTGACCAGAAAATTGTCAAGGACCCCAGACCAGCAAGGAACAATACTCCCATTGCAGAAAGTCAGTGTGTGGAGGCTCCCTCGCTCGATGACTAGTTTGGAGGACCCCAGGTATATTTGCGGGGGGGGGGGTTACTGGCAGTGACAAGATGCCACAGCCACCAAATTTTACACAGCTAAAGGCACCCAACCCAGGAGGATGGCTACGCTTTCCAACTGCCCTCCACAGTGGTCTCTTCCTTCAGGACTGGGTTTCTGGGTGCACACAATGTCGAAGCCAGAAGAGACTGACCCAGTTTTGCTGCACAAAACTTTTAGCTGCCTTTTCCTGATTGACTAAAAATAGAGCTGTGGAGAGGAGGATGTCAGCAGATAGTTCCACTCAAAGAAGCTGTCATGTTGTGGCCACCATCTTGACTTCTTAGCATACCTGCAGACACCCCTGGGTCTTCCAGGGGCGGTGGGGAGGCAGCTAATCTCAGCCAGCCATGATTATGTTTCTCCTCTCAAATCTGAACTGCAGGCAACTGAAAGAGGGAGGTGTTCAACCCTCCCCTCCCACTTCCTCTGGGGAGAGAATGCCGCCATGGTAGGACTTTCAACTGCTGTTTACACTTTATCCATTGACCTGCGGTCAACAGATACAAAGGTAGCATTCGGCAGCCCTCAGGAAGGATGAAATATCTCAGATTCTGTAGCTCTAACAGGGGTAGTGATTCTGGCCCTCAATTAATGGTGAAATGGCCCACAGTTACGTGTGCAAACCCTCTTTCCCTGCACCAACTGCTCCCCAGCAGGTCGCAGCCTTCCGGGCTTCCGTTTGGTGCCAAAGCACCTGCCCATTCAAGCCAGGCCCGATGACAATTTCAGAAGAGCTATTTGGTAATCTTGTGTGCAGACAAGAGTGCTAAGACATCTAAAGGTCTTTACTGAAGAGGGAGAAAACCTCTTGATGCAGAGGGGCTGACAATCAGGGCAGATCGCTGAGAATTAGGCAGGGTGGGAAGGCGAGGAGGAGGAGGAGGTGTTGGTCAAGAATGGAAAGGTGGAAGCGTCCTTTCAGCAGTATCAGGAGTTAAAACAGGGCAGAAGAGACCAAAAGCACTGCGCGTACTTTGTGTTGTAAAACTGAAAGCCCTGGAAGCTAATGCTAACTGACAATGCAATCCTAGGTAGGTGGGTTTGGTTTTGTGTTTTGGTGCATGAAGGAACCCCATCTCAAGTGAGGGAGGAACTACAGCCTCTGCCTGGTCATTTCCACATGGAAGGCTTCAGCTTCACTTCCACTGTGCTCAACTGTAAAATCTGGAAGCCTCACTACTTCTCAGCACACAAAGGGGGTCAGTCAATTATTCGGACTGTCTTCCCAAAAGTTTGGAGACACTTTCTCCAACATTCCCATCCATCCCACTGCTGTAGTTTTATTCCTCCCTAAGGCTGGGATAAGCAAACCAATGCCTTTCAGATGTTTTGAAACGCATCCCCCGTGTGTCACAGCAAGCACGGCTAATGTATTCCATGGGTACCAGCTTGGCTAGCCCTGGCCCAAGGGAATCCTTTTTGCAGCCACTTTCCCAGCAAACTCTGGTCTCCACACCAGAGGCAAGGGTCAAAAAAGGCAGTGGGTGCACTGAATTGGAAGCTGACCAAATCAGTCCCTGGCCTAGCCGGACGAGCATCCTCCGGAGTCTGGGAAGAACGGCCACGCCGCAAAGAAGGAAAATTGACGCTGCAGGAGGGAAAAGATCCAGTTCAGAAACATGGCAGCAACCAAACTCTCCGGCCCCTTCTCAATCCGCCCCCCAAGTCAGGGACAGAGTCGCTACCAGGTCATTGGAAGAGCTCCAGATCGTCCAAAAGGCAGGAAATCCCGTTTCCCACCTGCCTGCATTTGTATGAGACTCTCCCTCCTCCAGAGTCCCATCGGCGTCTTCCACGAGGAAGAGTCTGCCGTAGCCAGTATCGTGTCCAACCACATACATAGCAAGGCTTCGTTGCAGCCAAAGGTGTGCAGTGGCCTCGGTGCTCACCAAGCAGGCTTTACAGCTTCACACATTCCGCAGTCCCAGCCGGTTGCGGCTCCTGTGATAAACAAACCATAGCTAAGCACAGGGGTGGTAACCAACTCATAGCTCCTCTGTCCAGTGCCTGAAGTCCTCCTCTGACCAGGCCTGCTGCAAACAGGAGGCTCAACTCCCTGCCCTTCTGATGTGGGAAACGGGGGAAGGCTGGGGTGGGGCCATGAAAAGAGGCAACAAGTCAACCTTCTCCATTGCAGCCCCATCCTCCCCAGATACACGTCTCCACAAGAAGGTTGTGTGTAAGGACGAGTAAAAGAAAACAAGGAACCGGAGAAATCCAGTCGTCCCCTCCTCTTCCATCTCCCACTGGATGGTAAGGGTACTGGCCCACCTTACAGAGCAGTTGCCAAGTGAGTTGGCAGAAGCTGCTGTGCTTTGAAAAGCTAGCACGTTAATAGCCCCAACCAAGGTGTACCTACTCTGAGGCAAGTCCCACCGAAGCAAAGAGTTGCCTGAAGTTGCTGGGAGTCAAGGGGCATATAAATGCAGCAACAACAACAACAATAATAATAAGCACCTTGGGTGCCATCCCAAAACATCTGGAGCACCCCTTGAAGACCCTCAGCATTGACAAAATCATTGTCAGTCCATTGCAAAGGGCAGCTTTACTTGGACCAGCTTCCATCCTGCCACGATACCTTGAAAACCACCAAACAGCAACATCTGCCTGTCCCAGGTCCTTGGGAAGGACTCGATAGGTGGACAACAATGCCAAATCCAGCCTAAACATCTGGCTGACTATGCTTGATGATGATCATCATCATCAATAGCAATGACTTATCCCTAGTCCGTATCTCTACAGGGTTGCATTATTTCATGTTAGCCTAAACACAGCCTTGAAGTCCTGCTTCTCCTCATTGCCCTTTTAAAGCATGGACAACCTTACACAATCCTTGCACACTTATATTCATGCACCCACAGGGGCCTGGTGCTACTGGACTGCATCACATACAGAAAAAAAAAACGAAAAGGGGCATCAGGTGAGGTCACAAGCTATTGTGCCCATTCAAAAGAGAGGTGAGCAAAGTTGGTGTCTTCATCACTGAGTTGCTTGTTCTCACGGCTTGCCCCACACAGGTTTTCTTTGAGAAAATGCCACCCAGATCACAGCCTGGCAGTAATGATTCCTTTAGCAACAGTGCTCTTTCATCTAGCAGGCAAGGAGACATAATTAAGCAGCCAGATGGCTAAAAAGGGCAGCAACGACAGCTTCCCGGGTAATTAAGCCTAATTTATGGCCAAAGAGGAAGGCAAATGCACTTTTAGCACCAGCAAGGTGGCCTTCCCTTACCCGAGCAATTAATTAGAACCAATTTACTCCTTGCAAGGACACAGGTCAAACCTGGCCATTTCGACCCTTCTCTGCCAGTGTTCAGCGATGCTGTGCCACTAGGGCGCCAGCCATCTTTAAAAAGCGCAGAAAAAGCAGAGTTTTTACATTCCCATTTAGAGCACGTTGGCAATGTTTTCAAAGTTCAAAGCTTGGCACAGTATGGAAAAAGACGTACCTTGTGCATCAACCCAACTGGCTGGGTTGGGTGTCCCTACAGAAAGTCCCTTATGGATGGCAGAAGGAAAACTAGATATAACGTGGTGTCAGTTATGTTAAGAGTTAAAGCCGTCAATGAGTGTCTACAACTGCAGACACGTCTACGTTCACGTCTTGGTCTCCACGCTGCTCATCTCCTCCGTCACTTTGTCTCAAACAGCTTGGCCCACCTCCAGGACTTGCCCGGGACATCGGCCTTTCAGCCCATCCTGAAGGCTGTGAATCGGCAGGAGGAACTGTTGCCAACTCAAAGCTGCTCAACGGAGTTGCCGGAGTTACATAATCACCGCAGAAGAAAAGTGGCAGTGGGAGCCACATGGAACAGCAGCCACAAAGGAAGTGAAATCTGGACTCAAAAAGCCACAGGGAAAATGAAAGGTGGCACAGGACCAAGAGAAACTACAAAGCAACATCTGGAGGCATATCTATTAATATGGGCATAGAGGGCAATTTGGAAACCAAAGATCCCTAGGGACAGCTAGGGCAGCAGGATGCAATCAAAGCAGATACCCGTGGGTCACCAACTTACCTCCCCCCTGCCCATACTGACTGGGGATGTGGTTATTTTGTTTATTATATATGTTAAGATCGCCCACCTCCACAAAGGCTCTGGGCAGCTTACAGAATATCCTGTACGTAGTTTTCAAGGCTCCACCAAAACCACACAAATGCCCAGACTAAAACAGCAGCTCCAATGTTCAGAAAAAAGATTCCCCGGGGGTTGCGCAGGGCCCCTCACCCCAGTCCTGAACAGAGCCAAGTCTGAAGGGTCTTCCAGAACCCCTGGAGGGTGGGAGCTGCCCGCATCTCCTGGGGGAGGCTGTTCAGAGGGCAGGGGCAGCGACAGAGAAGCACACTTCCTCCGTCCCTCAAGACAACCTGGAGCACACCCACTCTGCCCAACAGGATGGGCACAAAGTATTGGTAATAGGCGATTCCTCAGATCATCATGATGGGCTTTTTTTGAATCGCACCTGGAACCCACTGGCAACTAGTGCAGCTCACGTAGCAGTGATGACACAAGAAGCACCAGTTACTGCTCGCGACACTGCACTTTGAACCAACTGTAGCTTTTGGACAGAGGGCAGCCCCACATAGAGTCCATTGCAGTAGTCCAATCGTGAAGTGACTAGGGCATGAGAGACTGTTTGAAGGGCTGTCATCTACCTTGGCCCACCACGTCTGGAAGAGAGTACCTGAGAAAGGCTGCTTACTGAGCAGTTCATACAACCCACCAATCTCGCCAGATGTGATTGATATGGACTAATGCAAATGCAAACCAGTCATGGATGTCCACCTAGCCAAAGGAAGCCCCGCCTCGTTGGAAGTCACTCACGGCCCCATCACCAATCAGAGTATGCTATGGGACAATACAATAACAGCCAACCCACTCACTGCTTAGGCTGGAAGGGCAGAAGAGAACAGATCTGGCCTTCACCAAGAGCTTACATTTTCAACTGAAAACCCCAAACCATCTGTACACGGGGTGCATCCGGCCCAAAGCAGCCAACCACAGAAAGAGAAAACAAGATGGCAAAATGGTAATCATCACCCAGTTAAAAAGCTAAAGCATTTACAAGGTGTTTATAACCTGCAAGTTTCATTTTCAGAAAGGAGTGAGAGCAAGCCAGTGCCCAAACAGCGTGCAGATGCATTCACAGAAGAGGAAAATCCTTGGCAGCATCACCATCATCCCACCCCATGTAAGTCCTAAATTAAGTTCAAATATATATATAACAAATTTTAAGGAGGGGGTAGACAGAAAGTTGCCTTGAGAAGTAATGAGCTTGCCTGGACCACAGCAGCCGAATGGCCCTCTGGCTGAAGGTTATGTTGCTTGTCATCTTAACGTGTGAAATGCTTCACAACAGACGTCCACCCAACTCAGTATGTTTCAAATGCCCCGGACTCCAATTCCCATCGGTCTTGTTGGGAGGGATTATGGGATTGAGAACACCTGGTTGTAAAGTCTGCTGACATAATGTATGTCAGGAACAGTGAATCCAGATGTTGCTGAACCTCAACTTCCAGCAAGCGTCACATCTTAGCCTGGCTGGAGCTTGGAATCCAACATCTGAAGACCCACTCTAATGTAAACAGAATGCCCTTTGTTGTGCTGAGGTTATGCTAGGTTGGCTAATTTGGAACAGTTGCAATACTCTTCATTAAAATCCCTGATTTCATTGTGACCTTTTTAATGCTGAGATGAGTTTGAATGGATTTTCATTCTTCATACAGTCCCCTGGAAAAAGGGTCATTTTCAAAAGCAGCTTACAGGTTTATAAAATCATTCTGTTAGCAAGCAGCTTGAACCGGGATGTCCAACATAATACAATTATGTATTCCGGCCATGAAAGCCTTTGACAATACAATTATGTTTTCCTTTGAGAAAATCTAGAGTATAATCCTTTGCTGGGACTTTGGTCCTTGAACGAGCTAAATCACAAAGAATGTGGAGCATTTAAAGCAGATTAAATCAGCTACGTACATAGGATGTAGCATCGAACAACTTTATAGCTGAAATGCTCAAACATTTCACCTGGTTCACATTTTTTCAGGGAGTTGACTCAATACCTAGAAATTCTACAGTTTTCAGCTAAAGGTTGATTGTGGCAGGTATGAATCACATTAAATCATTTTTTAAAATCTAAAATGCATTTAAAACATATATGCCAAGTTAAAATGTATTAAAGTGGGTTTTTAGGGCAAAATGAACATAAGAGTATTTCCTGAAATATACATTTTAAACATGAATATAAATCTTCATGCATTTCCATTTTTTAAAAATCCAGACACATGATTTTTAAGTAAAGACAAGATTCAGGTAACACCCTAAAACTTGAAGGTGATTTGGGATCCGTCACTATATCTTGCAGCCTGAGCTGCCTGCAGTCAGGATGAAAAGAGAGCAGCTGTGCCTTGAGTTTGAGGCACTGGAAAGAACTTTATAAAATAATACTATTATAAAAGCCATTATAGCTACGGCTGAAACATTAAAAACCTGCAAGCACTAGAACAGGAGCGTGCATATATCTAGAGTTTTGTTCTGCATTACAGTAATTATTGCAACCTTGTTTCAGCCACGATTCAATTTTGTTTGGTGCAATAAACTTGGAAGGATCAAACAATAAAATTGTTTTCAACAGGTAAAACACAACAAGGTCTCAGTGAACTGCCCACAGAACTCTGCTTGGGCCTCCACACCTTTTTATGCAAGCTGAAACAAGAATATCCTCTGAAGGCATCTCTCTGGTATGAGATCCCCCCCCCGCATACACACACACAAACGTTTGCTCACTCCTGTATAGACATGACTGCAATTCTCACTCCCTCAAGATCTTTGCCAGCAGGCAAACCGGAACGTCGCCAGCCTGTTTCCGTGCTTAATTGGCTGACCCAGCCAACGCCCCCTCCCCAGTTGCCCAAGGCAATTTCATAATGCTGCTTCCCAAAGATCCAATTTACTAAGCACCGTCTTTCGGTGCAGCGACACCCCCCCCCCATTAAAATCCTGCCTTTGCTTTTCAGAAGATCTCGGATAATGGGACTGGAAAAGATTGATTTGCGATGGATTTTGGAAAAAACACAAGCAACACCGTGGCCATGGCAGCCACAGGCTTGGCAATACGGTGCATGATTGCTCCCAATGCCTGGTTCACTGGCGCTCATTGCGCCATCCCCAGTTTTGTGGGAGTTGGTGCCTTCAAGGGAGTCGTGACACCTGGACAAGCCCCTGAAATGTTCTTGGCAGGAGAGGAGTGACTGACCCAAAGTCACCAGCTGGCTTTTGTGCCCAAGACAGAACTAGGACCCACAGTCTCCTAGGCACCTTTCACCCCTGCGCTGCCCTGGCTGCCAGGCTGGAGTTAGGCCTACCGTACCTGAGCTCAGAAATCTGTAGAGTCCCAGATGCAGCCCAGAGGAACCGAAGCCTCTCACCCTCGCTGCTACAGACCTAACTTTCTGCAGCCCAGAAATGCTGGGAGCCTGGCTGGGAGAACATCGGTTTTAGGCCTTGGAAAGGGCCCCAGAGGCAGTGGATGGGCTAATATGCTGAAGGCAATTTATGGGCCAGTCCAAATATAGGCAGAAAACGAACTAGCTGGGCAGGCTGTGGCAGGCAAGTAAATGTGCCAGAGAATGGAGATATGGACATGATTTGGCACCTGCTTCGAACAGAAGTGAGCCAACTGAAGGATCGGCCACGGGGAGAGAGAATCTCTTCAGAGGCAATCCGAACGCTGCTCTGACCATTCAGCCGAGGGAGAGTCAGGAAAGTCTTCTGAATCCCACAGCATGCCCCAGAGCAACGGAGGGCTTCTGGGCCTGGACAAAGGACTCCCACTCCCGCATGGCACAGACTGGCAGGGGGTGGAATAAGGTTCCCGGCCGGGCTTCTGTCCTGAAGGGCTCTCCGGCTCAGCAGTCAGCTCACCCAGCAGACATGGGAGGCGTTCTGATAAAAGCCACCCAATGGCGTTGGCCTTGGTCAACCCCCTTATCGAGTTTTGCAAGCGGCGGCCTTGGGGGTGGGCAGGGCGCATGTGCAATCAGAGGGGTGGGTGCAACTTCTCCATCCAGACTGTGTGCAGGAAAGACGAGAAGTCGGAAAGGCTTTTGGTTTGGGGCAAAAGGCTGGCTAGACTCTCCCGCGAACCGGACCGCGGGTTAGCCGCACAGCTGTTGCGCTCGGGTCGCCTCCGATGCCCCCACAACGAAGCTGGAGGCTGAAAAAGCTACCAAGCAAAGGAGTCCACGTTTCTCCACTGTTGCCACATCCAGCCCCGGGGACACCGCCCGGCTTCCCTCAAGGGGAGCGTCCTTGCCTAAGCGTCGCTAACCACGCGCAGCACGGCCCGCGGGATTCACAGAGCAGAGAGCGCGCCGCCGCCAAGGGAGCCAGATTCCGTCCCGGGGCTGCCGGAGCCCGCGCGTGCTCCAGGTGCCCCGACGGCGCGTCTCGGCCGGCCCTCGCTCGGCCTCTCCGCAGGGAGGCAGGCGGCTGCTGGGAGGCGAGGCCGGTCCTGCCCCAACAAGGGCGCGCGCGGGATGCGAGGGGGAGAGGGAGCCCGGAAGTTAGGAAGCCGCACTTGCAGCGCCAGGACCCGAACTCGGGGCCGAGGCCGGGGCCGTAGGGAGTCCGTCGCGGGCGACCTTTGGGCCCGAGCTCTCCAGGCAAAGGCTTCGGTCACCCCCGACTTCCGACCTCTGCTCCGAGGGGGCTCGCGGACCCCACAGGGTGCCTGGGGGCGGGGAGGGAGCCGGGCAGGGAGCCAGGCAGGCAGGGCGGGCGCTCCCGCAGCGACCCGGACCTCTGGCGGGGGCGGGCGCGTCTCGCAGAGCCCTCCCGGACGGAGCCGCGGGTCGCCCGCCCCGCTCCTCCCGGCCGCGCCCGCGCTCACCTTCCGGGCCCCGCGCCGGGCGAACTCCCGGGCCAAGGCGCGCCCGATGCCTCGTCCTCCGCCGGTGATGAGCACGCAGTCGCTGGCCAGGTCCCGCAGTTTGGCGGGCAGGAGGCAGCCCAGGAGAGCCTTCGCCGCCAGGCCCAGCATCTGCCCGGCCAGCAGCAGCGCGGCGCCCAGCCGCCGCCACGCCATCCTCCGCGAGGGCGGGGGCGCGGCCGCTCCGGCAGCCCGCCCTGGGCGGGGGCCCGAGGCCGGGCGCCCGTCGGGCCACGCAGAGCGCCCGCCCGGACAGGGGGCGGCGGCTGCGCCAACTTCCGCGCCGCCGGCGGGGGGCGCCCTCGCGGCGCGGGGGACGCGGGCGGAGGCCGGCCGCCCGGCTCGGAACTGCGGCCCAAGCCGGGGGGGTCGGAAAGTTTTCTCCCGGGGGTCCGCAGACGGGTCGGAGCGGGAGGGTCTCTTTTCTGCAGCCCCCGACTTATTGGCCAAGGGGCCCTCCCACTGCTCCTCGCCGCCGTGCGCCGGTTCCCCAAAAGCGCCCGGGGGCGGCGGCTGGGGCACCTCCGGCCCTTCGGGAGACGGCTGGCAGGCGGGGAGGGCGGGCGACGGGCGTGCGGGGCTGGCGAGGGGCTGCTTTAATGGGGAACGGGGAGCGCGAGGCAGAGCGCGGGTACCCGTCCCTCCTGCGCGTCAATCCCCGCCACCGCCGCCCCTGCGGCGCCCTGCGCGCTCCTCGCGCTTTCCGAGCGCGCGCCAGCCCCGCGCCGCTTTTATGCCCGCCGCGCAGCCGGGCGGACAGCTCCGCGCGGGGGGCGGGGCGGGGAGCGGCGAGCCAAGCCCCGCCCCGCGCCGCCCCCCGCGCCGCCCCGCCCAGGCTCCTGCCCCGCCCGCTCGGCAACCGGGCGCCCGCCGCGGCTCCGTCCGCGCCCGTTCCCCTCTCCCCCTCCTGCCAGGCCGGCCCTCCGGCGCTCCCCTGGCCCGGGCGCCCGGACGGATACGAAGCCCGCCGGAGGCCCCGTCGGAAGGACCCGCCGCCCCTTTGCCGGACGGAGGCTCTCTCCGGCGAGGGGGCGAGGCGCTGAAGGCGCGGACTTCAGCTCCCGGAGCGCCCCAGGCCGCCTTCCCTCACCCAGGAGAGGCAGGGCGGGCAGCACTCTCGGCAGTCAGGTATCTTTGGTCACCTCCAGCCATCAAACTGCTCAGAAAAAAATCTGGAATAAATTCTCAAGCTCCTGAAAGAAGAGAGGAAGGAAAAGCCTCCCGTTTGCAGCTGGGGAGGAGTAACGGGACTGCAGTGCCAACTTTTGGCCCACAACTGTCACACGGCAAAGGGCAGTTCCCCAGTCATATCCTCGGAGGGTCCAGAGAGGCCCCTCGGATCCCTCCCGTGGCTGCCCGGTTTCAGCCATGCGCCTGGGCCGGGTGAGCCCTACAAGCTCAAGGTTATTCAAGGCGAAGGGAGGATCTGAACCCAGGTCCTCCCATCCCTGAGATTCTCCCTCTTTGCTGAGCTGAGGTCACACAATACACGGACCCCGAAACTCAGATTACAGTGTATAAGTGGCCATGTTGACAGAAGCTGCTGTGGCGAGAGAAATGCCACCATTTTATGGCTTCGCGAGAGGGGGAGGCAGCAGTGGGTTCCCACCACACGCTGAATGACAAACCACCCTTTGACTGCCTTAACCTAGCCTGTGGTGAACACGCTGAGAGTCTTCCTCACTCCATAGCCAGACCCCGAACTCGGGTAGCCACAACACCCGGAGGACCAGTTCCTGTCATTTTTTATTCCCCCTGTGGTGTGTGGTGCCCTACAAAACATTCCTCCTGCCTTTTTTCTAACTGTTCTCCAAGAGGCCTGCCAGGAAATCAGCCACATCAGCCTCCCCCCAGCATATTCAGTCCAGAAACAGCACAAGTGTTGGAAGCTGGGTGGGAGAGAAAGTCTCTTCAGTATCACGTTCTGACGGAACATTTTTATATATCAAACCTCTTCCTCAACTGGACAGTTATATGTGAGACTGTGAGATCCAGCTCAGAATTCAAAAACTACATACTAAAATGTGGAGCTGTAGCGAAAGAACTTACCAAAATGGTTTTATATTAAGGGAAGATGCTATAAATGCTTTCTATAAAGGAGCCTGCACAATGTCCGCGTTCAAAAAAATCATGTACGGAAATATGCATTTGTAGGAAATGTGTATAATGTCTGTATTAGAAGCACAGAAAAGTATTCCCCTTTTGGGTGAACCATGCTGGAACCAACGTAAAGCTGAGGGAATGGTAAAACTGAAACAAAACAAGTGAGTTGCGTTCATTTTTATAGCTTTGTTAAGGTTAACATTTTTAAGATTAACTATTAATTTTGGCATGGAAAATCATGATTTCCCAAAGCTATTTTGGCCGGCTTTGCTACATGTTGCATTCAGCTGGGTGCAAAATACTGCAACTTCGCAGCCAAGTGCAGAGGAAAAAAATTGCCTTTTTTCCCCTGTTAACACTGCAAGGTATTGTAACAGGGTTTGTTGTTGTTGTTTACCCCATACATTCTAAGGTAACGGTTGGGATACTATACTTTCAACTCCATGTGTTCCCTCAGAAACTGCTAGGAAGTTGTCCACAGCTTACCAAAACTTTCCTGAGCTTGCAGTCCTTGGACGCCATCTAGTTGTGACCAGCTGCTTAGCCAGCAAAGAGAGGGGACTGAATTGGGCAATTCCATTTGCGTTATAAAAAAGAGAAAGGGTTCCCACTTCCACGCCTCTTTATGAAGAACTGTGGGGACTGCAGAAAGACGATGGTTAAAGTCTTCATCCGTTTACATCTGCCAGATTCAACAGAGAGGATGGTATTGGGTCAGAAGAAACGGGTGGCACCACAGGAGACTGGTTGGAGTAGGAGGGGTCCTTGGGGGTCCCAAATAGAAGTCTCCATGTCAGATGCTGCCCAGATTTGCTCAGAAATCCCCCCCCCCCCGACTTGTTCCACTATCGATTGAACTTCACTTAGAATCAGGACATTTTCCTAACGTTCAGGCACCAACTGGCTTCCTGTAACCAAGGGCCAAAAACTTGGGGGACTTGAAATGATTTGGGGGAGGTGAAGACCACGGGAGACGAGACGAATACAAAGTGGGCATGGCTGTTGAAGTGTACATTTTTTTACATTTTTTTGGATTTGGGGGAGAATTTGGGGAAAGTTTTACATTGTTTACATGACCTCTGGTTTCAACCTTATATCACAACTGGTATGTTTTCACAGCCTCAGAATGGTGGGAAGCCATCCCAGTGATTCTTAGTAATTGTGGATAGAGTTGTAGGGGTCACAGGAAAAGGGGTTTCAGGGTCCACCTGCTTCTATGTAGAAACATTGTCCTGTATGTGCACCAGTGGATGGAAGGAAGTGAGGTGACAACCCTGATTTGTGCCACAAATCTGGTGGGAGGCAGAGGCCACGTTCACAGATTACGTTAAGCAATAATGGGATCTGTTTGTTTTGGGCGGACCGCAGTGGGGTCAAACCCAAATAGAAATGGGAGCCACTAAACTGTATGTAAGGATCCCTCTGGGCCGCACATTGACTTAGAAAGCCACGTGTTTGTATATTTCGTTCTTTTTATTAATTCATCAAAATCAGATAGCAACTAAATATAATTATTACATAAAAAGGAAATGCAGTATTATGAATTTGTTTGCAATATTTATGTGTATCAATATGTATTTGTGTGAGGGGCATGAAATGGAGAAATACTGTTAAGTGTGATTCCTGTGGGAAAACAAGAACCTATGGTTGACCCCTCCCAGCCTTAACCTATCATGGGTCTTTTAACCTTAGTGACCCTTCTGTCTTTAGGGCAAGGATGTGGTAACCCATATATGAAACCTCCCAAGGCACAGAGGAATTAGCCTGTAATTTCCCCTTCCTTTTGGTGCCCCTTCCTGATGGTAGAGATACATAAATGTGAACTAACTTAGTGACCCTTCCCTGGATATTATCTCTTATGATACCAGACTTCCTAGTATTGTATACTGTCCCTTATAGGCATATTGTCTCTTTATGATAACGAGATGTCACCCGACAGTCAACCATCATAATAACCTAAGTTTGCAGCAGTATGATGCGCAAGGTCATGAAGAGGCCCTAACCAATCATTATCCCTCCTTTTGGCTGTTTTCTTGAACTTAATGTATAAAAACCCCAATTTCTTTGTGTTCGGGGTGCCTCTTTTGACAGAGGTAGCCCCTTTGGAAGTCGTCTGAAAATAGGGTCTGGCCAGACCAAGGGCGCAGGGAAAAAGTCACAAAGAGTTCGAGTCCCTCGCACCCCCCTGGAAGGTGTGGTTGAAAGCTTTTGTGAATTAACCCATGGAGATAAGAACTTAACAACAGGTACCTTAAGTCACTTGTGCACCTCCGTATGGCCGAACTACCTTTTGGACAATGGGCAAAGGTGGCCGGTCAACGGAAGTTTTAAGCTGAGTAAAATTGCTAGCTTAAGAAGGAGGTTGGATTATTTGGGGAAACCTAAAGAAGATAAGTACGTGGCTATATTCCAAAAAGTGGCTACAGATGAATCAGTAAGAACAAAGTGTAGGATCTTTGTGATTCAAGGGGAAGATGAGACTGACGGGGGTAGTGAACAGAAACCTAACACCCCAGTGTTGCAGGAAGAAAAGGAGAAGGTCCCTCCACCCTATGCTCATTTTACCCAAGCTCACAGACAGTGAGATCCTTCACCCCCGCAGCTATACCCCTCACTGGTCCCTTAGTGATGAAAGGTCACCCCCAGTCCTCACCTTTTAAGGAAAAAAACAATGGTTATGGGGAGACCCCAAAGCGCAGGGAGTCAGTAAACCCTCACCATCAGTTATTCCCGTTAAGGCAGACCCCAATATCTGACGAGCAGCGGAGGACTGAGATGGTGTTAGTTTACACTCCCTTTTCTACTGCTGATTTGTATAATTGGAAAAATAATATGCCTCCTTACGAACCCTAATAAAATGGCTGAATTGGTGTTATCCGTAATCCGAACCCATAACCCAACCTGGGGGGACTTGCAGGCAATGTTGAATATGTTTTTGACAAGTAAGGAAAGGAGGTTAGTCATAGCTGCGGGAACTAAAATAGCCGAAAGGAGGGAGCCGCAGTGGCAGCTGCTCCAGAGGTTTCCTGAGAACGATCCAAACTGGAATCCACAGGATCCTGCACACCTGCAGAGGCTGCAGACCCGCCAGCAGATTATAGTGGAGACACTGAGACAAGGACTTCCGAAAGTAAATAATTTATCAAAAATTTAGGAAGTGAAGCAGGAGGACAGGGAAACCCCAAGTGCCTTCCTAGAGAGAATTTGTCAGGCTTTTCAAAGATACACTGATCTGAACCCCGGAGAGGAGGAGAACAGGAGGATGGTGAATATGATTTTCAATGGACAGTCAGCCCCGGACACTAGTAGCAAACTACAAAAGACAGAAGGGGCTTCTGGAATGAACATTTCACAATTGGTAGAGATCGCTTACAAGGTTTATGCGGGATGCACAAGACTGGCAGAACAGAAGGAGTCCCAGGGAGCGAGAAGGAATGCACTCTTTCTGGCAGCAGCCATGCAAGAGCAGCCCAGAATGGGGGTGGGGGGGAAGTAGAGGGTCCCGCAGAAGAAGAGGGCGAGGAGGCTTAGATAGAGGTGAAAGGCGTGGCATGGGGAGCAGCGGGGAGAGACAATGCTTCCGATGTGGAAAACCAGGTCACTTCTGACAAGAACGCCCTCAGCAGAGGCTAGAGACTGTGATGTACTCTGAGGAAAAATAGGGCAGTCAAGGGTGTTGGTGCCTCCATCCACTGCTAGTCCCCAAACCCTATGTAAACTTCCAAATAGGGGACAACAGGTGCACAGCCCTAGCAGATACCAGGGCAACCCAATCAGTATTAAACCCTTCTTTCAATATTGAAAAGACCTCAGAAAAAGTCTCAGTAATGGGGACATCAGGTGCTGCTATGGCTGCTCCCTTGCTGCAAGCTGTGGAATGTCAGATTGGCAAGAGGAAAGTAACACACCAGTTTCTGTATGTACCTGAGTGTCCTATCCCGTTACTAGGAAGGGATCTTCTGTCTAAGCTACAAGCCACAATCTCATCCGATGGGCGGAAGGTTTGGCTGTCTATGCCTAAACATGAAGTATGAAGAATAGCAGTATGCCAAGAGGTGGAAAGTGAGAGGTCTATGCTAGAGAAGGTGGAGGCAGCAGTCAAACCATGGGTATGGGCAGATGGTACACCTGGAAGGGCAAAGACTATAGCCCCAGTGGAGGTAACTTTAAAATGGGAGCCCAAACCCCATGTATGAAGCAATATCCTATTTCAATGGAGGCAAGGAAAGGGTTAAAACCCACTATTGACAAATTCCTGGAACATGGGCTCATCGTTCCAGGGGCGTCTCCTATACTCCTATTTTACCTGTGAGGAAGCCGGATGGGTCATATCGTTTTGTTCAGGAACTGAGACAGATTAATAGAATTGTAGTCACAATTCATCCGGTGGTGCCAAACCCCCATACGCTGCTGACAAATATACCAGCCTCTGGGGTGTGGTTTTCAGTTTGGGATTTAAAGGATGCCTTTTTCTGCATCCTATTGGTGGAGGGAAGCCAGAAATTGTTTGCTTTTGAGTGGGAAGATCTTCAAACGGCACAAAAGACCCAGATGTACTGGGCTGTTTTGCCCCAGGGATTCAAGGATAGCCCAACTATATTTGGGGCAGCCCTAGCCAGTGATCTGGGGTTGTGGTCACCCCCCTTGAAAGAGACAGTGCTTCCAATAGGTAGATGATCTGCTATTGGCTTCGCCATCAGCCTCAGAGTGTTTGGAGGCTACACAGTCTCCTAAACCACCTGGCCACATGTGGATACAAGGTATCAAAGAATGAAGCTCAAGCTCAGATGCTTTGATCACCTAATGCGAAGGGAGGACTCTTTGGAAAAGACCCTGATGCTGGGAAAGATGGAAGGCAAAAGGAGAAGGAGACGGCAGAGGATGAGATGGTTAGATAGCATCACCGAAGCAATGAGCATGAAACGGAGCAAACTCAGGGAGGCAGCGAAGGACAGGAAGGCCTGGCGCGATGTGGTTCATGGGGTCATGAAGAGTCGGACACGACTGAACAACAACAACGAAGTCCAGCAGAAGGCTGTTTACCCAGGGTTTGAGCTTTCACAGGGACAGAGGGCATTATCAAATGCCCGGGTGCAGGCTGTATGTGACATGCAGGCTCCACGCACTGGGAAACGGTTAAGGGGGTTTCTGGGGATCGCCGGGTTCTACAGGATTTGGATTCCAAACGTCAGGCTTGTGGCAAACGCCCTCTATGAAGCCACTAAGTGGGGAGACTTTGAGGAGTTTTGATGGACAAAGGATTGGAAAAGGGCTTTCAGGGAAATCACAACACTGCTTTCGCAGGCTCCAGCGTTGGGACTCCCCGATTTGGAAAAGCCCTTCTCCCTTTTCCTGCATGAGAGGGGAGGAGTAGCAGCAGGAGTACTTATCCAGATGCTGGGGTCTTGGGAACGCTCTGTAGCCTATTTTAGCAAACAAATAGACACTGTAGCTCTGGGGTGGCCGGCTTGCTTGTGGGCGGTGGCGGCGACTAGTCTATGAGAAAAAGAGGCAGAGAAGCTAACTGTGGTCAGCCCTCACAGTTTTCGTGCCATACTCAGTGATGGCCCTTTTGGAAAAGAAAGGGGCATACTGGGTGACAAGTGGCCGCCTAGCCCAATACCAAGTGTTGCTCTCAGACAGACCCGAGGCGACTCTGAAAACAGTAGGTAGGCTAAACCCGGCTACCTTTATGCCCCAACTGGATTATAAAAGGGAACACAATTGCGTGGAAGTGTTACATCAGACTCATGCCAGTCAACCAGATTTAAAGGATACCCCAATCCAGAATGCAGAGTATGAGTCTTTACAGATGGGAGTAGTTTTGTGCAGGAAGGAATAAGAAAGGCTTGGTATGCAGTGGTAACCCTATGGGAGGTGACTGAGATGGGGCCACTACCTCCGGGTACCTCAGCCCAGTTGGCTGAAATTATAGCATCAACAACAGCCCTGGAGTACAGGAAAGCTAGTAACAATATTTACAGATAGCAAGTATGCCTTTGGAGTGGCCCATGCCCACAGGAGAATCTGGAAAGAAAGGGGCCTATTGACAGCAGCTAATAAGGAGGTAAAATATGGACCCCAGATATTGCGCCTACTTGAGGCAGTGCACTTGCCCATGTGAAGGCTCACTCAAAGGAAGATACTAAAACAGCAGATGGCAACAGGAGAGTTGACATGGCAGCAGCCTTGCAACAGATGGCCAAGCAGCTGGCATTGATTGCCAAGCCCGAGTCTGCTCTTCCCCCAGGGGAGCCTCCATACCCACCACAGGAAAATGAGAGGCTCCAAAGGTGGGAAGGGGTAGAGAGAGACCTATAAGGATGGTGGAGGCTTGGGGATAAGGTTGTTCTGCCACAAGCAGTGTTGTGGCATATTCTGAAAGAGACCCATGGAAGAACTTGCATGGGACCTCAGGCACTGGCTAACTCAATTCTGCGAGGCTTCATAGCTCCAGGAGCTTATACCCGTGCCTCTCAGGTAGTGGGACAATGTCCTACATGCCAAGCTAATAATCCAAAAGAGGGACAGACAGCGCCCCTGGAGTCCAAATTGTAAGGTTTACCCCGTTCGACTCAGAGAAACTCTTGTGACACGTGTGTTCAGCAAAGAAGTTTACTCAAGCGTAACGTACATAATTACAAAGCCAGGATTGGCTTGCCACATCTTACAGCACAATTTATAGTCCCCCCGTTCCTGCGCTTAGCTGTTGCTTGGTTACAAATTACCTGCAGTAATCCCCCCTTTCGCCTAAATGGCAGATTCAGTCCAGTTCTTTTGTTTCTTGATTGCTTTACCCCGCTGGCGTGGTCATTGTCTTCGTTGGGTCTTTCTGTTGTGCGCAAAGCCGGGTGTTCTCAATCACACGCTGATTGCTTTGCCCCGAGCTGCTGCTCACCCCTTTGTCTGCAGCGCTCAAGGCAATTTGGCGTTGACACAAAGTATCCACTTGCGGTTTAGTAAAGCGGTCCCAGGTGGCCCATTAATCAATTCACGGTTTCTCACTTCCCCTTTTCCTTTGCTGGCGCTGGGCAGTGAAACTGACTACGCGCGGCTGGGCAAGTCCCTAGCCGTGCCGCACCGGCTGAATCTGACACAAATTAGGGGAGCATATCCAGGAGCAAATTGGGAGGTGGACTTCACTGAGCTACCAAAAAGCCAGGGATATAAATATTTGCTGGTCCTAATTGACACCTTTTCTGGCTGGGTTGAAGCCTTTCCTTGTCGGACCAATAAGGCCCAGGAGGTGGCGAAGGCACTATTGAAAGAGATTATCCCAATTCAGCCTCCCAATAGAGGGAATCGGGAGTGACAATGGTCCACACTTCACATCAAAGGTGGTACAAGAGGTTTGTAAGCAGCTTGGGGTAAAATGGAATTTCCATACTGTTTATCACCCTCAGAGTTCTGGAGAGTAGAAAAAGCTAATGGGATACTAAAGCAGATCATCTCTAAAATAGCCCAGGAGGCCCACCTAAAATGACCTCAAGCACTTCCAATTGCTTTCTTTAGGATGAGAACTGTCCCTAACAAATGCACTAAAATATCACCCTTTGAGATCCTATATGAGAGACCCTACCCCTTCAAGAGGAGAGGGATACCTGAGACCCAGTTGGGAAATGAACTTGTAAAGGACTATGTGAAACAGCTATCTGCCGTGAATTCCTCTTTTTCTTGGTACTTGCAGGAAAGTCGCCTACCTGGACTAGATCACCCAATACATCCTTTTAGCCCAGGAGATTATGTGGTAGTAAAAACCTGGACTTCGGAACCTTTTGGACCCAAGTGGAAAGGACCCTACCAGGTACTGCTGACAACGCATACGGCGGTCAAGGTAGACAAAGGTGAAGAACTGGATTCACCATACAAGGGTGAAGAAAGCTGAATCCCCAGAAGACAAGTGGACTACAGCCCGTGGACCCAGAAGAGGGAGGACTGAAGTATCTCTTCAAGAGACACTAGTGCACAGGTGGCCTGAGTATTCAAGTGACACAGGGGATTGTGACACCCAATCTTCCAATATTCATACCCTTACAAAGGACACCTGGATTATTCAAGACCGAAGCCAGGTTTTGGGTGAAGCTTATATATTGCCTCCAAAAGCAGATGGTGCTCCAGAACAGAATAGCTTTGGATATGCTATTAGCAAGCCAAGATGGCGTGTGTGCCCTTGTGAACTCCAGTTGCTGCACTTATGTTAGCCACAAAGGTCAGGTTCTCACTGACATCAAAATGATTATGCAGCAGTCTGATACATTCCATAATATAACTCAAACTGCCCTCTCAATTCCCTTTCATGATCTATGGGAATCCCTCACATCATGATTACCAGGCTGGGGATGGCTGAAGAAGCTGTTTGTAGGTATGCTGTTTGTTGTGGTGGTAGGAATACTACAGTAGTGTGTTGCTTTTTAGTACCTACCACTTGTTTGTAGGCTGTGCCCCAGCTGGACTTCTAGCACCAAAATGATGATGCTGAAAGCTGGAAGCGGTAAATATGTAGGAGTTAGTGGTGGTCCTGTTTCAGACTGGAAGTCTTCCAAGGACCAAAGGGGGGAAAATTAGGGGCATGAAATGGAGAAATACTGTAAGTGCGATTCCTGTGGGAAAACAAGAACCTATAGTTGATCCCTCCCAGCCTTAACCTATCATAGGTCTTTTAACCTTAGTGACCCTTCTGTCTTTAGGGCAAGGATGTGGTAACCCATATATGAAACCTCCCAAGGCACAGAGGAATTAGCCTGTAATTTCCCCTCCCTTTTGGTGCCCCTTCCTGATGGTAGAGATACATAAATGTGAACTAACTTAGTGACCCTTCCCTGGATATTATCTCTTATGATACCAGACTTCCTAGTAGAGTGGAACCTCGAGTTACGAATTTAATCCGTTCTGTGCCTCTGGTTGCAACTCGAATTGGTCGCAACACGAGGCAAATTTTCCCATAAGGTTCAATGTAATTACTGTTAATCTGTTCCGGCGTCCGCGGAACACGCGTCAGGGGTGGAAAAACGGCCGCGGACCACGCAGCAGGGCGGAAAAATGTCCGCGGACCACGTGTCGGGCAGAAAACGGCCACAGACCACATGGAACGTGGCAGAAAATGGCCGCGGACCACGTGGCACGGGCGGAAAAATGGCCGCGGACCATGTGGAACAGGTGGGAAATGGCCCTGGATCCGGTTCGTAAGTCGAGGCGAGTTCGCAAGTCGAGGTAAATTTTTGGGGCTGGAGCTGGTTGTATCTTGAAAAATTCGTGAGGGGCATTTGTAACTAGAGGTACCACTGTATTGTATACTGTCCCTTATAGGCATATTGTCTCTTTATGATAACGAGATGTCATCTGACAGCCATCCATCATAATAACCTAAGTTTGCACCAGTATGGCGCACAATAAAGAGCCTCCTAACCAATTATTATCCTTCCTTTTGGCTCTGTTTTCTTGAACTTAATGTATAAAAAACCCAATTTCTTTGTGCTCGGGGTGCCTCTTTTGACAGAGGTAGCCCCTTTACTGCTGCGCAACAATAAAGGAAACTTCTAAAGGTTTCTTGTGTCCAGTGAAGTTATTGGCAGTCGTCTCCAGGCAAGAACCCTGTTTTGGGTCCAACATGTGTGTTTGTGTGTATATATTTCCCAGCCACCCCACTGAGCTTCCTCCTGGCCACTCCTCACCTCTTACTCCCACTTACCACCCCTGTGCAGCCTTGCCTCTAATTTCTGATGTCCCATGTGTGGAAAAGGTTTTGTGTGGCTTTTCCCAAAACAAGTACAAATTTGTGTGCCACAATATAAATAAATTGCAAATACATGTAACAGTGGTGTGTTAAAATGTTTACATATTTCTTTGTTAAATTATAGAAGCTGGAATTGTATGTCACATACATGCTTGAAAGTTGTGCCGTCCAGCCTTCATTTTGGACTCCTGGCAACTGCCCCCTGCACTTTGTCACTGCAGCCCTGCCGGGGGGGGGGGTAGTAAAAAGCCCCATACTTTCTGATGAGACTCATGGCAGCTCTCAGTCCCTGCTGCCATTCATGCAGACACAGCTGGCCATGCCTTCTGGCCCACCCTTCCTTCCTTCCTTCCTTCCTTCCTTCCTTCCTTCCTTCCTTCCTTCCTTCCTTCCTTCCTTTTTTCCCCTCCTTCCTTTTCCTTCCTTCCTGCCTTTCCTTCCCTTTCTTTTCCCTTCCTACCTTCCTTCATCCATCGCTCCCTCTCCTTCCTTCCATTTTCCTTCCAGCCTTCCTCTCTTCCTTCATCCCTCCCTCCCTTTCCTTCTTTCCTTCCTTTTTTCTTCCTGCCTTCCTTTGTCCCTCCCTCCCTTTCCTTTCTTCCTTCCTGCTTTCCTCCCTCCCTTCCTTCATCCTGTCAGATTCAGCCGGCGCGGCATGGCTAGGAACTTGCCCAGCCACACTGAGACAGTTCTACCACCCGCTCACAAGCCGGGGAAAAGAGGAAGTGAAAGCCGCGGCTGATTAACAAGCCACCTGCGCCCGCTTAACAAGAAACTGCAGAGTGGAAGCATTGTATCAACACTGATTAGACGCAAGCGCCGAGACAAAGGACTGAGCCGCGGTTCGCGGAAAGGTGATCAGCGCGCGATTGGAAAACCCCGGCTTTGCGCGTAACTAAAAGAACCCAGAGGAAACACGACCACGCCGGCAGGGCAGAGCCATCAAGGGGCAATGAGAACTGGGCTGAACCTGCCATTGGAGTAATAGGGGGGATTACTGGGGCAATTGGTAATCTGCAACCTGCAATATGTAACTTAGCAACGAGGCAAAGCGCAGGAAGGGGAGAACTATAAACTGTACCATGAAATGTGCCAAGCCAGTCCTGGCTTTGTTTGTAACTGCTGCGTTACGCTTGAGTAAACTTCTTTGTTGAACACACGCGTCACAAGAGTTTCTCTAGACGAATAGGGTAAACCTTACATTTGTCTCATGTGTGGGCCCCTGTATGTGCATTAAAAGCATTCTGAAACTAAAAATAAAGGATGAAACTTGCCTCCTTAATCTGAAACCTGTCCTTGTTTTTTGCTGCACAAATACTCAGTTCTGGGCCAGACGTGAGATAAGCACACATCTTACTTCACCTTCAGCTGAAATAAGACAATTTCTGTCTGGCTGGTGTGGGTCTTCCGGGCTGTGTGGCCGTGGTCTTGAAGTTTTGTTTCCTAACGTTTCACCAGCACCTGTGACCGGCATCTTCAGAGTGCAGGAGCATAGACAGGAGCAGTTTTCTCTGTGCCCAGGGTGATGTGACCCTTTTGTGGGTATTTATAGAGATCTGAGGGGGGGGAAGGGGGGGATTGGGGGTGTGTGGGTGGGGTTGGGTTACTGAGTGGCTGCTTGTTTTGGTGTCAGCATCTGTGTGTATCTTCCTGGGGATTAGGCAGGGTTTTTTCTTCTATTGAATTGTTAACGAGGGGCTGCTGGGGGTGATTAGCAAGTTCATTGTGTGAACTGTTCACATGTCCTGGTGGTTGAGCTGAGTTCATTGACCTTTTGCAGGCTGTATTTTTCAGGATTGGTAGCCAGGTTTTGTTGATTTTTAGACTCTCCTCTTTTTTATTGAAGCTATGCTGGTGTTTGTGAATCTCAATGGCTTTCCGGTATAGCCTGGTATAGTGGCTGTTGGTGTTGTCCAGTATCTCTGTGTTTTCAAATAGGATTTTGTGTCCACTGTGCTTGAGAGCATGTTCAGCTACTGCAGATTTTTCTGGTTGCTGTAGTCTGCAGTGTCTTTCATATTCTTTTATCCTGGTATGGCTGCTGCGTTTTGTGGTCCCGATGTATACTTGCCCACAACTGCATGGTATGCACTATACTCCTGTGGGGGTGAGGGGATCCCTTTTGTCTTTTGCTGATTTTAGCAGTTCTTGTACTTTTCTGGTGGGTCTGAAGATTGTTTGGAAATTGTGCTTTTCCATCAGTTTTCCCATGCGGTCTGTGACCCCTTTGATATAGGGCAGAAATACTTTGTTGGTGGGTGGCTGTTTTTCTTCTTCAGTCGCATGTTGCTTTCTTGGTTTGATGGCTCTTTTTATTTCATTCTTGGAGTAGCCATTCGCTTGTAGGACCCAATTAAGGTGGTTAAGTTCAGAGTTTAGGAATTGGGTTTCGCAGATCCGATTGGCACGATCCATGAGGGTTTTGATAATGCCTCTTTTCTGACGTGGGTGGTGGAGTTTTTGTGTAGGTAACAGTCTGTGTGGGTGGGTTTTCTGTAGACTTTGTGTCCTAATTTGAGGTCTGGTTTGCGTATGACCAACGTGTCTAGAAATGGAAGTTGGCCGCCCACTTCTTTTTCCATGGTGAATTGTATATTGGGGTGGACGCTGTTTAGGTGGTTCAGGAACTTCTCTAGGTCTTCTTCACCAGCCGTATGCCGGCCGTGAAAGCCTTTGACGATACAATTTCTGTCTGCTTTTGATGCTTGTTAAATAAGAAAAGCTTGCTCACGCATGTAAGAAAACGGCAGCAAAATGTTCAATGCCTTCCTATGAATGGCAGGATACTCTTCTTTCCCAGAAATCCAGAATTGGTCCATGGGCAGATCAGTGACTCTCATCCTGAGTGCACAATCAGACCGCAGCTCACAAAGTTCCTCCTCTTCCTTCAAAGTGAAGTTCTCAGGCTGAGCAGAAGACCCCTCACCCAGTCATACATTTGTGTTGAAAGGGGGGGAAAGTTCTGATCACTTTTGCTCTGCGGTATTTCAAGGGAGTTTTCAATTAGATTCGAGCCTTTCCAGTGTCCTTCCTCACTCTCAAGCCCAAGCAGCAGTGGAAACATTTCAGTATTTCCCTTTTGCAACATGATTTTTCCAAACATTCAGTTTTCCTTTAAATCCAAGAATCTTCTCACTTGAAGTCTAAACATTTTCTCCAATGCCTTGCAGAGACTTCTTCAGCTGGTTCATGTGATGAAAGTTGTCCACTAAGTACGCTAGTTTCTGCAACCATTCTCCATTTTCAAAGCACTCAGCAAAATGTGGAATCCTATTTTCTTGAAAATACTCTTGCAATTCTCCCTTCAACTCAAACAGCCTGTTGGGAACTGTTGGGAAACAGGAGACTTATGTGCTCTTTGCCCAGGTTTTCATACTCTTTTAAACATTCTTGAGTGAACTGGTCTTTGTTTAATAAAGTTAACCATTTTTGTAGCATCATCCAGAACCTTTTCATTTCATCTCCAAGAGTTTTTGACACCAACGCCTCTCTGGAACAAAGCAGTGTGTTGTCACAACATCAGGGTTTTCTTTTCTTACAAGAGAACCAAACCGCTCATGGAGCCCACCACTGATGGAGCACTAGCAGTACAGATGCCAACACAGTTCCTCCAAGACAGACTTTTTGTTTCCAGATATGAAGACAAAACATCAAATATCTTGGCCTTTGCAAATTTCCTGTAGTTCTTGGTAGCAAAAAAGGTTTTCTCAAATTTCACCATCATTTACAAATCTTACAAATGCCAAAGCGTGACATTTATTCTTGAAATCTGTTGACTCATCCACTTGGATAGAAAAGCTGCTGTTCTCCAATTTATCACACAAAACCTCTTCAGCATCATGTGACATGTCATCAATACACTGACTTATTGTACAGACAACGGACCTCTTGGATGACAGCAGTTCCTTAGTATTTCCAGCACATAACGTGGTTTCTAAATTCATCCTCCTGAGCTCACAATAAGGGATCATTATCAGATAATTTTCATCACAACCACCCACATCTGCAATGTGATGTTTTCATTAATCTTACTCTAACCCAGTAGCAATATTTACAGTTACAACATTTGTTAACAACATTGTTTGGACCAGCAGCATTTTCAGCTTCTGAGACAGCTGAGACATTAGAACAAATTAGAGCCAATTGGTCTGGTGATTAAGGCACCAGGCTAGAAACCAAGTGATTGTGAGCTCGCTTACCTTAGGCATGAAAGCCGGCTGGGTGACTTTGGGCCAGTCATTCTCTCTCAGCCCGGCTCACCTCACAGGGTTGTTGTTGTGGGGAAAATAGGAAGAGGAAGGAGTATTAGGTATGTTCGCCACCTTGAGTTATTTATTAAAAAAATAAAGGTGGGATTAAAAAAATCTATTAAAACTAAAAAAACTATTAGTTTATATAGATATTTGTTATCAACAAATCAATTGGAAATGCAGATGTTAAGGGATGAGTGGAATAAAAAATAGAGGTTTCTATATTGCCTAGAATGGAAGAATGTCTTAATTTCTATAGCAAGAGTGTCAATGGACCTCAAACTACGACTTATACAACAAAAAATAATATTTAGAATTTATTGGACTCCACTACATCTGTATACTAAAGGATTGTCAAAAACAGCATTTTGTTGGAGATGTAATAAGTATCTTTAAAGCATATGTTTCTTTAATGTCCTTATACTTACTAAGTTTTGGGAGAAAGTAGTGGACTATATAAATACGATTGTGCGACAAAAGCTAACATTTTCATCTTCTTTTGAACTATATACCTAGTGTCAGATTCAGCCGGCATGGCACAGAGAACGCCGCTGCTCAGTTTCACCTAGTCGATTTCACCACCCCAGGCGTGAGCAGCGAAAAAGGGGAAGTGAGCCAAACCGGGAGTTAATGGGCAACAGGTGGCAGTGGTTAACTCCGGGCAAGAGCGGATACATTGTATCACCCCCGGTTTCCCTCGAGCGCTGCAGACAAAGGGAAGCGCAGCGGCTCAGAAGCGCAGCGATCAGCGCGCGATTGAGAACTCCTGGCTTTACATGCAACAGGAAAACCCAACGAATGCAACAACCACACAAACAATAGACGGCAACCAAGAAGACAAAAGAACCAGACTGAATCTGCCATTTGGGCGAGGGGGGATTACTGCGGGTAATCGGTAACTAGGCAATGGGGTAAAGCGCAGGAATGGGGAAATTATAAAACACCATGTAAGTTATGCAAAGCCAACCCTGGCTTTGTCTATACCTACCTACGTTACACTCTAATAAACTTCTTTGCTGAACCTGCGTGTCACGAGAGTTTCATTGGGGCTGAACGGGGTAAACCTTACACCTAGTACATGGAACTTGACAATGGACAACGTAAATGGATTCTCCATGCCCTTACTATGGCCAAAAGATTGATATTGCGGCATTGGAAAGATAAACGTATGGCCCCATTTATTCAACCGATTGAAGACCTGATTGCACTTGCTACTTACAAGCAGATTGCCTATAGACATAGACTTTATATCGATGTATAATGAAATATGGGACTCATTTATACAAAATATACTGGGTTAAAAAAAATGATAGTCATATAACTATTAGAAATATTTATGTGCTTTAATATTTGCATTAGATAAGTGCATATAGAATTGTAATTGTTTATTGTTATAATGATATATTAACACTTCTCTTTGTTGTATTTCTTTCACTTTTTTATTAAAGCACTTGTGTATTTTTTTTCTTTTTGTAACAAAAAAATTAAAATAAATTTTAAAAAATAGAGAATAATAAAATAGAGAATAATAAAATAGAGAATAATAAAAAATATCAGAATGTTATATACAGTCTTCCAGACAAGGAAGGACCTCTTGGATGAGGGCAGTTCCTTAGTATTTGCAGCAAGTAACATGCTTTCTAAATTCATCCTCCTCAGCTCACAATAAGGGATCATTATCAGATAATTTTCATCATAACCACCCACATCTGCCACGTGATGTTCGCATTAATCTTACTTTATAAATAGAGAAGATCAGATTAAAGGATATAGAAAAGAAATAATTGGCAGGTAGGCCCAGGACAAACTTCCTTGAACAGTGTATTCAGTGACCTACGCACTCAGAATTAGTAATCCGAAAAACAGCATGCTAGTAATTAAATTGAAAACTAGTTCATGCATTTGCAACAGCATGAAGAGGGTTGGCTGTGGGTCCAATCAGTAGGAATCAAAAGAATCCAGGTGACAAAGAAAGCATTCCTTTGACTGAAGCCCTTCTTGGATTTCTGTTATGCTGTGATAACCCTGCCCAACTGACTCTTCAAAATCAGCTGATATCCTGATTCTCATTCCCAAATTCTAACTTTGCTTGAAGAATTACTGGATTATTTACTGAATTACCTTCAGTAAGTCCATGATCAACAGTGTTAAATGCAGAATTTCCCCGTCTTGTGCTTGCCATGTAAAAGCTACCTTGCAATTGTTCAGATGGATTTTTAAATCAGAAAAAGAAACTTCCATTTTCCTGCATTATTCTCAGAGGTCTTGATGGTTTTCTTCTGACTCTCTTAGGAGTACCTTTGAGCCAATTTTCCTGTGAAAGTACAGAATACAAATGTTTTACTGCTGTTTTCTCTTACCCCTTTCTCTATCACTCCACACCAGGGAGGCCTCACAGGGCTGGAGAAAGAGTGGTGCAGTGAAAGACAGAGAGTCACTCGCAAATCCTTGGTCACCTCATCAGGAAGTAAGCAGAAGAGCACCCGACCCACCTAGAAGAATTCCAAATGTTTCTTCTTCAAAATAAATGCCCAAAACAAACTTGAATGAGAACAGCAAGGGAAAAAAATGCTGCAGAATTTTTTCCACATCCCCAGCTTCACCACCTGACTCCCTGAAGGGCCACCACCAGTCAAAGAATATACCCGGGCTGCTCCCTACCATCTGTTATGGCTTTCAGAGGAGGTTTCCAAGCATTCAGCCAAGTACAGCTCTAGCCAACAGCCCTTGGAAAACTCTGGACAATGCTACTCAATTCATTCCTAAATCAGAAATTGCCACATTGATTTCACAATAGTTAATTCTAGTCTATAATCAATATTCATGTGAAGGTGTGTGAGCAAGCAAATTGCTTCATCACATATATATCTATGGAGTCATCCTGAACTCAGTTCACTCTTCATCCGATTCCCCATCTGATTCCTTCATCCAATTCACTGGAATGGCCTGGATTTCTAGCATCTTACTTGGGGCAGGAGCAGTTACAGGACTCGCTGTTTTATTGCTGCTGTCCTGGGCCATTTGCTATGATCTCCTCCACACCAGCATACCTGCTGAATTTGACCATCCATACAAGCTTCGAATGGCTTACTGGATACTCATTATGATAGCGACTGTGGTAAGTTTAGCATCATCTGAAAGGAAAGCTGTTGAGACCGGGACAACTGGGACATGTTTGGTGGAATTCAATATTTAAACCTGCTGGTGACTATAAGCTGAGCATATACAGGGACTTTCTTCCTTCTTTTCAATGTAGTTGAGAGGAAGAAAGCTATTCTGGGTAAGAGAAGAAAGGCATTTTTAAAAAATTTATATGTTGTGCCTACATACTGACATTTTCAACTTTGGCCAAAGTAGACATGAAGAACATGTAGTAAGGAAGAACCCCTTGATTGCTGGTGACTTCATGAACAGGTCCATGTCCAAGTGGAGACTAGGGGCCAAACGGGTAACGGGTCAGGAAAGACTCTGTTCTATGAACTATACATCACTGAAACAAATAACCCAGCTCTGGAGCAAGATCAAATTCTGGGAACCAAAAGTGGACCTTGACCCTGCATGAGAAACAAGAAGTCAAAATGCGGTGTAATTTTCCTCTTGGCTGCTTGAATCAATCCTTCCCGTTCAGCCTTTGGCCTCAACTGCTTCATGTTTCTCAGGAATGCCTAAGACTTTGTTGCAGGTTCTAGAGGAAAGCGTTGTGGGGATGGTAGGACTGCACTTGTGAATGCTTCAAAGCATCTAATCAGGGGGTCCTTGATTGTGAGACCTGTTCAAGGGCTTTTAAAAGTTATTTACTTTATTCAATTTATATAGCTACCCATCTCAAGTATGTGACTCTGGGCGAATCATAACCTTAAAAAAAACAAAAAAATACGATACAAAAAATAAAACAATTAATAAAATGCACAGCCACCAGAGAATTATAAAATGTCCTCAGTAGAGCCAGGAAAAGGGGTCTGTCCCACACTTGGGGGCCCAGGCTCCGACACAAAAATAGGTCTTTTCAAACCTTACGAAAGGCCAGCAGGGTGGAGGCCAACCTAATCTCAGGATATTTTCTTATACTTATAATAGTTGGTCGCACAGTCAGACTGGATTTGGCATTTTTATCCACCTATTGAATCTTTCCCAAGGACCTGGGATAGGCAGATGTTGTTCTTTAATGGTGTTAGAGGTATCATCACACGAAATAAGCTGTTCCAAGTAAAGTTGCCTTTTGCAATTTTACTTGGAATGACATATCCTGTGACAATACCTTTAACACCATCAAACAACATTATCATTATTCTTGTTGCTGTTATGGCAGTTACTCACTAAAGTACCAAAGTAATAAAAAGGGAGTTCATCATCATCCGGGCTCTGCCTAGCATTAAAATTACCTGCTAGGACTGTTTACAAATTGGGATTCTGAGCTATCAATTCAAGTAATTAATCTTGAAACAGGTTCCCTGTCATTACTCTGAGATAAAAGCCTTACAAAGGAAGGTAACGATTGAGAAAAAGGGACTTGACCCTAGTTCTTCAACCTCTCTTGTTTACTGAATGCAAAAATAGAAGGATGTCCGTTGGATTGTTTCTCTACCCAGGGGAAGATTACTGAATTGTTGGACATCTGCAAGGAGGTTCCTGTAGTCCGATCCTTAATGGATTTATTGAAGACAAAGCTGGCTGCAGGTGTGTCCTCCAAAGACTTCTGCTTTGATGGTATCCCTGTCAGGGTTTATCGACCCGAAGCTGTGCTCCCCTGCTAGAACCTCCAAACAAGCTCAAGGTCCATTTGTAGGAGTCAGCAACATGAAGGCCACCTGAGTTAACTTCCATCTCCCAGTGTTAATGTCTCTATCTTCATAACGATGCGGCCTGAAGGGGGTGGTCTGCCTTAAAGGGGGTGCTAAAATAATAAAAAAAATAAAATTACCTGCTAGGACTGTTTACAAATTGGGATTCTGAGCTATCATTAGTCTGAGATAAAAGCCTTGGGGAAGGAAGGAAAGATTGAGAGAAAAGAGACTTGATCCCAAATTCCATGGCCAATGCCAGGAGTCCTCCTACAAGCAACATCCGTAGCTAAGTGTCCCAGTATGCCCCGTGGCACAGCTACAGACTTCAGACTTGCTGTCCCCACCATCTGCTCAGCCTCAAAGCCCTGGACCTCGTCTGAACTGGAGCCCAACTCTGAGACCGCCCTGGCTGCAATCACCTGCGTGGATTGATGGGCGACTAGAGCAGGTACCAACCTAGATCTAGATCTGCCCAAAGCAAAGCAAGAGGTGGGCAAAATGGCACCAGGTGCCCACAAGAACCTCTCTTGTTCACTGAATGCAAAAACAGAAGGATGCATGTTGGATTCTCTCTCTACCCAGGGGAGGATTACTGAACTGCTGGGCATCTGCAAGGAGGTTGTTGCAATCCAATTCATCCTACGTCCAGTGAAGACAAAGCTGGCTGCAGGTGTGTCCTCCAAAGACTTCTGCTTTGATGGTATCCCTGTCAGGGTTTATCGACCCGAAGCACCATTTGCCGGCCCAAGAAAGGGATTCGTTTTCTTCCACGGAGGAGCTGGAATGTTTGGAAGCATCGGTAAGAGGCCAAACTGCTCTTGGCTCATCTCTAAGGTCACAGCTGAAGGATCTGAAGCAGCACTGAAGCCTGTTTTGGGACTTTGGGAAGGTTCCCCCACCCCCCATTTCTGGTTTTCTATTTTATTCTTGGGGAGCTTGAACACTTGTTCTAAACATTTACTGGATTATCATAATACACAAAACAATAAAACTGTAATTTACTAACCACACTAGCAAACCACATGCTTAACCCAAACCAGATCAACTACGCTTTGTCATAGTTAGTTGTGTGAACCCAAACTTAATTTTGAGAGATTATCTTGACCTGGGTTTGGGCACGGAGTAACCAGAACGATCCACTTACCTGCCAGCCTGTCCACCTGCTTTCCTCTGTGCTCCACAGTACTGGTTTGGAATCGAATCCCGAATCAAAAGAGAAAAAAATACAAGGAGGGAGATAGGCAGGTTCTGTAAGTAATGTCGTTACTAGAGCCCTAGGAGTAAGCAGCATACAAATAAAGGTGGTAAATAAGAAATAAATATTGCTTCAGTGAAATTTACCTTGCCCACAGAAGAACTACCATCCTAAATTTGAAAGTTTTAACCAATCAGGAGGATGCTAATTTGGTCTCCTGAGACAGCTTAATTCAGGTGGGATCTCTGAAAAGGCGTTTCTGCTTATAGCACCCTCATGGCCTCTCAGTTCTTGGGGTGCGGGGAAGCAGCTGGGGTCAGAAAAGCAAAATGGGGGATGCAGGTATATGAAGCCCCTCCCCTTTATAAATGTGCATTACACATGTATCGTGCTGCCCATCTTGACTTTTTTGACCTGCCCGCAGATTTCCCCAGGAGACAGGCACGGGAGGAGGGATCCCTGAAATATCCCAGACCTAAACTATTTCAGATTTTAAAGGTTGTCACCCACCGTTGCTGGCAGTCTCTACAAACAAAATGGTGATCTCTGCAATAGCATCAAATATCATGCGATTTATCAGAAAGCTGATAAAATTAACTGAGTTGTAAAACCACGTTCAGAAGAGTATCAGAGAAGACCATGGGTATGTAATTGACAACTGTATATCATCGACTGTTATTTATGGTTCCGAGCCGCCTTGAATCCTTATATCAGATAGGCAGTCCATGTAAATTCTATTAAAAAAGAAAAAAAGAAGTAAATTCAGCCCAAATGTCTCTGTCAGCAAAAATCCAGAAACCAAACCCAAGCCTGGGTCTTCTGGGTCCCTGGGCTCCCAGAATGCCCCAGCCACCCGTGGCTGCTGCAAATGCCCAGAGAACACACGGAGGGACCAGGTTTCGGGAAGGCACAGAACAAAAGCCCCTGTCCCTATCCGTGAAAGACGCCAGTAATTTTTAAAAGGCAGCAACCTGCTTACCATGCTTAGAATCCCTGCTGCTTTCAAACTGCTCAAGGGTTATGGGAATTTCAATGCTGGAACCAAAAAAAGCACCTTCTTCACAAAATGAGATCCTGGTAATTGTGAGTATACTTATTTTTTTATGTTGCTTCATGACGTTAAGAAGGTCTCTCTGTTCTGTCTTTGTCTCCTAGATCTGTACGAGAATGTCTGCAGTAAAATCGCCCAGCGAAGCAATTCAGTTCTTGTGTCCGTCGGGTGAGTGCGCTGAGGCTCTTGCTTTGACAGAAGTCGCTGCATCCTGTGAATGGGCTCAGTTGGGCCAAACATGTTCTTTAGTGCTCTGCGAAGGATTCGCCTGCCACGGGGTGCAGACCCTGGAGCCCTGACTTGGACGAGATCCCTCGTAAGGTCACCAAAGCATGTTACGGACCAGACCATTCCCAACAGTGCAAGAATTTGGGTTCTTCCCCAGAGCAGGGGATTGGACTCTGTAGCCTTGATGGCACTTGGATCCATGCAAGGTTTCAGGATTTTATGATTCTCTGGTCTTGGATTCTCCCCAGGACATCATGGCCTGGAGAAAGAGGAGAGCAGGACCAGGCCTCTGCTGACTTGTATTGGATTCACTTTGGTTGCGGTCTAGCTTATAGGACCCTGGACCTGTGCTCAGGGATTGGCTTCAGCTCTGGTTTAAGTCTCTTCTCGACCAAACTGTCCCGTGTCCTTTTCGTCTCCATGACATAACTTGACCAAATTCATTCCTTCAGTTCTACAGCAGATAACACTCAGACCCAGATGACACCTGGAAAGCAATGTTTTCATTTTTAAAAAATTCAAATGTATACAAAAAATCCATAGGAAGGTGACCACATATAGACACCCCCCACCCCACCCCTAGAAAAAGCCAAAGGCAAGCCACTTCTGCACTGCTGCCAAGTCAAACTACATGGGATTCACCTTACACTAGCTAACTGCTCAATACATCTGCTCATCCACTCTTCTTTTATCCATCCCTAAGTTGTCTTGATGGCTTGTTTCTCTGTTATGGCTCTGCAGCTACCGCTTAGCTCCTGAGCACCCCTTTCCCGCCCAGTGGGAGGACTGCCTTACTGCAACCCTACACTTCATGAAACATGCAGAGGACCACGGGGTGGATCCTTCCCAGATTATCATTGGTGGAGACAGTGCAGGGGGCAATTATGCAACTGTCGTTGCTCAGAAACTCACAGAGCAGCCAGATCTTCCAAAGCTTTGTGCTCAGATGCTGATCTACCCATATCTCCAGGCGATGGACTTCAACCTGCCATCCTATCAACAAAATTCTGCCATGCCACTGCTGCTCCGCCAAAACATGCTTTATTATGCACTCCAATACATAAACAGGGACTCTTCTTTATTGGAAGATGTGGCAAAAGGATCTCACGTGCCATATGAAATGAGGCTGAAGTACGGAAAATGGTTGGATGCAGACAACATCCCAGAGAAATTTAAACGTCGGGGGTACAAGAGAATCCCACTGGCTCCTTTCAAACGTGACATCTATGACCAGTTGGCAATAATTCTCCAACCTTCTTTTTCTCCACTTTTTGCTGAAGATTCTGTCATTCAACAGCTGCCAGAGACTTGCATTGTGAGCTGCGAATATGACATCTTTCGTGATGACTCCCTGCTGTATAAGCAGCTTCTGGAGCAGCACAGCGTGAAAGTCACGTGGTTCCATGCTGAGAAAGGGTTTCATGGAGTGCTTAACATTTTTGACTTTGGCTTTTCAGATGGGTTGGAAATAATGGACAAAACTGTGGAGTTTCTAAAGGGTTTATGAGAGGTTTGGGCCTTGATTCTGGTGGCATGATCAAAAAGAGCCTTTAGTCACACAGAAAAGTAAAACAGAAGTAGATCCTGCTTATTCTAAAAGTTCCTCAATTGAGAATGCTTAATTGTTTTTATTCTGCCAAACGCGGTATCACTTCTGGCAGTTAGCAACATCCCTAACGTCAATATATGCATAAAACTGCCCCCATGGAACAACTTAAAATACTAAAGTCAGTAAAAACAACACCTGTATTTCTCAATACAGGTGGCCAAACAGCATAACACTGAACTTCAGAACTTCAAGAGCTCCATCTTCACAGCCTCGCAAAATGACATCATGAGTGCCGGCTGATCCCAGAGGTGGCTATTGCACAAAGCAGGGTCTGCCACACGATCCTGAAGGGCCTGGAGTTCTCACTTCCTTTATTTGGGGAATGTCCAACATCCTGGACTGGATGTAGAGCCCTGGACAGACTGGTCGTACCCAGAGGCGATCCTGAACACACCTAGCAGCCAAGGCACACGGGGCTTTCAGTCACCTTACACTGTACCTGGAAGTCTACTGAAAGCCAGTGCAACCCCCACAACACAGGTATAACCTGCCTGTAGGGGCAGTAGCATTCTGTACCAACTCAGGTTTCCACCCAATCTTCAAAGGTAGTCTCATATGAGGCACGCTGCAGTAGTATACACTGATCTGGACAAACAGGAACTCTGTCTTGTTAGGGGCTCAGCCTCAGATGTTTCATCCCACCCAGGCCCCGATAGCTTCTGAGCATTAGGTCAAGACTTCCAGAGCATCTCCAGTTTGGCCTGGGGTGGCAACTTATAAACGATACTGTCAGCATCCCAATACCAACCTCACTTCAAATCAAAAGATAATGGTCCTAGTTGTCTCCTGAGAATGCTAAAAAATGGGGATGGAGGAGGTCTGATCCTTCTCCACGAGTGACTGTCCAGCAGGCCAACCTCTCCACAGGAAGTATTGGAGCCGTTGCAAAATGATGCCCCCGATCCCCAGTCCTCACTGGCCGTCCAGAAGGATGTCATGTTCAGTGGTCCTGAGTGCCTCAGAGAGTCATGCAGGAGAACAGGGACACACTCCCCCATCCAGGCCTTGATAAGGAGAGTCCCCCAGAGCAACCAAGGCAGTTTCCATCCCATAGCCAGGCTCGAACGCTGAACAAAACAGGTCCAGATTCTTTGCTTCTTCCAGGCCGCTCTGTAACTGGAGGAACACCACCTTCTCAACAAGATTTGGTTGGAGGGGAGGCTGAAGGCAGGATGATAGCTGTCCAATGTAGCTGGATCCAGGAAGGTCTCTTCAGGAGGGTCCACACAGTGCTTCGCAACCCTCTGCTGGGCCAACGAAGAGCTCATGCTGGAGAACATCCAAGTTCCCAAGCTGAAGGGAAGCCAGATCACCTTACAAGAGGCTGTCTCGATCCCCATCTCAAGCGTGCATTCCTCCCAACCCCCAGGGTCTCTGGCCAGAGCGAAGGGTCCCTGTTATTCCCTCAACACCCATTCATTTAAGGAGTATCAATTCTGTATTTGTACCAAATCTATTCAATATTTAGGTATGTGTATACCAAAGGATAGAACTCAGTCAGCAACACGTAATATAAATAAAATATGGAGAGAGGTTTCTTCAGATATCAATAGATGGGAGCCATTAAACCTTACCCTTTGGGAACCGTGAATGCTCTCAAAATGCTCTCAGGCATTTCCCTGCACTGCTAACTCAACGGACTCAAAAAAAGTCCATCTTTACCAGGAAAGCTATCTATCAATGGGTTTTACATGGGCTGGTGATTGAAGTTGTCCTATTGCGCTGTGCCTCATTTGTGGCAAAACAACTTACAAATGCAGCAATGGCTCCAGCAAAATTAAACAGACACTTAACTACAAATCAAGGCCTTATGACCAGTAAAAGTTCTGATTATTTTAAATGAATTATTTTAAATGAAAGTCAATCAAAAATGCCCAAGAAGCAAGTTATTTAACAGCAGAACTTATTATACAGCAAAGGAAAAGTCACACTTTGGGTGAGAAAGTAATCATGGAGTCTTTGGGCTTCTCTGAGGTTGGTTGTAAGATCACTCTGAAGATGTTACCTAGCCGGGTAATGAAACGTTTGCAAGAAAACAACCAACCTCAGAGAACCCCAAGGACTCCACAGTTCAACCCTGAGCTACACTTATTCTCTTCTAAAGTAATCATGCCACCATATAAATAATAGTGTGAAAAATGCTAGGACCAGATGCAGTGTAAGAAATTGAAAAGGTTCCACTATCGAACAGTACAAATCAGTGTATTGATAACATGTCACATGATGCAGAAGAGGTTTTATATGATAAACTGAAGAACAGCAGCTTTTCTATCCAAGTGGATGAGTCAACAGATTTCAAGAATAAATGTCACGCTTTGGCATTTGTAAGATTTGTAAATGAAGGTGACACTTGAGAAAACCTTTTCTGCTACATGAAACATGCAAAGGCCAAGATGTATTTAAAGTTTTGTCTTCATATTTGGAAACAAAAAAAATCTGTCATGGAAGAACTGTGTTGGCATCTGTACTGCTGGTGCTCCATGAGCGGTTTCGTTTCTCATGTAAGAAAAGAAAACTGTGATGTTGTGACAACATACTGCTTTGTTCCCAGAGAGGCATTGGTGTCAAAAACTCTTGGAGATGAAATGAAAAGGTTCTGGATGATGCTACAAAAATGGTTAACTTTATTAAACAAAGACCAGTTCACTCAAGATGTTTAAGAGACTGTGAAAACCTGGACAAAGAGCACACAAGTCTCCTGTTTCACACAGAAATAGGGTGGCTCAGCAGAGGAAGAGTTCCCAACAGGCTGTTTGAGCTGAAGGCAGAACTACAAGAGTATTTTCAAGAAAATAGGATTCCACATTTTGCTGAGTGCTTTGAAGATGGAGAATGGTTGCAGAAACAAGCATACTTCCTTATACTTATTCATTTATTTAAGAACACAGTCTTAGTGTATTTCAATTAGTACTTATCCTTGTTTGTATTGGAAACCACCCAGTCACTCTTTCAGTGAGATGGGCAGTGACTAATTTTGATATAAATAGATGAATAACAAATTAAAAAGTGGGCACCTTTCATCCCATGAAGCAGTCTCTCGAGGCACTGGAGAAAATGCGGTGACTTCAGATGGCAAGATTCTTGGATTTGAAGGAAAACTGCGCGTTTGGAAAAGTCATGCGGTGAAAGGAGACGCTGCACCGGTTCCCCCGCTGCCTGGTCTTGAGAGAGAGGGCGGGCAGCGGAAAGGCTCAAGTCTAACTGAAAACCCCCGAAGTACCGCAGGGCAAAGGGGCCCAGCGCTTTCCCGCCCTTCAGCACAGGCGCGGGCTGGCCGAGGGACCCTCCGCTCAGCCCGAGAGCCTCGCCCTGAGGGAAGAGGAAGGAGGCCGCGAGCCGCGCTCCGATCGGCCCCGCGCTCGAGAGGGGGCCGCGGAGCTGCCCGCGGGCAGTCCTGGCCTTCCGGGAGAGAAGAGCGCCGCGCCGTTCACAGGAAGGCGCTGGACGTTTCCCGCAGCCTTCGTACACGCGCGAGCCAGCGGCCTCCTACTTGGCAAGCGGCAAAAACAGCCGCCGCCGCCGCCGCCGCCGCCGGCCCCCCGCGGGCGCCTTTCGCGCCCCTCACGCCGGCCCCGCCGGACAGTCCGCACCGCGACACGCCCCGGCCTCGGGGGGGGAAGCGCCGCTCCCAGCGGCGCTGAGAAGCACTCGCGGAGCCGAGCGCCCCGGAGCCGCCGCGGACATCCCCGAGGCCGGGCCGGGCGAGATCCCGCCGGAAAGCCCGCGCGGAGACGGAGAGGCGGCGGCGGCGGCGCCCTTTTCTCGGCGCCGCCGGGATGCCCACCTGGCTGAGGGGAGCCTCGGGTTCCTCAGGACTGTTCTCGGGGCGGTGACCCCACCGCCGCCGCCGCGGGCCGCCCGCGCCAGACGGCCGCCCCGCGGTGCTCCTCGCGCTTCCCGAGCGCGCGCCAGCCCCGCGCCGCTTTTGTGCGCGCCGCGCAGCCGGGCGGACAGTTCTGCGCGGGGGGCGGGGAGCCAAGCCCCGCCCCCCGCCCCGCCCAGGCGCCCGCCCCGCCCGCTCGGAACCGGGCGCCCGCCTCGGCTCCTTCCGCGCCCGCTCCCCTCTCCCCCTCCCGCCGGGCCGGCCGGCCCTCCGGCGCTCCCCTGGCCCGGGCGCCTGGACGGGTACGAAGCCCGCCGGAGGCCCCGTCGGAGAGACCCGCAGCCGCTTTGCCGGGCGGAGGCTCTCTCCGGCGAGGGGGCGAGGCGCTGAAGGCGCGGACTTCAGCTCCCGGAGCGCCCCGGGCCGCCTTCTGGCGAGGGGACGCTGGGGGTTGAAGTCCGCGCCCCTGACAGTTGCGCAGGTGGAGAAGCGCTGCTCCGGGGGGCGGGGCAGCCTCTGATGCGCCCCCCCCCCTTCCCTCACCCAGGAGGACCCCGGGCGGACGCGAAGCCGGCCGAGCGGTGGCTTCGGTTGCCGTTGCGGCCGCCGCGGGGGTTCTTGCCGCCGGGCTTCCCGCGCGGGAGCCGGGCGGCCGGACAGGGCTGGGAAATAAATGACAGGCAAGGCCGCGGTTGACCTGCGCGGGGTCTTGTGTGCCCGCGACCCGCGTCCGAACGCCAAAGGAGCCGGCGCAGACTTCGCGCCCTCGGGCTTCATCTCTCTACGGTCCGCCGAGCCGCCCACCCTCCGCTCCGCCGGCCAGATACAGCTCCCCTCGGCACGGCCGGGGAAGTCGGTCCGCAGAGGGAAAGGCAGGCAGGGCTGCCCGAGGGCGCCCGCTCCCTCCCCCATGGGAGGGGGCCCCTGGGGACAGCCGCGGGGGGCAGTTTTCCTCGCGGTCCGCAGCTCCCTCGCCTCCACCTGCCCCCGGCAAAGTGGCAGCAGGAAGAGGAGGAGGCTTCATGGGGGGGGTCTCTCCTGAGGGCAGGGCAAGTGGCGCAGACCTATATTATTTGTGGAGGGAGGGAGGGAAGGAAGGAAGGACGGAAGGAATTTTTATATATATCATTTTAATCGTTTTCTAAAGGTTAATGCTTTTAAGATTAATTTTGGCATGGAAAATCATGATTTCCCAAAGCTATTTTGGCCGGCTTTGCTACATGTTGCTTTCAACTGGGTGCAAAATACTGCAACTTCGCAGCCAAGCGCAGAGGAAAAAATGTCCCTGTTCTTTCCTGTAACACTCTAAAAGTCCTGTAAGGGTTTGTTGTTGTTCTTGTTGCATTTTACCCAATACATTCATGTATAGCAGTTGGGATACTGTAATTTCAACTCCATGTGTTTCCCCCCTCCCTCCCCTCCCCCTTCCTGCCTCTCTCCCTTCCTCTCACTCCTTTTCTCCTTCCTTCACCCTTCCCTTCCCTTCCCTTCCCTTCCCTTCCCTTCCCTTCCCATGTCCGTCCTTCCTTCCTTCCTTCCTTCCTTCCTCCCTTCCCTTCCCTTCCCCTCCCCTCCCTCCCTCCCTCCCTCCCTCCCTCCCTCCTTCCCTTCCTTTCTTTCTTTCTTTCTTTCTTTCTTTCTTTCTTTCTTTCTTTCTTTCTTTCTTTCTTTCTTTCTTTCTTTCTTTCTTTCTTTCTTTCTCCTTGCCCTTCCCTTCCATTCCCAATCCCAGACCAGCAAGGACAGTGGCGGAATTGGAAATACCAGGAGGCCGACCTGAAGCGCTGACCAAGAGAGGGGCCGGCCGGCCGACCTCTGCAAGCCACAGATGTGGCCAGAAACCCGGCAGCCTGCTCCGGGGTGCCCAAGGCAGGGCTGGGAAAAGCCCCACCCCGCCCCTCCCCTGAGCTTTCTGGCAGCAGCCAGGGTGAGCGGGGGCTCTGCTGCGGTTCCCCTGCCAGCGATCCTCGTGCGGGTTATTCTTTCCTTTTAGAATGGAGTATTATCGATATATTTCTGTTATTGGCTTAAAGATCACTCACCTGCAGTTTAATCACACTTTTCTTTACCCTTGGCAGAGATTGCCCACTTGAGGTCCCGTGATTCAAAAACTGCCGCCCTTTGATGCGCCGTTTCACCCAACTGACGGCTGCAAACAGGAACACTGAGAGTTTCAGGAGCACGTAGATAATGTGCCTGTTTGCCCACTTCACTCTTGCCTTCCCGACCCTTCATTTTACTTTCCCACCTTTCATTTAAATGTGCGCTCGGGGTGTGGCTGCGGTTGCGAGAGGCGCTTCAGCTTCTTTTTCCTCCCTCCCTCCTATCCTGAACCCTGTGCTGCCACTAGAGGAAAAATATTTGTTCACCAGAACCACCCAAGCGTTGGGATGTAAGCTTGAATATCCTGTTAATATAACTACTTGGCACAAGGATACAGCGAGATGTCTGGAGAGGCAGAAGCTAACCCTTAAAATCGCAGGACAAGCCTTTTAAAGGGATGGAAAGCATATAGATAAGAGAACCAGTTCACCTGGAATCTGTGCATAAAAAGAAAGGCTGCTGCACAACAGACTGCTGGCTTTCTAGCAGAAGCAAAGACTTCTCTGCTAGCTAAGTGATTCAGCCGGGAAGATCTGGTTCCCCTTCCCGCCCGCCCAACCGATGGTAGGAAAGGTGTTCCCAAACTTTTTCACACCCTGAATGGACTGGGAAATGAATCTCCCCACCCTTCTGATCTGTAAAATAATACCACAATAATATTTTTTCCAATAATTTCATTAAAAGTTTTAGATAGAACAAGAAAAGAATACAAGAAAAAGAAAAAGATGTCAGAAAATGAAACAAAACCAAAAACCCCTCCCCCTAAAAAAGTGCCTTCCCACTCTTATCATGACAACTATAAGCAACTCTACAATCCCTTCACCTCCTCTCACTTAACCAATGTAAAACTCTTCATCCCTTAATCCATCTCTTACCAATAAGCAAATCAAATGAGCAACCTCTTCTCCCATCCGATCCTCAGCAAAAAGTCCAAACAGCGCTCCAAAATATTAACGATAGCTAACCTATATACAGTTCAACATTCCACATCTCCACTCTTAGCTAAAACAAAATCTCATTTAAAAGGCATAAAATGGTCCCAGTATGCCAATAACAACAAAATAAAGGTTTAAGGTAACAAAGAGACCATTTCTTCTTTGCAATACACAACATTTTGCCTTAAATTTCTCATTCAAGATAAATATTCCACATCTCAACTCTAAACTAGAAGCAAATCCATAAAAAACTAAACTTTAGCATAACAAAGAGAAATAGTTTCTCCTTTTTAAAAAAAAACACTCCCTTACCTTAAGTAAAAACAATTACAAAGCCAGTCTGAGTACTATGAAATTAAGATACACAAAATAACAATAAAGGAAAGAACTTAAACACAAGAACTTAAGTATAAACAAATCCAGTGTACCGCATTTTTTTCCTAGTTAAGATATCTGCAAATCCAAAAAGAATCAGCCAGAATAATGTGTCCCGTTTTACCCCTGGTCAAATAAACCAGTTTTATATTCCTTTTTCCTTCTACACAGAACAATCTTTCTCTGTAATCCATTCAAATGGTAGTTGACCTTTGTTGGACCTTTCTTCAGTACTTTAAACAATCTCTCTTGTGACTCCAATAAAAAGAAATTATTCCAATTGCTCTCTGGGATTGTCATTTTTATTTCCTTCTTAATTTTCAAATTCTCATCCAGTATTTTATGTCGTTATTCAGATTCTTCTTTAAAAGCAATTTCAGAGTCATAATACTGAAGTCCAATTTCCAACGCTTTTGGAGCTCTTAGTTCACTTAAAACTTTCTATAGCCAAAACCTTGTATTGCTTTTTGCTGTTTATTTTAAGTTCGTAAATTTTATAAAAATAAATTTAATACTTTTCTATTGATTGAAGGCACTCACCAGCTATTTACAGCCTTGTCACTTTGCAGGTGTCTAACTTCGCAAGGGAAGCGTACATCCTTAGGGTCCTTTTAAAACAAGGCTCTGTTTGCGGCTGGAGCAATTATGGAGTCTCCTGATTCCCCCCACACACACACACACACCTGAGATTGTTGTCTTGCAGTTTCTCCATGAGAAAGAGGAACAATCATAAGGAGAAACAGCTTGGGCAATCTCACCATCTCTCTCTTTTATCCAGAGAGGATCATATGTTAATCAGCTCCTTATTAAAGTCCGCAGAAGTTGGGCCCGCTTTACACGGAGCTGTCTTCGGTCCGTCATCTTTCCCAGAAAGCCCCACCATAATACTATTAATGATGGTGGTGATTATGATACTTTGCTATGTTTTATATCCTGTGCTGGGAGGGGGTTGGACTGGATCATTTCAAGGGTCCCAACTTTCCATTCTATGATTGTAAGTCAGCAAAGGAAGATACAAATTGTAAAGAGGAAGGCATGTGTCTGTCTCTCTGGGGATGGTCACCACAAAACATACCTGAGAATAGGACCATCAACATCAAACGTAACACTAGGGTGGAAACAGCTAGCATATGTCATCACCAGGAGTTGGTACAAACATCCTGAATCGTGTACTGCTTGTCAGCCTGGCCGTTGTTCTCAGTCCTACACAGAGCAGTAGTTCCACCATCCAGAGAAGGTTTCAGTCATGGGGTTGGACTCCTCATCTTCTGGCCTAGAACCAAAGTAGGCATCTGGATGACCTACATTCCAACCAACATTTTAACAAACAATCCACCTTATCTGGTGTAATTATCACGATCATGGAAACATCTGCTAGTATACATATGGAGGTGTGCTGAATAACTGGGAATTACTGTACAAACAAGCGTGCAGTTTCAGAAGGGAAGACAACTTCTGGAAAGCTAAGGAGAACTTTCAGCAGAGTCACCTTGGGTTGTGGCTCCTATGCTTTCGGTCTCAGCCATTTTCCCTACCAAAATGGAACTTTTTTCTGCCATTGTGTTTGGAGGAGGAGCTGTTCTAGGAATTGCAACTTTCTTGCTGCTCTCCTGGGCAATTTATTACGATTTCACCCGAACGAAGATTCCCTCTGGATTTGACCATCCCTTTACGCTGCGCCTCCTTCATGTGGGTCTTGTTGTACTCTTCACACTGGTAAGTCTACTCTTGTTTAAAAGGGAAAACTACAGGCTGCAAGACCAATTACAGATTAGGACTGACCTTTTAATTAATCGTTTAACCTGTGTGAGTTGACAGGCCCAGTCACCTTCATCTGGATCTGGATCTGGATCTGGATCTGGATCTCCTGAGAGGGCAAGAGGAAAGCAGTAAGGAAAGAAAATATCAACATCACCTAAAAATTTTCAGCGCAATCTGAAAACTGCAGAGAAGAGAAAGACTGGTGGAAATTTGGTGGGGGGTAATAACACTTGTCAGGATAAGAAGGAGAGACTTTCTCAGGCAAGGCAACGAACAGGTAAGAAACAGGAAGCAAGCCAGGGTGCAGTAAAAAAGTCAAGATGGTGGCTGCAACAGTGTGATCAAAGTGTTTTTTTATGTGTATCACATCATCTTGCCTTTTTTTTACCATTTCCTTTGGACACTCCGGAATAACACAAACAGACTGAAAAAGGGGAGACCAACATCTAGATTTGGTACCGGGAAGAAGGAATAGCCTTGAGGGACAGGAGGAAGAGCCGCACTCAAAACAGCAGTCAGATAAAAGAAAATTTGAGTCCAGGGCAGAAACGGAACCTGAGAAGATGTCTCAGACAAGACCCTGAAGCTTTCAGACGTGCAAGAGTCACATAACCTATAATCAAAGTAGCATTAGCCTGCGTGACTTTGGCCTCCTAGTCTGGGCTACCCTGAAGAGCTGACAGATTTGCCCTGCCAAGTTTTATCACTTCCCAACTTTTTACCCCCTGCCCCTCTATCAGCAGTTCTTACATTGCACTCAGAAAGGTTGAGTATTTTTGATTTTTTTTCTCACAGTTTTCTTCTTTATCAAAGATAATGGAGCATTCCCACATGCAATGGGTAAATGGGCTAGTGGCAGAATTATTTGGACCAGTGAATTTCATCAGTTTGGGGTGAGAATGTGGGGAGCCAGTTACCCAGGAGCAGGAGCAGGAGGAGGAGGAGGAGGAGATGTCTTTCACATGAATACATTTCTACCCCATTTATCTTACACTAAGTACCAACAATGGCTGAGAAATTAGGTTTCTCTCTTTTCCCCCTTTAACACCAACAACTCTTTAACTTTAACCTATCTGCCCCTTCAAGCCAAACTCCTGGGAATAATGCTTCAGGGCCCTGATAAAAGGGTTGTTCCCATGAACAATGTGGAGGACTAACCGTCTTTGGAAAACGAACCTTCTTTGTCCCATTCATTTAAAATGTGATGGATTTGGTGCCTGAGAAGAAATGGCTTGGAGACAAATGCATAAAAAATGTGTGACAGTCGGACGTGTAAGCAGCAGAAAAGGCATTCAGTTTCCTGATTAAATCCATGGGAGGATTACAGGTTGTGGGTCTTTTAATTTAATGGGTTGACAGATCTGCAAAGGAAGCAAAAGGCCACCAGGTTTCCCACCATCTGGCATTTGACCAGGCAGCACATGAAAATAAAAGAGATATGGATGTAGGTATGTAAAAATTGATGAGTCAAATGCCAGCCAAATCAAAAACGAAATGCTCACATGAAACTGAGTTGGAGAAGGGAATTTCCTTCCGCTCCTCTCTATCCCATAAGCCCTGGCCTGACACTACCATGAGCAAGAATTATGGGAGAAGTAGTGCTGAATCACTAGTTGGCGGCAATTTTCATTCACCCATCTCTACTAAACTGATGAACTTATGTCTCATTAAAATCAAGATGAACTCATTTTCCACTCAATCAATGAGACTTTGAGAATCAAGTTTGACTTCCTGAAATCTCCTTAATTTCAGTGGAAAGTTAAGTTCAAATCCTTAAGCTGGAAATTGCACAATAAGGCCTGAATAGGTTTATCATTTCCTTAGCATATTGGAGAAAAACACTGGGGTCTATGAACGTGATTTATGATGCTATTTGCCAACCCAACTAATTGCGGCTGTATCAGTAAATCAAGGTTTAGTATGGTGTGTCTCACATTCCAGTTCGGTGACCTGTATTTACTTTAAATTTAATTATAAGCTGCCTCAATCACCAAAGCAATTCAACAATACATTAAAACAGACAAGCGAAAACAATAAATGAATAACAAAGTCAGTATTAAGCCACCAGATTGGGTGAGGAAGGTGCTATAAATACCAAAGGAATAGAATCTCAATATCACTGTGGAAAGACATTGATGTGTTAGGGGAACGGTTGCCCAGAGCACTGAGATGCTCCTGTTTCGGAGGCGGGTGGCACGGGAGGGACACTCCTCCAGTGTGCAGTCAGTCTGTGTGGCTCAGGGAACCTCTTGGGCAACAGAGAACGCAAGCTAGTCCTGAAGATAACGAAAGCGTCTGCAAGAAAGCAGCCAAACTCAGAAAACCCCAAGGTCTGCACGGTTCAACCCTGAGCTACACATATTCGCTTTTGTTGGTAACAGAGAACAAACACACTCTGTTGGGGAGAACTGTGATAAATTTCTTCCTCCTCCAACTACTGGATGACTGCTTTCGCCCAACACATTTAAACTAGTTACTGAATAAGCCCATCCTCTGTGTTTGCACCAGACATGGACTGGAGGTTGAACCAGATAGGTCATACAGCATGCTTTAAAAGCCGTTAAAAACTCAAGACTGATGCTAACCAAATGCTGCTACCAAGTCTTCAGTTGAAGGGGTCATGCACGTTGGGTGAAGGAGGGAGAGGCTCCTCTGTCCCCCGAATCCTTCTCAGCTTTCTTCCCCTTTTTTCCAAAACAGGGGAAGGGCTTGGAACTGTTGCATCTATGCAGACAAGTTGCTTTCATTCGCTTCCTGATGTCTCTCAAGAAATCAAGAGTGGATCCAGGCCTTTCCTCCAGAGATTTAAGCTTTGACGGGGTGCCCGTCAGGGTTTACTATCCCAAAGCACCAGCCACCAGCCGGAGAAAAGGGTTTGTTTTCTACCACGGAGGGGCTGGCATGATCGGGAGCATTGGTAAGTGGTTACGGCAAGGGCTAGACTGGCCTTGGCTGCAGCCCTCCAACCTTGCCACGCGCAGGGTGGGAAGGAGAGAAGTTCTGGGGAATAATCATTTCACTATTTGATTCAATTCAACTGGAATTAAACTTAAGAGCAAGCGAGCCTTGGTCTGATTACCCTATTTTGAGGAGGCCAGGTGTGTCCCTGAGAGTGTACAGAGCCAGGATCTGAATCCCGTGTCTATTTCCTTCTGGGTAAGATCCTTTTCTTCTTATTTTGGTGCAAAACTAGCTGCAGTTTGATTGCCCAGGTTCTAAAACCGATCCAAGCACATCAGTGTCAAGGCGTACGACATTGCGGTACGACACTGTAATAACACCTGAAGCTCTTCACACCCCACTGAGGGAAGATGAGGAGTGAAAAAGAATTGGGCAAGTCCAAGAATTGGGGGTCTGTGGTGGGACTTAGAAAAAGTTTGCCACCACAAGGTTTCTGAAATAATAAAATTGACAGTAACTTTTAAGAGAAGAGAATATTTCAACATTGTGCTATCCAGATTCATATCAATTAAGTTTTAATCCTTCACTGCCATATGTGTTTCTCTCTCCCCCCCGCACCTTAAGCTTACTATCAAGACATCACCAGTAAAATTGCTAAGGAGAGTCAATCAGTGGTTGTGGCTGTCAGGTACGTGAAGGTCTACTATCATCCAATGAAATACGTGTGTAAACATGCGCTGATGGAGCAAAGGGAGATACAACATGACGTCCCTTTAACCAAATTCAGTGCAGGACATTTCAGCAGATCTGCTAGGGGCATGCCTGGGTATATGTATTCATACGTGGGTGGGGGTATATGGGTGTCCATGCTGCCACTGGTCTCCGTTGTCCCTTGCTGCTCTCCCAGCATCCTTTCTCCCTTCCATAAACATTCTCTTTATAAGACTTGGTCTGTGCCGCGTCTCGCTGCAGACACAACAGTGCTGTGGCTGCTGTGGGTCTTCCGGGCTGTGTGGCCGTGGTCTTGAAGTTTTGTTTCCTAACGTTTCGCCAGCACCCGTGACCGGCATCTTCAGAGGGCAGGAGCACAGACAGGAACAGTTCTCTCTGTGCCCCCTGCCTGCTCCTGTCTGTGCTCCTGCCCTCTGAAGATGCCGGTCACGGGTGCTGGCGAAACGTTAGGAAACAAAACTTCAAGACCACGGCCACACAGCCCGGAAGACCCACAGCAGCCATCGTAAGCCAGCCGTGAAAGCCTTCAACAATACAACAGTGCTGGTTGATTTGCTGGTAAGAAAAGAAGCCTTTCATTAAAGAGGCATTTCAGACATGGCCTGTCACAAATTCAACAGTTGCAAAAGATAAAGACCTCAAGTCCTGCTGACCTCATGGAGGTGTCCATACAATTATGGGGTGGGGGCACAACCACACAGAAGTGGTTTGATGTTGCCTCCATTTTTCAACTTCCTAGCATAGCATGCAGCCGTGAGATTGCCTGGTTGCCTCCCATCCAGTCCTAATCAAGCCTGACCCTGCCCAGCTTCTGAGCAGAGACAAGATCAGTCAGGTGCTGCCATCAGCTGAGCAGTAATTGCAAAACCTTCTGTTTAATATTAAATTATATGATGCTTCCAATTTCTACTCAGGCTTGCAAAGCTCAGCAAATTACACAGGCATTTTTCCCTATATTAACCTACTATAACGTACTGTGCAGGCAGAAATCCAGCAAGTATCGAACCACCATCCAGCTCACGTGCACCATACTTCCTGGTGCTGGAATAGTTTCAAATATATGGGAGAGACCACTTTCAGAAAAAATGTTAATCACATCCTTTTACATGATGGGGAGTGAGCTGAGGCCTCCTAATCCCACTGAGTGAAATCTTTTTGCATTTGCATAAAGATGTGAAAGGAGCTTTCAAATGCATTGTTCTTTCTGCAACCTCCTTCAGAAAGCACAAAAACAGCAAGGTGAGAGAACAAGCAGGATGTAGGTGTGGGGTCAGCCCACTTGCAACCATTTGCTCAAATTCATGGCTCAGATTTGACCCCTTGCTTTGCATTGTGGCTCTGCAGCTACCGTTTAGCGCCTGAGCACCGTTTTCCTGCCCAGTGGGAGGACTGCCTTACTGCCACCGTGCACTTCATGAAGCACGCAGAGGACCACGGGGTGGATCCTTCCCAGATTATCATCGGTGGAGACAGCGCAGGGGGCAATTTCGCGACCGTTCTCTCTCAAGTACTCCTGGGGCGACCGGATCTCCCCAAGCTGCGGGCTCAAGTGCTGATCTACCCCGGGGTCCAGGCAATGGACTTCAACCTGCCATCCTATCAGCAGAACTGTGCCATGCCAGTCTTGTTCCAGGACAGCGTTGTTTACTATGGGCTAAAGTTCTTTTTAAAGGATTCCTCACTGATGGATGATATCTTGAAGGGATCTCACGTGCCTGATGAACTTAGGCAGAAATATGAAAAGTGGGTAAGTCTGAACAACATTCCTGAGAAATTCAAACGCCGGGGGTACAAGAGAATGCCACTAGCTCCTTACAAGCCTGAGATTTACCGCCAGCTTCCAGATATACTCCACCCCACATTTTCTTCACTGTTTGCTGAAGATGTTGTCATGCAACAACTCCCAGAGACTTTTATTGCAAGTTGTGAGTATGATGTCTTTCGGGACGACTCTCTCTTGTACAAGAAACGGTTGGAGGAGAACGGTGTGAAAGTCACTTGGTTCCATGCTGAACAGGGATTTCATGGTATCATCAACCTCTGTCACATGAGCCTTTTGCGGTTTCCGGCAGGGGTAGAAATACTGGACAAAGCAGTGGACTTTGTCAGACATTTATGAGACACTGAGACACTTTTAACATTGCTTCAAAAGTCCAGTCTTACAACCAATTAAAAAGGTAGAGTTTTGGAAAGCAAGAGATCCATGTTTCTAATTCTTTAGCTTTCTCCTGCCCCAAGTTACCATCAAGGATCTGATTCGTCAGAAAACATTTTAAAAAAAGATTAAATCCATTGACACGTCAACTGTTGTTCAAATATTGTCATACTTTTCCAGCATTTATTTTAAAGCGTTAATTTTAGTGGGGCAACTAAAAGAATACACATGTTTTAAAAAGAGCTGCACAATTATAACAAGTACTAAAAGGTTGTACTGAATTATCATTTTTAACAGCATTTGGTGGGATTTCTGTTTGGCAAATATATCAGTGTTGAAACATGAACTAAACTATGCAGATTTGGATAGAGTTAGGAGATGTAGGAATTAAAGCAGAAATCTTCAGAAGTGAAATCCTTGAACGTTGCCAAAGGTTCGTTAGTGACTGAAGGCCGATGTTTTCAAAACTGGACTTTGTGCCTTTCTCCCCAGTCCATTTATGAAGGACTCCAGATCAGGGGAGGAAAAACTGCTGGAGCTGGAGCTCTAGCTTTTAATCAGAGCGGGTCGTTTTATTAGGTCCTTCCAATCAGTTTTTTTAGGCAAGACCTTCTGATGCTGTCTGGTAAAAGGGAAGGAGGGCTGTGCGAATATTGGACTCGGAGGTCCAGTTCCTGTCAATGGCTTCTCCCCCATTCAGGGTTTCAGTTCTAATATCCGACTTGAATCAGCTCCATTTTTATGTGACTCATCGGACGGATCGTTTTTCTCAATCCTATCAACAGGACCGCCAAGTGCTCTTTGCTAGCTCTGGCAAGAGGCGTCCCTGTTTCAACAGCGGAGAGGAGGAGGAGGCAAGGGGGAAAAAAGCAGGGGCCCGGCCAGCCAGGGACTCGGTCGCCCACCGTGGCAAAAACGGGCTCTGCTCCTCTCGTTTGTTAGCACCCCCGAAGCAACGACTCCTGCACAACGATGCTTCCTCCTCATTAAGGGGCAGAAATCATCCTTTCCTTTCCCCGTATAGTCCTTCCCGGTGAAGGAGGCGGCCGTTGTTCTTCCTCACGGCCCAGAAGGGCGCAGACCGGGGGAAGGGGTGGCCTGACAGATCTGGAGGCTGCCAAGGTTGGGGAGGTGGGACCAAACTGTAGCTGGGTTTGGAGCCATTTTAGATACCTTGCAAAAGCATACATTCGAATTAAATTAAGGTGAGCATTGGAAGCAAGGAAAATATTGATTAGTGGGTTCCACTTCCCAATATCTGATGAGATTTTTCTTCTATAAAGAAGCAATGATAATGAATTTTACAAGCATGGAAATTATAGCAGTTCATTTATTGATTTATGGCAAAAAGACACAAGATGGGAAAGAGCTTCCAATGATTCAGCCTGTCGGTCGAAGACTAAGATAGGAGTCCTCAGACTGTGTCCTTGGATCCCTTTCCAGGGCCTGTTGGCGACCTTGACCCCTCTGGCTTTTCCAAAGCGGTGCTGAAGCAAATGCACAGGAGGCAATGTCTAGCGTTAACTATTGCCCTGATTGCCTGGGAGGGCCCAATAACGCTCCCAAAAAGACAAATTACAAGTGGCCGCAGCCCAGCTCTTTCGGTGGAAGTCTGTCCAGTACCAATATCAGCCGAGGGGGTCCGCTGCACTGGGGGGAGAAGCTGCCCCTGCTTGCTGGTGCTTCTCCCCCCAGTGCCTTTTCCCCAGAGCACCCAGCCTGCAGGAGTTCTCCCCACAGGGTTTGGGAACGGCAAATGGGCTCACTTGCCCCCCAAGACAACCCCTGATTTCCCCCTCCCCCATCAAACTTTAGTTCTGCCTTCTAAGGCGTGAGCTGCCCTCTTGTATCCTCGGTAGATGAAGACCCACATCGGCCCCATCCACGTGACTAACGTCTCGAGAAACGCTGGCCCAGAACTGAGCCCTGGGGGAGCCCCTCCGGCCGGGCTCCCTCCGACTTGCGGAGGCTGCTGCACTCCTGCGGTCCCGTTGTCAAGGCGGTTGGTCTTTTCCTCAGGGCTACGCCACTTCGGTCCCCCAGTTGATCCCCCAGTTACTTGGTATTTCACCTGTTCTCCACGATTCGTGAAAGGTACACTGTTTCAGCCAGGCCAGGTCGCCACTGTTTCCTCCAGCATCCCCCGATGGCTCTGGTGGAAAGTTAAACTAAAACTAAGCAAGCAAACGTTCCCTGACATTTTTCTTCAATTCAAAAAAATAAATAAAAAATCCAACTATCACATTCCTCTCTCCTTTATGCTACCAATGGACTTGCCTGCTTCTCTAAAGCACAGGTCTTAGTTATGTCCCGTGGCAAGTTGCCTGGCGAGGTAAACCAACACAATCTGCGCCATCAGCTGGCCCGCTCAGGTCTTCTTGGCTGCGGTGCGCAAGACGACCCGGTTCAGAATCCACCGACTGTCCCGTTGTCCAAAACATAGCACTGGTCACTTGCTGCTGCTGGCGCGCCTGAGCGTTATGGCTGGTGCCAGGGGAAACCCCTTGAATCCGGGTGAAAGAATACATTTTTACAGATTGCTCGACGCTGAGAGAATGGGCAGCAAATGCTGCTTAAAGTACGAAGGAGTCTGCTTTACACCTGGCGAGCAATGCAGGAAGCCCCCGCTCAGATACCAAAAAATAACCTCTGAGAAGCTGACCATCCTCCCCTGCCATTCTTAACTGGACAGCTTCATAAGCAAACGAGAACTGTAGGATTCTAGAAGGCAGAAATGGGAAGCCTCTCTGAAGATCTACAACACACCAACTAGATGGCCATCCATCAGCCTCCGGCTCAGAAGAGTCACCATCCCCGAGGAAGCCTCTTTCATGGTTGAAGCGGTTCTTCGCGTTAGAAACTTCTTCCGGTCATCCAAGAAAGATATACTTGTTTGTCTTGCCTGTTTTCTGGAATGCTGTTGATTATTTCTTACTTTATGAATTCGTTAACACTGCCTGACTCCCAGCAACTCTGCGCAGTTCACAGATAAAGAACACAGAGCTATAAAATGAGTAAAAGTAAAAACAAAGAACAACAGTTGGCACAAACTGGACAACAACCAAAATACAGCCACATTACCTAGAAGGGGGCTTCAATCACCCTCGCCCAAGGCCTGAGTGAAGAACGGGGAGAGAAATGAGGATTTCCCTAGATTTGGTCACCACACTTCTGTTGATGCAATCTAAGATGGCATTTCCCATTTCTGAAGTTACAGTGACCACATGAAGGCACCACTTGACCCGTTTGATCCTAACGGGGACTCAGTTATTATTCCGTGGGGTTCAGACCCTCTATGGGAAATCCTCTACTGCTCCCAGACCTTCGGGCTTGAGATGACTACATGTACACTTCACCGCATTCGCTTCAGGAGTTATCCAGGTCCTGGTGCTCAGCAGATGCACATATATCTATATCTATATCTATATCTATATCCACACAGTCCAGACAAGGAAGGACCCCTTGGATGAGAGCAGTTCCTTAGTATTTGCAGCAAGTAACGTGCTTTCTAAATTCATCCTCCTCAGATCACAATAAGGGATCATTATCAGATAATTTTCATCACAACCACCCACATCTGCCATGTGATTTTTTCATTAAAGTTATTAGATAAAGAGGGAAGATCAGATGAAAGGATATGGAAAAGAAATAATTACCAAGTAGGCCCAGGACATTGCTGCAGAATTTTTTCCACATCCCCAGCTTCACCACCCGACTCCCTAAAGGGCCACCACCAGTCAAAGAATATACCTGGGCTGCTCCCTACAGTCTGTTATGGCTTTCAGAGAAGGTTTCCAAGCATTCAGCCAAGTACGGCTCTAGCCAACAGCCCTTGGAAAACTCTGGAGGACGCTACTCAGTCCATACCTAAATCAGAAATTTCCACATGGATTTCACAATGGTTAATTCTAATCCATAATCAATATTCACGTGAAGATGTGTGACCAAACGGAATTGCTTCATCACATATATATCTGTGGAGCTGTCCTGAACTCAGTTCACTCTTCATCCGATTCCCCATCTGATTCCTTCATCCAATTCACTGGAATGGCCTGGATTTCTAGCATCTTACTTGGGGCAGGAGCAGTTACAGGACTCGCTGTTTTATTGCTGCTGTCCTGGGCCATTTGCTATGATCTCCTCCACACCAGCATACCTGCTGAATTTGACCATCCATACAAGCTTCGAATGGCTTACTGGATACTCATTATGATAGCGACCGTGGTAAGTTTAGCATCATCTGAAAGGAAAGCTGTTGAGACTGGGACAACTGGGACATGTTTATTGAGTTTGGTGAAATTCAATATTTAAGCCTGCTGGTGACTATAAGCTCAGCATATATTGGACTTTCTCCCTTTTCAGTGTAGCTGAGAGGAAGAAGGCTAATCTGGGTAAGTGAAGAAAGGTATTTTTTACATTTCATAAGAGAAAATATTTCTGCATACACACTATCCTAGGATATTATATTATTCTTTCTGTTGGTCGCACAGTCAGCCAGATGTTTAGACTGGATTCGACATTTTTATCCACCTGTCAGAGTCCTTCCCAAGGACCTGGGATAGGCAGATATTGTTTGATGGTGTTAGATGATGATGATGATGATGATGATGATGATGATGATGATGATGATGATGATGATGGCAGGTACTCACTATAGGGATACTCGAATTCAGTGCAGTGATGGATAGCTTATAGGTAGGTGATTAAGGGTTCTGACATTTGATGGCCAGGCATGGAACTGTTTAGAGTCAGTGTGAGGGCAATCTGGCTGCGACATCTATAACCCCATTGATCGCCAGGGTTGATTTGGCTGATCTGGCTGGCTGGGTGGGTGTCTCCTTCCTCCCTCACCGTTCCATGTGTGTCCCTCCCGAAGCTGTGTGCTTGGTGGAAGAGGACGACCATCCCAGATAGGAGGAGTGTACCGATCTTTGGTCAAGGGTATACGATAGCTGTGCTCCCCTGCTAGAACCTCCAAACAAGCTCAAGGTCCATTTGTAGGAGTCAGTAACATGAAGGCCACCTGAGTTAACTTCCATCTCCCAGTGTTAATGTCTCTATCTTCATAACGATGCGGCCTGAAGGGGGTGGTCTGCCTTAAAGGGGGTGCTAAAATAATAAAAAAAATAAAATTACCTGCTAGGACTGTTTACAAATTGGGATTCTGAGCTATCATTAGTCTGAGATAAAAGCCTTGGGGAAGGAAGGAAAGATTGAGAGAAAAGAGACTTGATCCAAATTCCATGGCCAATGCCAGGAGTCCTCCTACAAGCAACATCCGTAGCTAAGTGTCCCAGTATGCCCCGTGGCACAGCTACAGACTTCAGACTTGCTGTCCCCACCATCTGCTCAGCCTCAAAGCCCTGGACCTCGTCTGAACTGGAGCCCAACTCTGAGACCGCCCTGGCTGCAATCACCTGCGTGGATTGATGGGCGACTAGAGCAGGTACCAACCTAGATCTAGATCTGCCCAAAGCAAAGCAAGAGGTGGGCAAAATGGCACCAGGTGCCCACAAGAACCTCTCTTGTTCACTGAATGCAAAAACAGAAGGATGCATGTTGGATTCTCTCTCTCTACCCAGGGGAGGATTACTGAACTGCTGGGCATCTGCAAGGAGGTTGTTGCAATCCAATTCATCCTACGTCCAGTGAAGACAAAGCTGGCTGCAGGTGTGTCCTCCAAAGACTTCTGCTTTGATGGTATCCCTGTCAGGGTTTATCGACCCGAAGCACCATTTGCCGGCCCAAGAAAGGGATTCGTTTTCTTCCACGGAGGAGCTGGAATGTTTGGAAGCATCGGTAAGAGGCCAAACTGCTCTTGGCTCATCTCTAAGGTCACAGCTGAAGGATCTGAAGCAGCACTGAAGCCTGTTTTGGGACTTTGGGAAGGTTCCCCCACCCCCCATTTCTGGTTTTCTATTTTATTCTTGGGGAGCTTGAACACTTGTTCTAAACATTTACTGGATTATCATAATACACAAAACAATAAAACTGTAATTTACTAACCACACTAGCAAACCACATGCTTAACCCAAACCAGATCAACTACGCTTTGTCATAGTTAGTTGTGTGAACCCAAACTTAATTTTGAGAGATTATCTTGACCTGGGTTTGGGCACGGAGTAACCAGAACGATCCACTTACCTGCCAGCCTGTCCACCTGCTTTCCTCTGTGCTCCACAGTACTGGTTTGGAATCGAATCCCGAATCAAAAGAAAAAAATACAAGGAGGGAGATAGGCAGGTTCTGTAAGTAATGTCGTTACTAGAGCCCTAGGAGTAAGCAGCATACAAATAAAGGTGGTAAATAAGAAATAAATATTGCTTCAGTGAAATTTACCTTGCCCACAGAAGAACTACCATCCTAAATTTGAAAGTTTTAACCAATCAGGAGGATGCTAATTTGGTCTCCTGAGACAGCTTAATTCAGGTGGGATCTCTGAAAAGGCGTTTCTGCTTATAGCACCCTCATGGCCTCTCAGTTCTTGGGGTGCGGGGAAGCAGCTGGGGTCAGAAAAGCAAAATGGGGGATGCAGGTATATGAAGCCCCTCCCTTTATAAATGTGCATTACACATGTATCGTGCTGCCCATCTTGACTTTTTGACCTGCCCGCAGATTTCCCCAGGAGACAGGCACGGGAGGAGGGATCCCTGAAATATCCCAGACCTAAACTATTTCAGATTTTAAAGGTTGTCACCCACCGTTGCTGGCAGTCTCTACAAACAAAATGGTGATCTCTGCAATAGCATCAAATATCATGCGATTTATCAGAAAGCTGATAAAATTAACTGAGTTGTAAAACCACGTTCAGAAGAGTATCAGAGAAGACCATGGGTATGTAATTGACAACTGTATATCATCGACTGTTATTTATGGTTCCGAGCCGCCTTGAATCCTTATATCAGATAGGCAGTCCATGTAAATTCTATTAAAAAAGAAAAAAAGAAGTAAATTCAGCCCAAATGTCTCTGTCAGCAAAAATCCAGAAACCAAACCCAAGCCTGGGTCTTCTGGGTCCCTGGGCTCCCAGAATGCCCCAGCCACCCGTGGCTGCTGCAAATGCCCAGAGAACACACGGAGGGACCAGGTTTCGGGAAGGCACAGAACAAAAGCCCCTGTCCCTATCCGTGAAAGACGCCAGTAATTTTTAAAAGGCAGCAACCTGCTTACCATGCTTAGAATCCCTGCTGCTTTCAAACTGCTCAAGGGTTATGGGAATTTCAATGCTGGAACCAAAAAAGCACCTTCTTCACAAAATGAGATCCTGGTAATTGTGAGTATACTTATTTTTTTATGTTGCTTCATGACGTTAAGAAGGTCTCTCTGTTCTGTCTTTGTCTCCTAGATCTGTACGAGAATGTCTGCAGTAAAATCGCCCAGCGAAGCAATTCAGTTCTTGTGTCCGTCGGGTGAGTGCGCTGAGGCTCTTGCTTTGACAGAAGTCGCTGCATCCTGTGAATGGGCTCAGTTGGGCCAAACATGTTCTTTAGTGCTCTGCGAAGGATTCGCCTGCCACGGGGTGCAGACCCTGGAGCCCTGACTTGGACGAGATCCCTCGTAAGGTCACCAAAGCATGTTACGGACCAGACCATTCCCAACAGTGCAAGAATTTGGGTTCTTCCCCAGAGCAGGGGATTGGACTCTGTAGCCTTGATGGCACTTGGATCCATGCAAGGTTTCAGGATTTTATGATTCTCTGGTCTTGGATTCTCCCCAGGACATCATGGCCTGGAGAAAGAGGAGAGCAGGACCAGGCCTCTGCTGACTTGTATAGGATTCACTTTGGTTGCGGTCTAGCTTATAGGACCCTGGACCTGTGCTCAGGGATTGGCTTCAGCTCTGGTTTAAGTCTCTTCTCGACCAAACTGTCCCGTGTCCTTTTAGTCTCCATGACATAACTTGACCAAATTCATTCCTTCAGTTCTACAGCAGATAACACTCAGACCCAGATGACACCTGGAAAGCAATGTTTTCATTTTTAAAAAATTCAAATGTATACAAAAAATCCATAGGAAGGTGACCACATATAGACACCCCCACCCCACCCCTAGAAAAGCCAAAGGCAAGCCACTTCTGCATTGCTGCCAAGTCAAACTACATGGGATTCACCTTACACTAGCTAACTGCTCAATACATTATCTCTGCTCATCCACTCTTCTTTTATCCATCCCTAAGTTGTCTTGATGGTTTGTTTCTCTGTTATGGCTCTGCAGCTACCGCTTAGCTCCTGAGCACCCCTTTCCTGCCCAGTGGGAGGACTGCCTTACTGCAACCATACACTTCATGAAACATGCAGAGGACCACGGGGTGGATCCTTCCCAGATTATCATTGGTGGAGACAGTGCAGGGGGCAATTATGCAACTGTCGTTGCTCAGAAACTCACAGAGCAGCCAGATCTTCCAAAGCTTTGTGCTCAGATGCTGATCTATGGATGTTTCCAGGCAATGGACTTCAACCTGCCATCCTATCAACAAAATTGTGCCATGCCACCCATGCCCCGCCAAGACATGCTTTATTATGGACTCCAATACATGAACAAGGACTCTTCTTTATTGGAAGATGTGGCAAAAGGATCTCATGTGCCATATGAAATGAAGCTGAAGTACGGAAAACGGTTGGATGCAGACAACATCCCAGAGAAATTTAAACGTCGGGGGTACAAGAGAATCCCACTGGCTCCTTTCAAACGTGACATCTATGACCAGTTGGCAATAATTCTCCAACCTTCTTTTTCTCCACTTTTTGCTGAAGATTCTGTCATTCAACAGCTGCCAGAGACTTGCATTGTGAGCTGCGAATATGACATCTTACGTGATGACTCTCTGCTGTATAAGGAGCTTCTGGAGCAGCACGGCGTGAAAGTCACGTGGTTCCATGCTGAGAAAGGGTTTCATGGAGTGCTTAACATTTTTGACTTTGGCTTTTCAGATGGGTTGGAAATAATGGACAAAACTGTGGAGTTTCTAAAGGGTTTATGAGAGGTTTGGGCCTTGATTCTGGTGGCATGATCAAAAAGAGCCTTTAGTCACACAGAAAAGTAAAACAGAAGTAGATCCTGCTTATTCTAAAAGTTCCTCAATTGAGAATGCTTAATTGTTTTTATTCTGCCAAACGCGGTATCACTTCTGGCAGTTAGCAACATCCCTAACGTCAATATATGCATAAAACTGCCCCCATGGAACAACTTAAAATACTAAAGTCAGTAAAAACAACACCTGTATTTCTCAATACAGGTGGCCAAACAGCATAACACTGAACTTCAGAACTAAAGAGCCTTTAGTAAAATACAAAAATAAAACAGAAGCAGATAGTTGTAAATCCTGGTTCCTTGTTTGTTTGTTTGGAGGAGGTTCTAGCAGGGGAGCTCAGCTATCCTATACCCTTGACCGAAGATCGGTACACTGAGATGGTCGTCCTCTTCCACCGAGCATGCAGCTTCGGGAGGGATGCACATGGATCGTGAGAGAAGAAGGGGACACCCACCTAGCCAGCCAGAGCAGTCGAATCAACCCTGGCAATCAACGGGGTGACAGATGTTGCAGCCACATCGCCCTCACATCCATTCCTTAATTGGGAATGCGTAATTATTTGTATTCTGCCATATGTGGTATCACTTCTGGCAGTTAGCAACATCCCTAACGTCAATATATGCATAAAACTGCCCCCATGGAACAACTTAAAACACTAAAGTCAATAAAAACAACACCTGTATTTCTCAATACAGGTGGCCAAACAGCATAACACTGAACTTCAGAACTTCAAGAGCTCCATCTTCACAGCCTCGCAAAATGACATCATGAGTGCCAGCTGATCCCGGAGGTGGCTATTGCACAAAGCAGGGTCTGCCACACGATCCTGAAGGGCCTGGAGTTCTCACTTCCTTTATTTGGGGAATGTCCAACATCCTGGACCGGATGTAGAACCCTGGTCAGGCTGGTCATACCCAGAGGCGGTCCTGAACATGTCTACCAGCACACATGACAGATTTCTCCTTTTAGAAAAATCTTTTGTTCATTATGTATCAAATATTGAATTCAACTAATGGTCTCCTGTGAATGCTAAAAAATAGGGATGGAGGAGGTCTGATCCTTCTCCACGGGTGACTGTCCAGGAGGCCAACCTCTCCCAGAATGGAACTGCCCGCACAGGAAGTATCGGAGCCGCTGCAAAATATGCCCCCGATCCCCAGTCCTCACTGGCCGTCCAGAAGGATGTCATGTTCAGTGGTCCTGAGTGCCTCAGAGAGTCATGCAGGAGAACAGGGACACACTCCCCCATCCAGGCCTTGATAGGGAGAGTCCCCCAGAGCAACCAAGGCAGTTTCCATCCCATAGCCAGGCTCGAACGCTGAACAAAACGGGTCCAGATTCTTTGCTTCTTCCAGGCCGCTCTGTAACTGGAGGAACACCACCTTCTCAGCAAGATTTGGTTGGAGGGGAGGCTGAAGGCAGGATGATAGCTGTCCAATGTAGCTGGATCCAGGAAGGTCTCTTCAGGAGGGTCCACACAGTGCTTCGCAACCCTCTGCTGGGCCAACGAAGAGCTCATGCTGGAGAACATCCAAGTTCCCAAGCTGAAGGGAAGCCCAGATCACCTTACAAGAGGCTGTCTCGATCCCCATCTCAAGCGTGCATTCCTCCCAACCCCCAGGGTCTCTGGCCAGAGCGAAGGGTCCCTGTTATTCCCTCAACCCCCAGCTCCTGAGTTCATAACTACGGCGAGACCTGAATCCTGGGAGGGTCAGTTTTGGAGGGGGTCGCCCCAGCCAGCCAGGCAGCCAGCCTCAGGGACGCACACCAGCTTGCTCCCTCACCTACTAACAAAATGAGGTCTTATTTCAGGCAGACCCGGCATCTACCAGCTGAGCAAGGCGGACTGGGAGGAGGCTGAGAGGAATAGCAGAATTACCCAACAAGGAGCTGATTTGGAGCTCATTGCCAGCTGCGAGCAGAAAAAGAGATGCAAACTCTTCCAAGAAGCTCTGCCTGTGTGGGCTCGCTGATAGGGGAGGGCTGGGGGCTCCTAGTCCAGCTCCCAAGCTGCTGCGCCTGATCCCTAATGGGATGGACCTTGTTAAATCTTGCTTTTGGAACGCCTGGAAGGTGACTCCTCCCAAGGTGTCCTGCAAAGCAGCCCGCCTGCTTGTCTTCCCACACAAGGCGCTGATTGCAACAGGCCAAGCCAAGGTTGGCCGGTGCAGATTAATAGCAAGGCAAGGAGAGCAGAAAAGTAAGCCTGCTCTCGGGGGGGGGGGGGCTGTTTCCAATTGTGGGGGGAAGGCTAAGGCAGGGCCAACAAATAAGGCCCCTGAAGGGGATTTTCAAGTATTACACCTATCTAATGTGGGTTTGAACATGACAGGCCTTTCCTTTTAGAAAAATACCTTGTGCGTTATGTATCAAATATTGAATTCAACGCAAACCAGTCGGGTTTCTAAGAAAGTGGAGCAGCAGAATTGAAAACGGGCTGGTGATACTTGCTGTCCCTAGAGTAGAAAATCTGGAAAGGCACTTATTTCCAGCAATCTCTCTTTCATTAAGAGTAAGGGAAACACAATGAGTATGATGTTTACCTGCTTTTGGTATAATTGTAATACAAGCCTGATTAAATACCGATGATAAAATTCCCTTATCAAGTATCTCTTCATATGCTTGACAGACTTTTGGCACCAAAAGATCTATGAGTGTTTTGCGCCACTCAATATGGAAGCCATCTAATCCTGGTGTTTTACCACTTGCCATTTTTAAAATTATTTCTTTAATCTCTAGCTCAGATAGTGGAGCAAATAAGAGTTGCTTTTGTGTATCACCTACATGTGGTAGGTTAATTTTATTTTTAAAAGCCTCTATATCTTCATTCCATACATCCTCTGGTTTACTATATAATTCTGAATAAAATTTTAAAAATTGACTAATTATTAAATAATAATTAAAATTGATAATTGGGCTAATTATCATCCAATTTCATTAATTAATGTCAACACAAAGATTTTAAAAGCAGTGCTAGCAAATAGATTACAGCAAGTGATATTGTTTGTTACTAAGAATGATCAAGCAGGCTGTAGAAAAACTAGGCAAGCGGCAGACAACATTAGGTTAGTTGTAGAGTTAATAGACTTGAATAAAAACAAAGAACAACTTTTAATTGTATCTGATGTTGGAAAACCCTTTGACAAAATACATAAACAGTATATGTTTGCTGTACTAAATAGATTTGGATTTCCTCTGGAATTTATAAAATGGATTAAGTATTATATGAGTTGTTGTTGTTGTTCAGTCGTTAAGTCGTGTCCGACTCTTCGTGGCCCCATGAACCACATCGCGCTGCCTCCCTGAGTTTGCTCAGTTTCATGCTCATTGCTTCAGTGATGCTCTCTAACCATCTTATCCTCTGCCATCCTCTTCTCCTTTTGCCTTCCATCTTTCCCAGCATCAGGGTCTTTTCCAAAGAGTCCTCTCTTCTCATTAGGTGGCCAAAATATCTGAGCTTGAGCTTCAGTATCAATCCTTCCAATCAGCAGTCAGGGTTGATTTCCTTTAAGATTGACTGGTTTGACCTCCTAGCAGTCCAGGGGACTCTCAAGAGTCTTCTCGAGCACCACAGTTCAAAGCCATCAATTCTTCGGCGCTCAGCCTTCCTTATGGTCCAGCTCTCACAGCCATACATTACTACTGGAAAAACCATAGCTTTGACTATGCGGATCTTTGTCGGCAAGGTGACGTCTCTGCTTTTTAATATGCTATCTAGGTTTGCCATAGCTTTCGTCCCAAGGAGCAAGCGTCTTTAATTTCATGGCTGCAGTCTCTGTCTCCGGTGATCTTGGAGCCCAAATAAATGAAGTCTGTTACTGCTTCCATTTCTACCCCTTCTATTTGCCAGGAATTGATGGGTCCAGATGCCATGATCTTAGTTTTTTTAATGTTGAGTTTCAAGCCAGCTTTTGCACTCGACGCTGAGAGAATGGGCAGCAAATGCTGCTTAAAGTACGAAGGAGTCTGCTTTACACCTGGCGAGCAATGCAGGAAGCCCCCGCTCAGATACCAAAAAATAACCTCTGAGAAGCTGACCATCCTCCCCTGCCATTCTTAACTGGACAGCTTCATAAGCAAACGAGAACTGTAGGATTCTAGAAGGCAGAAATGGGAAGCCTCTCTGAAGATCTACAACACACCAACTAGATGGCCATCCATCAGCCTCCGGCTCAGAAGAGTCACCATCCCCGAGGAAGCCTCTTTCATGGTTGAAGCGGTTCTTCGCGTTAGAAACTTCTTCCGGTCATCCAAGAAAGATATACTTGTTTGTCTTGCCTGTTTTCTGGAATGCTGTTGATTATTTCTTACTTTATGAATTCGTTAACACTGCCTGACTCCCAGCAACTCTGCGCAGTTCACAGATAAAGAACACAGAGCTATAAAATGAGTAAAAGTAAAAACAAAGAACAACAGTTGGCACAAACTGGACAACAACCAAAATACAGCCACATTACCTAGAAGGGGGCTTCAATCACCCTCGCCCAAGGCCTGAGTGAAGAACGGGGAGAGAAATGAGGATTTCCCTAGATTTGGTCACCACACTTCTGTTGATGCAATCTAAGATGGCATTTCCCATTTCTGAAGTTACAGTGACCACATGAAGGCACCACTTGACCCGTTTGATCCTAACGGGGACTCAGTTATTATTCCGTGGGGTTCAGACCCTCTATGGGAAATCCTCTACTGCTCCCAGACCTTCGGGCTTGAGATGACTACATGTACACTTCACCGCATTCGCTTCAGGAGTTATCCAGGTCCTGGTGCTCAGCAGATGCACATATATCTATATCTATATCTATATCTATATCTATATCCACACAGTCCAGACAAGGAAGGACCCCTTGGATGAGAGCAGTTCCTTAGTATTTGCAGCAAGTAACGTGCTTTCTAAATTCATCCTCCTCAGATCACAATAAGGGATCATTATCAGATAATTTTCATCACAACCACCCACATCTGCCATGTGATTTTTTCATTAAAGTTATTAGATAAAGAGGGAAGATCAGATGAAAGGATATGGAAAAGAAATAATTACCAAGTAGGCCCAGGACATTGCTGCAGAATTTTTTCCACATCCCCAGCTTCACCACCCGACTCCCTAAAGGGCCACCACCAGTCAAAGAATATACCTGGGCTGCTCCCTACAGTCTGTTATGGCTTTCAGAGAAGGTTTCCAAGCATTCAGCCAAGTACGGCTCTAGCCAACAGCCCTCGGAAAACTCTGGAGGACGCTACTCAGTCCATACCTAAATCAGAAATTTCCACATGGATTTCACAATGGTTAATTCTAATCCATAATCAATATTCACGTGAAGATGTGTGACCAAACGGAATTGCTTCATCACATATATATCTGTGGAGCTGTCCTGAACTCAGTTCACTCTTCATCCGATTCCCCATCTGATTCCTTCATCCAATTCACTGGAATGGCCTGGATTTCTAGCATCTTACTTGGGGCAGGAGCAGTTACAGGACTCGCTGTTTTATTGCTGCTGTCCTGGGCCATTTGCTATGATCTCCTCCACACCAGCATACCTGCTGAATTTGACCATCCATACAAGCTTCGAATGGCTTACTGGATACTCATTATGATAGCGACCGTGGTAAGTTTAGCATCATCTGAAAGGAAAGCTGTTGAGACTGGGACAACTGGGACATGTTTATTGAGTTTGGTGAAATTCAATATTTAAGCCTGCTGGTGACTATAAGCTCAGCATATATTGGACTTTCTCCCTTTTCAGTGTAGCTGAGAGGAAGAAGGCTAATCTGGGTAAGTGAAGAAAGGTATTTTTTACATTTCATAAGAGAAAATATTTCTGCATACACACTATCCTAGGATATTATATTATTCTTTCTGTTGGTCGCACAGTCAGCCAGATGTTTAGACTGGATTCGACATTTTTATCCACCTGTCAGAGTCCTTCCCAAGGACCTGGGATAGGCAGATATTGTTTGATGGTGTTAGATGATGATGATGATGATGATGATGATGATGATGATGATGATGATGATGATGATGGCAGGTACTCACTATAGGGATACTCGAATTCAGTGCAGTGATGGATAGCTTATAGGTAGGTGATTAAGGGTTCTGACATTTGATGGCCAGGCATGGAACTGTTTAGAGTCAGTGTGAGGGCAATCTGGCTGCGACATCTATAACCCCATTGATCGCCAGGGTTGATTTGGCTGATCTGGCTGGCTGGGTGGGTGTCTCCTTCCTCCCTCACCGTTCCATGTGTGTCCCTCCCGAAGCTGTGTGCTTGGTGGAAGAGGACGACCATCCCAGATAGGAGGAGTGTACCGATCTTTGGTCAAGGGTATACGATAGCTGTGCTCCCCTGCTAGAACCTCCAAACAAGCTCAAGGTCCATTTGTAGGAGTCAGTAACATGAAGGCCACCTGAGTTAACTTCCATCTCCCAGAGTTAATGTCTCTATCTTCATAACGATGCGGCCTGAAGGGAGTGGTCTGCCTTAAAGGGGGTGCTAAAATAATAAAAAAAATAAAATTACCTGCTAGGACTGTTTACAAATTGGGATTCTGAGCTATCATTAGTCTGAGATAAAAGCCTTGGGGAAGGAAGGAAAGATTGAGAGAAAAGAGACTTGATCCAAATTCCATGGCCAATGCCAGGAGTCCTCCTACAAGCAACATCCGTAGCTAAGTGTCCCAGTATGCCCCGTGGCACAGCTACAGACCTCAGACTTGCTGTCCCCACCATCTGCTCAGCCTCAAAGCCCTGGACCTCGTCTGAACTGGAGCCCAACTCTGAGACCGCCCTGGCTGCAATCACCTGCGTGGATTGATGGGCGACTAGAGCAGGTACCAACCTAGATCTAGATCTGCCCAAAGCAAAGCAAGAGGTGGGCAAAATGGCACCAGGTGCCCACAAGAACCTCTCTTGTTCACTGAATGCAAAAACAGAAGGATGCATGTTGGATTCTCTCTCTACCCAGGGGAGGATTACTGAACTGCTGGGCATCTGCAAGGAGGTTGTTGCAATCCAATTCATCCTACGTCCAGTGAAGACAAAGCTGGCTGCAGGTGTGTCCTCCAAAGACTTCTGCTTTGATGGTATCCCTGTCAGGGTTTATCGACCCGAAGCACCATTTGCCGGCCCAAGAAAGGGATTCGTTTTCTTCCACGGAGGAGCTGGAATGTTTGGAAGCATCGGTAAGAGGCCAAACTGCTCTTGGCTCATCTCTAAGGTCACAGCTGAAGGATCTGAAGCAGCACTGAAGCCTGTTTTGGGACTTTGGGAAGGTTCCCCCACCCCCCATTTCTGGTTTTCTATTTTATTCTTGGGGAGCTTGAACACTTGTTCTAAACATTTACTGGATTATCATAATACACAAAACAATAAAACTGTAATTTACTAACCACACTAGCAAACCACATGCTTAACCCAAACCAGATCAACTACGCTTTGTCATAGTTAGTTGTGTGAACCCAAACTTAATTTTGAGAGATTATCTTGACCTGGGTTTGGGCACGGAGTAACCAGAACGATCCACTTACCTGCCAGCCTGTCCACCTGCTTTCCTCTGTGCTCCACAGTACTGGTTTGGAATCGAATCCCGAATCAAAAGAGAAAAAAATACAAGGAGGGAGATAGGCAGGTTCTGTAAGTAATGTCATTACTAGAGCCCTAGGAGTAAGCAGCATACAAATAAAGGTGGTAAATAAGAAATAAATATTGCTTCAGTGAAATTTACCTTGCCCACAGAAGAACTACCATCCTAAATTTGAAAGTTTTAACCAATCAGGAGGATGCTAATTTGGTCTCCTGAGACAGCTTAATTCAGGTGGGATCTCTGAAAAGGCGTTTCTGCTTATAGCACCCTCATGGCCTCTCAGTTCTTGGGGTGCGGGGAAGCAGCTGGGGTCAGAAAAGCAAAATGGGGGATGCAGGTATATGAAGCCCCTCCCCTTTATAAATGTGCATTACACATGTATCGTGCTGCCCATCTTGACTTTTTTGACCTGCCCGCAGATTTCCCCAGGAGACAGGCACGGGAGGAGGGATCCCTGAAATATCCCAGACCTAAACTATTTCAGATTTTAAAGGTTGTCACCCACCGTTGCTGGCAGTCTCTACAAACAAAATGGTGATCTCTGCAATAGCATCAAATATCATGCGATTTATCAGAAAGCTGATAAAATTAACTGAGTTGTAAAACCACGTTCAGAAGAGTATCAGAGAAGACCATGGGTATGTAATTGACAACTGTATATCATCGACTGTTATTTATGGTTCCGAGCCGCCTTGAATCCTTATATCAGATAGGCAGTCCATGTAAATTCTATTAAAAAAGAAAAAAAGAAGTAAATTCAGCCCAAATGTCTCTGTCAGCAAAAATCCAGAAACCAAACCCAAGCCTGGGTCTTCTGGGTCCCTGGGCTCCCAGAATGCCCCAGCCACCCGTGGCTGCTGCAAATGCCCAGAGAACACACGGAGGGACCAGGTTTCGGGAAGGCACAGAACAAAAGCCCCTGTCCCTATCCGTGAAAGACGCCAGTAATTTTTAAAAGGCAGCAACCTGCTTACCATGCTTAGAATCCCTGCTGCTTTCAAACTGCTCAAGGGTTATGGGAATTTCAATGCTGGAACCAAAAGCACCTTCTTCACAAAATGAGATCCTGGTAATTGTGAGTATACTTATTTTTTTATGTTGCTTCATGACGTTAAGAAGGTCTCTCTGTTCTGTCTTTGTCTCCTAGATCTGTACGAGAATGTCTGCAGTAAAATCGCCCAGCGAAGCAATTCAGTTCTTGTGTCCGTCGGGTGAGTGCGCTGAGGCTCTTGCTTTGACAGAAGTCGCTGCATCCTGTGAATGGGCTCAGTTGGGCCAAACATGTTCTTTAGTGCTCTGCGAAGGATTCGCCTGCCACGGGGTGCAGACCCTGGAGCCCTGACTTGGACGAGATCCCTCGTAAGGTCACCAAAGCATGTTACGGACCAGACCATTCCCAACAGTGCAAGAATTTGGGTTCTTCCCCAGAGCAGGGGATTGGACTCTGTAGCCTTGATGGCACTTGGATCCATGCAAGGTTTCAGGATTTTATGATTCTCTGGTCTTGGATTCTCCCCAGGACATCATGGCCTGGAGAAAGAGGAGAGCAGGACCAGGCCTCTGCTGACTTGTATAGGATTCACTTTGGTTGCGGTCTAGCTTATAGGACCCTGGACCTGTGCTCAGGGATTGGCTTCAGCTCTGGTTTAAGTCTCTTCTCGACCAAACTGTCCCGTGTCCTTTTCGTCTCCATGACATAACTTGACCAAATTCATTCCTTCAGTTCTACAGCAGATAACACTCAGACCCAGATGACACCTGGAAAGCAATGTTTTCATTTTTAAAAAATTCAAATGTATACAAAAAATCCATAGGAAGGTGACCACATATAGACACCCCCCACCCCACCCCTAGAAAAAGCCAAAGGCAAGCCACTTCTGCATTGCTGCCAAGTCAAACTACATGGGATTCACCTTACACTAGCTAACTGCTCAATACATTATCTCTGCTCATCCACTCTTCTTTTATCCATCCCTAAGTTGTCTTGATGGTTTGTTTCTCTGTTATGGCTCTGCAGCTACCGCTTAGCTCCTGAGCACCCCTTTCCTGCCCAGTGGGAGGACTGCCTTACTGCAACCATACACTTCATGAAACATGCAGAGGACCACGGGGTGGATCCTTCCCAGATTATCATTGGTGGAGACAGTGCAGGGGGCAATTATGCAACTGTCGTTGCTCAGAAACTCACAGAGCAGCCAGATCTTCCAAAGCTTTGTGCTCAGATGCTGATCTATGGATGTTTCCAGGCAATGGACTTCAACCTGCCATCCTATCAACAAAATTGTGCCATGCCACCCATGCCCCGCCAAGACATGCTTTATTATGGACTCCAATACATGAACAAGGACTCTTCTTTATTGGAAGATGTGGCAAAAGGATCTCATGTGCCATATGAAATGAAGCTGAAGTACGGAAAACGGTTGGATGCAGACAACATCCCAGAGAAATTTAAACGTCGGGGGTACAAGAGAATCCCACTGGCTCCTTTCAAACGTGACATCTATGACCAGTTGGCAATAATTCTCCAACCTTCTTTTTCTCCACTTTTTGCTGAAGATTCTGTCATTCAACAGCTGCCAGAGACTTGCATTGTGAGCTGCGAATATGACATCTTACGTGATGACTCTCTGCTGTATAAGGAGCTTCTGGAGCAGCACGGCGTGAAAGTCACGTGGTTCCATGCTGAGAAAGGGTTTCATGGAGTGCTTAACATTTTTGACTTTGGCTTTTCAGATGGGTTGGAAATAATGGACAAAACTGTGGAGTTTCTAAAGGGTTTATGAGAGGTTTGGGCCTTGATTCTGGTGGCATGATCAAAAAGAGCCTTTAGTCACACAGAAAAGTAAAACAGAAGTAGATCCTGCTTATTCTAAAAGTTCCTCAATTGAGAATGCTTAATTGTTTTTATTCTGCCAAACGCGGTATCACTTCTGGCAGTTAGCAACATCCCTAACGTCAATATATGCATAAAACTGCCCCCATGGAACAACTTAAAATACTAAAGTCAGTAAAAACAACACCTGTATTTCTCAATACAGGTGGCCAAACAGCATAACACTGAACTTCAGAACTAAAGAGCCTTTAGTAAAATACAAAAATAAAACAGAAGCAGATAGTTGTAAATCCTGGTTCCTTGTTTGTTTGTTTGGAGGAGGTTCTAGCAGGGGAGCTCAGCTATCCTATACCCTTGACCGAAGATCGGTACACTGAGATGGTCGTCCTCTTCCACCGAGCATGCAGCTTCGGGAGGGATGCACATGGATCGTGAGAGAAGAAGGGGACACCCACCTAGCCAGCCAGAGCAGTCGAATCAACCCTGGCAATCAACGGGGTGACAGATGTTGCAGCCACATCGCCCTCACATCCATTCCTTAATTGGGAATGCGTAATTATTTGTATTCTGCCATATGTGGTATCACTTCTGGCAGTTAGCAACATCCCTAACGTCAATATATGCATAAAACTGCCCCCATGGAACAACTTAAAACACTAAAGTCAATAAAAACAACACCTGTATTTCTCAATACAGGTGGCCAAACAGCATAACACTGAACTTCAGAACTTCAAGAGCTCCATCTTCACAGCCTCGCAAAATGACATCATGAGTGCCAGCTGATCCCGGAGGTGGCTATTGCACAAAGCAGGGTCTGCCACACGATCCTGAAGGGCCTGGAGTTCTCACTTCCTTTATTTGGGGAATGTCCAACATCCTGGACCGGATGTAGAACCCTGGTCAGGCTGGTCATACCCAGAGGCGGTCCTGAACATGTCTACCAGCACACATGACAGATTTCTCCTTTTAGAAAAATCTTTTGTTCATTATGTATCAAATATTGAATTCAACTAATGGTCTCCTGTGAATGCTAAAAAATAGGGATGGAGGAGGTCTGATCCTTCTCCACGGGTGACTGTCCAGGAGGCCAACCTCTCCCAGAATGGAACTGCCCGCACAGGAAGTATCGGAGCCGCTGCAAAATATGCCCCCGATCCCCAGTCCTCACTGGCCGTCCAGAAGGATGTCATGTTCAGTGGTCCTGAGTGCCTCAGAGAGTCATGCAGGAGAACAGGGACACACTCCCCATCCAGGCCTTGATAGGGAGAGTCCCCCAGAGCAACCAAGGCAGTTTCCATCCCATAGCCAGGCTCGAACGCTGAACAAAACGGGTCCAGATTCTTTGCTTCTTCCAGGCCGCTCTGTAACTGGAGGAACACCACCTTCTCAGCAAGATTTGGTTGGAGGGGAGGCTGAAGGCAGGATGATAGCTGTCCAATGTAGCTGGATCCAGGAAGGTCTCTTCAGGAGGGTCCACACAGTGCTTCGCAACCCTCTGCTGGGCCAACGAAGAGCTCATGCTGGAGAACATCCAAGTTCCCAAGCTGAAGGGAAGCCCAGATCACCTTACAAGAGGCTGTCTCGATCCCCATCTCAAGCGTGCATTCCTCCCAACCCCCAGGGTCTCTGGCCAGAGCGAAGGGTCCCTGTTATTCCCTCAACCCCCAGCTCCTGAGTTCATAACTACGGCGAGACCTGAATCCTGGGAGGGTCAGTTTTGGAGGGGGTCGCCCCAGCCAGCCAGGCAGCCAGCCTCAGGGACGCACACCAGCTTGCTCCCTCACCTACTAACAAAATGAGGTCTTATTTCAGGCAGACCCGGCATCTACCAGCTGAGCAAGGCGGACTGGGAGGAGGCTGAGAGGAATAGCAGAATTACCCAACAAGGAGCTGATTTGGAGCTCATTGCCAGCTGCGAGCAGAAAAAGAGATGCAAACTCTTCCAAGAAGCTCTGCCTGTGTGGGCTCGCTGATAGGGGAGGGCTGGGGGCTCCTAGTCCAGCTCCCAAGCTGCTGCGCCTGATCCCTAATGGGATGGACCTTGTTAAATCTTGCTTTTGGAACGCCTGGAAGGTGACTCCTCCCAAGGTGTCCTGCAAAGCAGCCCGCCTGCTTGTCTTCCCACACAAGGCGCTGATTGCAACAGGCCAAGCCAAGGTTGGCCAGTGCAGATTAATAGCAAGGCAAGGAGAGCAGAAAAGTAAGCCTGCTCTCGGGGGGGGGGGGGGGGCTGTTTCCAATTGTGGGGGGAAGGCTAAGGCAGGGCCAACAAATAAGGCCCCTGAAGGGGATTTTCAAGTATTACACCTATCTAATGTGGGTTTGAACATGACAGGCCTTTCCTTTTAGAAAAATACCTTGTGCGTTATGTATCAAATATTGAATTCAACGCAAACCAGTCGGGTTTCTAAGAAAGTGGAGCAGCAGAATTGAAAACGGGCTGGTGATACTTGCTGTCCCTAGAGTAGAAAATCTGGAAAGGCACTTATTTCCAGCAATCTCTCTTTCATTAAGAGTAAGGGAAACACAATGAGTATGATGTTTACCTGCTTTTGGTATAATTGTAATACAAGCCTGATTAAATACCGATGATAAAATTCCCTTATCAAGTATCTCTTCATATGCTTGACAGACTTTTGGCACCAAAAGATCTATGAGTGTTTTGCGCCACTCAATATGGAAGCCATCTAATCCTGGTGTTTTACCACTTGCCATTTTTAAAATTATTTCTTTAATCTCTAGCTCAGATAGTGGAGCAAATAAGAGTTGCTTTTGTGTATCACCTACATGTGGTAGGTTAATTTTATTTTTAAAAGCCTCTATATCTTCATTCCATACATCCTCTGGTTTACTATATAATTCTGAATAAAATTTTAAAAATTGACTAATTATTAAATAATAATTAAAATTGATAATTGGGCTAATTATCATCCAATTTCATTAATTAATGTCAACACAAAGATTTTAAAAGCAGTGCTAGCAAATAGATTACAGCAAGTGATATTGTTTGTTACTAAGAATGATCAAGCAGGCTGTAGAAAAACTAGGCAAGCGGCAGACAACATTAGGTTAGTTGTAGAGTTAATAGACTTGAATAAAAACAAAGAACAACTTTTAATTGTATCTGATGTTGGAAAACCCTTTGACAAAATACATAAACAGTATATGTTTGCTGTACTAAATAGATTTGGATTTCCTCTGGAATTTATAAAATGGATTAAGTATTATATGAGTTGTTGTTGTTGTTCAGTCGTTAAGTCGTGTCCGACTCTTCGTGGCCCCATGAACCACATCGCGCTGCCTCCCTGAGTTTGCTCAGTTTCATGCTCATTGCTTCAGTGATGCTCTCTAACCATCTTATCCTCTGCCATCCTCTTCTCCTTTTGCCTTCCATCTTTCCCAGCATCAGGGTCTTTTCCAAAGAGTCCTCTCTTCTCATTAGGTGGCCAAAATATCTGAGCTTGAGCTTCAGTATCAATCCTTCCAATCAGCAGTCAGGGTTGATTTCCTTTAAGATTGACTGGTTTGACCTCCTAGCAGTCCAGGGGACTCTCAAGAGTCTTCTCGAGCACCACAGTTCAAAGCCATCAATTCTTCGGCGCTCAGCCTTCCTTATGGTCCAGCTCTCACAGCCATACATTACTACTGGAAAAACCATAGCTTTGACTATGCGGATCTTTGTCGGCAAGGTGACGTCTCTGCTTTTTAATATGCTATCTAGGTTTGCCATAGCTTTCGTCCCAAGGAGCAAGCGTCTTTAATTTCATGGCTGCAGTCTCTGTCTCCGGTGATCTTGGAGCCCAAATAAATGAAGTCTGTTACTGCTTCCATTTCTACCCCTTCTATTTGCCAGGAATTGATGGGTCCAGATGCCATGATCTTAGTTTTTTTAATGTTGAGTTTCAAGCCAGCTTTTGCACTCGACGCTGAGAGAATGGGCAGCAAATGCTGCTTAAAGTACGAAGGAGTCTGCTTTACACCTGGCGAGCAATGCAGGAAGCCCTCGCCCAAATACGAAAAAATAACCTCTCAGAAGTATTGAGGACGAAATTCCACTTTCAGAACTGGCGTTCCCGGCCCAGACAAACACCAGATTTGAAAAAGAGCTGATGATTCATGTTCTCCCGATGTAGTAGAATGAGAAAAACATCATGGTTGCATGAATCTCTCCTTGCCTGAAGAGTGATGCCAAGAGGTATTTTGGAAGAAACGGCGTATTACCGCAATTCCTCAAATGGCCTATTCTAGCAATGGCGAAACTGCCCTTTCACAACTGAGGTTCCGGGCTCAGACAAACACCAGATTTGAAAAAGAGCTGATGATTCATGTTTTCCCGAGGAAGTAGAATCAGAAGAACATCATGGTTTCATGAATATCTCCTTGCCTGATGAGTGATCCCCAGAAGAAATTTGGAAGAAACGGCCTATTACCGCAATTGCTCAAATGGCCTATTCTAGCAATGGCGAAACTGCCCTTTCACAACTGAGGTTCCCGGCTCAGACAAACACCAGATTTGAAAAAGAGCTGATGATTCATGTTCTCCCGAGGCGGTAGAATCAGAAAAACATCATGGTTTCATGAATCTCTGCTTGCCTGAAGAGTGATCCCAGGAAGTAATTTGGAAGAAACGGCCTATTACCGCAATTGCTCAAATGGCCTATTCTAGCAATGGCGAAACTGCCCTTTCACAACTGAGGTTCCCGGCTCAGACAAACACCAGATTTGAAAAAGGGCTGATGATTCATGTTCTCCCGAGGTAGTAGAATCAGAAAAACATCATGGTTTCATGAATCTCTCCTTGCCTGAAGAGTGATCCCAAGAAGTATTTTGGAAGAAACGGCCTATTACCGCAATTGCTCAAATGGCCTATTCTAGCAATGGCGAAACTGCCCTTTCACAACTGAGGTTCCCGGCTCAGACAAACACCAGATTTGAAAAAGCTGATGATTCATGTTCTCCCGAGGTAGTAGAATCAGAAAAACATCATGGTTTCATGAATCTCTCCTTGCCTGAAGAGTGATCCCAGGAAGTAATTTGGAAGAAACGGCCTATTACCGCAATTGCTCAAATGGCCTATTCTAGCAATGGCGAAACTGCCCTTTCACAACTGAGGTTCCCGGCTCAGACAAACACCAGATTTGAAAAGAGCTGATGATTCATGTTCTCCCGAGGCGATAGAATCAGAAAAACATCATGGTTTCATGAATCTCTGCTTGCCTCATGAGTGATCCCAGGAAGTAATTTGGAAGAAACGGCCTATTACCGCAATTGCTCAAATGGCCTATTCTAGCAATGGCGAAACTGCCCTTTCACAACTGAGGTTCCCGGCTCAGACAAACACCAGATTTGAAAAAGAGCTGATGATTCATGTTCTCCCGAGGTAGTAGAATCAGAAAAACATCGTGGTTTCATGAATCTCTCCTTCCCTGAAGAGTGATCCCAAGATGAAATTTGGAAGAAACGGCCTATTACCGCAATTGCTCAAATGGCCTATTCTAGCAATGGCGAAAGTACGGTTTCACAACTGATGTTCCCGGCTCAGACAAACACCAGATTTCAAAAAGACATCATGATACATGTTCTCCCGAGGTAGTAGAATCAGAAAAACATCATGGTTTCATGAATCTCTCCGTGCCTTAAGAGTGATCCAAGGAAGAAAGCTGGAAAAATCGGCCTATCCCTCATATACTAAAAAGGTCCATTGTATTGAGGGTGAAACTCCACTTTCAAAACTGACGTTCCCGGTCCAGACAAACATCAGCTTTGAAAAACAAGTCATGATTAATGATCTCCCGAGGTGGTAGAATCAGAAAAACATCGTGGTTTCATGAATCTCTCCTTGCCTGAAGAGTGATACCCAGAAGAAATTTGGAAGAAACGGCCTATTACCGCAATTGCTCAAATGGCGTATTCTAGCAATGGCGAAACTGCCCTTTCACAACTGAGATTCCCGGCTCAGACAAACAACAGATTTTAAAAAAAGTTGATGATTCATGTTCTCCCGAGGTAGTAGAATCAGAAAAACATCATGGTTTCATGAATCTCTCCTTGCCTGAATTGTGATCCCAGGAAGTAATTTGGAAGAAACGGCCTATTACCGCAATTGCTCAAATGGCCTATTCTAGCAATGGCGAAACTGCCCTTTCGCAAATCAGTTTCCCGGCTCAGAAAAACACCAGATTTGAAAAAGGGCTGATGATTCATGTTCTCCCGAGGTAGTAGAATCAGAAAAACATCATGGTTTCATGAATCTCTCCTTGCCTGAAGAGTGATCCCAGGAAGTAATTTGGAAGAAACGGCCTATTACCGCAATTGCTCAAATGGCCTATTCTAGCAATGGCGAAACTGCCCTTTCACAACTGAGGTTCCCGGCTCAGACAAACACCAGATTTGAAAAAGAGCTGATGATTCATGTTCTCCCGAGGTAGTAGAATCAGAAAAACATCATGGTTTCATGAATCTCTCCTTGCCTGAAGAGTGATCCCAGGAAGTAATTTGGAAGAAACGGCCTATTACCGCAATTGCTCAAATGGCCTATTCTAGCAATGGCGAAACTGCCCTTTCACAACTGAGGTTCCCGGCTCAGACAAACACCAGATTTGAAAAGAGCTGATGATTCATGTTCTCCCGAGGTAGTAGAATCAGAAAAACATCATGGTTTCATGAATCTCTCCTTGCCTGAAGAGTGATCCCAGGAAGTAATTTGGAAGAAACGGCCTATTACCGCAATTGCTCAAATGGCCTATTCTAGCAATGGCGAAACTGCCCTTTCGCAAATCAGTTTCCCGGCTCAGAAAAACACCAGATTTGAAAAAGAGCTGATGATTCATGTTCTCCCGAGGTAGTAGAATCAGAAAAACATCATGGTTTCATGAATCTCTCCTTGCCTGAAGAGTGATCCCAGGAAGTAATTTGGAAGAAACGGCCTATTACCGCAATTGCTCAAATGGCCTATTCTAGCAATGGCGAAACTGCCCTTTCGCAAATCAGTTTCCCGGCTCAGACAAACACCAGATTTGAAAAAGAGCTGATGATTCATGTTCTCCCGAGGTAGTAGAATCAGAAAAACATCATGGTTTCATGAATCTCTCCTTGCCTGAAGAGTGATCCCAGGAAGTAATTTGGAAGAAACGGCCTATTACCGCAATTGCTCAAATGGCCTATTCTAGCAATGGCGAAACTGCCCTTTCACAACTGAGGTTCCCGGCTCAGACAAACACCAGATTTGAAAAAGAGCTGATGATTCATGTTCTCCCGAGGTAGTAGAATCAGAAAAACATCATGGTTTCATGAATCTCTCCTTGCCTGAAGAGTGATCCCAAGAAGTAATTTGGAAGAAACGGCCTATTACCGCAATTGCTCAAATGGCCTATTCTAGCAATGGCGAAACTGCCCTTTCACAACTGAGGTTCCCGGCTCAGACAAACACCAGATTTGAAAAAGAGCTGATGATTCATGTTCTCCCGAGGTAGTAGAATCAGAAAAACATCATGGTTTCATGAATCTCTCCTTGCCTGAAGAGTGATCCCAAGAAGTAATTTGGAAGAAACGGCCTATTACCGCAATTGCTCAAATGGCCTATTCTAGCAATGGCGAAACTGCCCTTTCACAACTGAGGTTCCCGGCTCAGACAAACACCAGATTTGAAAAAGAGCTGATGATTCATGTTCTCCCGAGGTAGTAGAATCAGAAAAACATCATGGTTTCATGAATCTCTCCTTGCCTGAAGAGTGATCCCAGGAAGTAATTTGGAAGAAACGGCCTATTACCGCAATTGCTCAAATGGCCTATTCTAGCAATGGCGAAACTGCCCTTTCACAAATGAGTTTCCCGGCTCAGACAAACACCAGATTTGAAAAAGAGCTGATGATTCATGTTCTCCCGAGGTAGTAGAATCAGAAAAACATCATGGTTTCATGAATCTCTCCTTGCCTGAAGAGTGATCCCAGGAAGTAATTTGGAAGAAACGGCCTATTACCGCAATTGCTCAAATGGCCTATTCTAGCAATGGCGAAACTGCCCTTTCACAACTGAGGTTCCCGGCTCAGACAAACACCAGATTTGAAAAAGAGCTGATGATTCATGTTCTCCTGAGGTAGTAGAATCAGAAAAACATCATGGTTTCATGAATCTCTCCTTGCCTGAAGAGTGATCCCAGGAAGTAATTTGGAAGAAACGGCCTATTACCGCAATTGCTCAAATGGCCTATTCTAGCAATGGCGAAACTGCCCTTTCACAACTGAGGTTCCCGGCTCAGACAAACACCAGATTTGAAAGAGCTGATGATTCATGTTCTCCCGAGGTAGTAGAATCAGAAAAACATCATGGTTTCATGAATCTCTCCTTGCCTGAAGAGTGATCCCAGGAAGTAATTTGGAAGAAACGGCCTATTACCGCAATTGCTCAAATGGCCTATTCTAGCAATGGCGAAACTGCCCTTTCACAACTGAGGTTCCCGGCTCAGACAAACACCAGATTTGAAAAAGAGCTGATGATTCATGTTCTCCCGAGGTAGTAGAATCAGAAAAACATCATGGTTTCATGAATCTCTCCTTGCCTGAAGAGTGATCCCAGGAAGTAATTTGGAAGAAACGGCCTATTACCGCAATTGCTCAAATGGCCTATTCTAGCAATGGCGAAACTGCCCTTTCACAACTGAGGTTCCCGGCTCAGACAAACACCAGATTTGAAAAAGAGCTGATGATTCATGTTCTCCCGAGGTAGTAGAATCAGAAAAACATCATGGTTTCATGAATCTCTCCTTGCCTGAAGAGTGATCCCAGGAAGTAATTTGGAAGAAACGGCCTATTACCGCAATTGCTCAAATGGCCTATTCTAGCAATGGCGAAACTGCCCTTTCACAACTGAGGTTCCCGGCTCAGACAAACACCAGATTTGAAAAGAGCTGATGATTCATGTTCTCCCGAGGTAGTAGAATCAGAAAAACATCATGGTTTCATGAATCTCTCCTTGCCTGAAGAGTGATCCCAGGAAGTAATTTGGAAGAAACGGCCTATTACCGCAATTGCTCAAATGGCCTATTCTAGCAATGGCGAAACTGCCCTTTCACAAATCAGTTTCCCGGCTCAGACAAACACCAGATTTGAAAAGAGCTGATGATTCATGTTCTCCCGAGGTAGTAGAATCAGAAAAACATCATGGTTTCATGAATCTCTCCTTGCCTGAAGAGTGATCCCAGGAAGTAATTTGGAAGAAACGGCCTATTACCGCAATTGCTCAAATGGCCTATTCTAGCAATGGCGAAACTGCCCTTTCACAACTGAGGTTCCCGGCTCAGACAAACACCAGATTTGAAAAAGAGCTGATGATTCATGTTCTCCCGAGGTAGTAGAATCAGAAAAACATCATGGTTTCATGAATCTCTCCTTGCCTGAAGAGTGATCCCAAGAAGTAATTTGGCAGAAACGGCCTATTACCGCACTTGCTCAAATGGCCTATTCTAGCAATGGCGAAACTGCCCTTTCACAACTGAGTTTCCCGGCTCAGACAAACACCAGATTTGAAAAAGAGCTGATGATTCATGTTCTCCCGAGGTAGTAGAATCAGAAAAACATCGTGGTTTCATGAATCTCTCCTTGCCTGAAGAGTGATCCCAGGAAGTAATTTGGAAGAAACGGCCTATTACCGCAATTGCTCAAATGGCCTATTCTAGCAATGGCGAAACTGCCCTTTCACAACTGAGGTTCCCGGCTCAGACAAACACCAGATTTGAAAAAGAGCTGATGATTCATGTTCTCCCGAGGTAGTAGAATCAGAAAAACATCATGGTTTCATGAATCTCTCCTTGCCTGAAGAGTGATCCCAGGAAGTAATTTGGAAGAAACGGCCTATTACCGCAATTGCTCAAATGGCCTATTCTAGCAATGGCGAAACTGCCCTTTCACAACTGAGGTTCCCGGCTCAGACAAACACCAGATTTGAAAAAGAGCTGATGATTCATGTTCTCCCGAGGTAGTAGAATCAGAAAAACATCATGGTTTCATGAATCTCTCCTTCCCTGAAGAGTGATCCCAAGATGAAATTTGGAAGAAACGGCCTATTACCGCAATTGCTCAAATGGCCTATTCTAGCAATGGCGAAACTGCCCTTTCACAACTGAGGTTCCCGGCTCAGACAAACACCAGATTTGAAAAAGAGCTGATAATTCATGTTCTCCCGAGGTAGTAGACTCAGAAGAACATCATGGTTTCATGAATCTGTCCTTGCCTGAAGAGTGATCCCCAGAAGAAATTTGGAAGAAACGGCCTATTACCGCAATTGCTCAAATGGCCTATTCTAGCAATGGCGAAACTGCCCTTTCACAACTGAGGTTCCCGGCTCAGACAAACACCAGATTTGAAAAAGAGCTGATGATTCATGTTCTCCCGAGGTAGTAGAATCAGAAAAACATCGTGGTTTCATGAATCTCTCCTTGCCTGAAGAGTGGTCCCAAGAAGTAATTTGGAAGAAACGGCCTATTACCGCAATTGCTCAAATGGCCTATTCTAGCAATGGCGAAACTGCCCTTTCGCAAATCAGTTTCCCGGCTCAGACAAACACCAGATTTGAAAAAGAGCTGATGATTCATGTTCTCCCGAGGTAGTAGAATCAGAAAAACATCATGGTTTCATGAATCTCTCCTTGCCTGAAGAGTGATCCCAGGAAGTAATTTGGAAGAAACGGCCTATTACCGCAATTGCTCAAATGGCCTATTCTAGCAATGGCGAAACTGCCCTTTCGCAAATCAGTTTCCCGGCTCAGACAAACACCAGATTTGAAAAAGAGCTGATGATTCATGTTCTCCCGAGGTAGTAGAATCAGAAAAACATCATGGTTTCATGAATCTCTCCTTCCCTGAAGAGTGATCCCAAGATGAAATTTGGAAGAAACGGCCTATTACCGCAATTGCTCAAATGGCCTATTCTAGCAATGGCGAAACTGCCCTTTCACAACTGAGGTTCCCGGCTCAGACAAACACCAGATTTGAAAAAGAGCTGATGATTCATGTTCTCCCGAGGTAGTAGAATCAGAAAAACATCATGGTTTCATGAATCTCTCCTTGCCTGAAGAGTGATCCCAGGAAGTAATTTGGAAGAAACGGCCTATTACCGCAATTGCTCAAATGGCCTATTCTAGCAATGGCGAAACTGCCCTTTCGCAAATCAGTTTCCCGGCTCAGACAAACACCAGATTTGAAAAAGAGCTGATGATTCATGTTCTCCCGAGGTAGTAGAATCAGAAAAACATCATGGTTTCATGAATCTCTCCTTGCCTGAAGAGTGATCCCAGGAAGTAATTTGGAAGAAACGGCCTATTACCGCAATTGCTCAAATGGCCTATTCTAGCAATGGCGAAACTGCCCTTTCACAACTGAGGTTCCCGGCTCAGACAAACACCAGATTTGAAAAAGAGCTGATGATTCATGTTCTCCCGAGGTAGTAGAATCAGAAAAACATCATGGTTTCATGAATCTCTCCTTGCCTGAAGAGTGATCCCAAGAAGAAATTTGGAAGAAACGGCCTATTACCGCAATTGCTCAAATGGCCTATTCTAGCAATGGCGAAACTGCCCTTTCACAACTGAGGTTCCCGGCTCAGACAAACACCAGATTTGAAAAGAGCTGATGATTCATGTTCTCCCGAGGTAGTAGAATCAGAAAAACATCATGGTTTCATGAATCTCTCCTTGCCTGAAGAGTGATCCCAGGAAGTAATTTGGAAGAAACGGCCTATTACCGCAATTGCTCAAATGGCCTATTCTAGCAATGGCGAAACTGCCCTTTCGCAAATCAGTTTCCCGGCTCAGAAAAACACCAGATTTGAAAAAGAGCTGATGATTCATGTTCTCCCGAGGTAGTAGAATCAGAAAAACATCATGGTTTCATGAATCTCTCCTTGCCTGAAGAGTGATCCCAGGAAGTAATTTGGAAGAAACGGCCTATTACCGCAATTGCTCAAATGGCCTATTCTAGCAATGGCGAAACTGCCCTTTCACAACTGAGGTTCCCGGCTCAGACAAACACCAGATTTGAAAAAGAGCTGATGATTCATGTTCTCCCGAGGTAGTAGAATCAGAAAAACATCATGGTTTCATGAATCTCTCCTTGCCTGAAGAGTGATCCCAGGAAGTAATTTGGAAGAAACGGCCTATTACCGCAATTGCTCAAATGGCCTATTCTAGCAATGGCGAAACTGCCCTTTCACAACTGAGGTTCCCGGCTCAGACAAACACCAGATTTGAAAAGAGCTGATGATTCATGTTCTCCCGAGGTAGTAGAATCAGAAAAACATCATGGTTTCATGAATCTCTCCTTGCCTGAAGAGTGATCCCAAGAAGTAATTTGGAAGAAACGGCCTATTACCGCAATTGCTCAAATGGCCTATTCTAGCAATGGCGAAACTGCCCTTTCGCAAATCAGTTTCCCGGCTCAGACAAACACCAGATTTGAAAAAGAGCTGATGATTCATGTTCTCCCGAGGTAGTAGAATCAGAAAAACATCATGGTTTCATGAATCTCTCCTTGCCTGAAGAGTGATCCCAGGAAGTAATTTGGAAGAAACGGCCTATTACCGCAATTGCTCAAATGGCCTATTCTAGCAATGGCGAAACTGCCCTTTCACAACTGAGGTTCCCGGCTCAGACAAACACCAGATTTGAAAAAGAGCTGATGATTCATGTTCTCCCGAGGTAGTAGAATCAGAAAAACATCATGGTTTCATGAATCTCTCCTTGCCTGAAGAGTGATCCCAGGAAGTAATTTGGAAGAAACGGCCTATTACCGCAATTGCTCAAATGGCCTATTCTAGCAATGGCGAAACTGCCCTTTCACAACTGAGGTTCCCGGCTCAGACAAACACCAGATTTGAAAAAGAGCTGATGATTCATGTTCTCCCGAGGTAGTAGAATCAGAAAAACATCATGGTTTCATGAATCTCTCCTTCCCTGAAGAGTGATCCCAAGATGAAATTTGGAAGAAACGGCCTATTACCGCAATTGCTCAAATGGCCTATTCTAGCAATGGCGAAACTGCCCTTTCACAACTGAGGTTCCCGGCTCAGACAAACACCAGATTTGAAAAAGAGCTGATAATTCATGTTCTCCCGAGGTAGTAGACTCAGAAGAACATCATGGTTTCATGAATCTGTCCTTGCCTGAAGAGTGATCCCCAGAAGAAATTTGGAAGAAACGGCCTATTACCGCAATTGCTCAAATGGCCTATTCTAGCAATGGCGAAACTGCCCTTTCACAACTGAGGTTCCCGGCTCAGACAAACACCAGATTTGAAAAAAAGCTGATCATTCATATTCTCCCGAGGTAGTAGAACCAGAAAACATCATGGTCTCATGAATCTCTCCTTTCCTGAAGAGTGGTCCCAGGAAGTAATTTGGAAGAAACGGCCTATTACCGCAATTGCTCAAATGGCCTATTCTAGCAATGGCGAAACTGCCCTTTCGCAAATCAGTTTCCCGGCTCAGACAAACACCAGATTTGAAAAAGAGCTGATGATTCATGTTCTCCCGAGGTAGTAGAATCAGAAAAACATCATGGTTTCATGAATCTCTGCTTGCCTGATGAGTGATCCCAGGAAGTAATTTGGAAGAAACGGCCTATTACCGCAATTGCTCAAATGGCCTATTCTAGCAATGGCGAAACTGCCCTTTCGCAAATCAGTTTCCCGGCTCAGACAAACACCAGATTTGAAAAAGAGCTGATGATTCATGTTCTCCCGAGGTAGTAGAATCAGAAAAACATCATGGTTTCATGAATCTCTCCTTCCCTGAAGAGTGATCCCAAGAAGTAAATTGGCAGAAACTGCCTATTACCGCAATTACTCAAATGGCCTATTCTAGCAATGGCGAAACTGCCCTTTGACAACTGAGGTTCCCGGCTCAGACAAACACCAGATTTGAAAAAGAGCTGATGATTCATGTTCTCCCGAGGTAGTAGAATCAGAAAAACATCGTGGTTTCATGAATCTCTCCTTGCCTGAAGAGTGATCCCAGGAAGTAATTTGGAAGAAACGGCCTATTACCGCAATTGCTCAAATGGCCTATTCTAGCAATGGCGAAACTGCCCTTTCACAACTGAGGTTCCCGGCTCAGACAAACACCAGATTTGAAAAAGAGCTGATGATTCATGTTCTCCCGAGGTAGTAGAATCAGAAAAACATCATGGTTTCATGAATCTCTCCTTGCCTGAAGAGTGATCCCAGGAAGTAATTTGGAAGAAACGGCCTATTACCGCAATTGCTCAAATGGCCTATTCTAGCAATGGCGAAACTGCCCTTTCACAACTGAGGTTCCCGGCTCAGACAAACACCAGATTTGAAAAAGAGCTGATGATTCATGTTCTCCCGAGGTAGTAGAATCAGAAAAACATCATGGTTTCATGAATCTCTCCTTGCCTGAAGAGTGATCCCAGGAAGTAATTTGGAAGAAACGGCCTATTACCGCAATTGCTCAAATGGCCTATTCTAGCAATGGCGAAACTGCCCTTTCACAACTGAGGTTCCCGGCTCAGACAAACACCAGATTTGAAAAAGAGCTGATGATTCATGTTCTCCCGAGGTAGTAGAATCAGAAAAACATCATGGTTTCATGAATCTCTCCTTGCCTGAAGAGTGATCCCAGGAAGTAATTTGGAAGAAACGGCCTATTACCGCAATTGCTCAAATGGCCTATTCTAGCAATGGCGAAACTGCCCTTTCACAACTCAGGTTCCCGGCTCAGACAAACACCAGATTTGAAAAGAGCTGATGATTCATGTTCTCCCGAGGTAGTAGAATCAGAAAAACATCATGGTTTCATGAATCTCTCCTTGCCTGAAGAGTGATCCCAGGAAGTAATTTGGAAGAAACGGCCTATTACCGCAATTGCTCAAATGGCCTATTCTAGCAATGGCGAAACTGCCCTTTCACAACTGAGGTTCCCGGCTCAGACAAACACCAGATTTGAAAAAGAGCTGATGATTCATGTTCTCCCGAGGTAGTAGAATCAGAAAAACATCATGGTTTCATGAATCTCTCCTTGCCTGAAGAGTGATCCCAGGAAGTAATTTGGAAGAAACGGCCTATTACCGCAATTGCTCAAATGGCCTATTCTAGCAATGGCGAAACTGCCCTTTCACAACTGAGGTTCCCGGCTCAGACAAACACCAGATTTGAAAAAGAGCTGATGATTCATGTTCTCCCGAGGTAGTAGAATCAGAAAAACATCATGGTTTCATGAATCTCTCCTTGCCTGAAGAGTGATCCCAAGAAGTAATTTGGAAGAAACGGCCTATTACCGCAATTGCTCAAATGGCCTATTCTAGCAATGGCGAAACTGCCCTTTCACAACTGAGGTTCCCGGCTCAGACAAACACCAGATTTGAAAAAGAGCTGATGATTCATGTTCTCCCGAGGTAGTAGAATCAGAAAAACATCATGGTTTCATGAATCTCTCCTTGCCTGAAGAGTGATCCCAAGAAGTAATTTGGAAGAAACGGCCTATTACCGCAATTGCTCAAATGGCCTATTCTAGCAATGGCGAAACTGCCCTTTCACAACTGAGGTTCCCGGCTCAGACAAACACCAGATTTGAAAAAGAGCTGATGATTCATGTTCTCCCGAGGTAGTAGAATCAGAAAAACATCATGGTTTCATGAATCTCTCCTTGCCTGAAGAGTGATCCCAGGAAGTAATTTGGAAGAAACGGCCTATTACCGCAATTGCTCAAATGGCCTATTCTAGCAATGGCGAAACTGCCCTTTCACAACTGAGGTTCCCGGCTCAGACAAACACCAGATTTGAAAAAGAGCTGATGATTCATGTTCTCCCGAGGTAGTAGAATCAGAAAAACATCATGGTTTCATGAATCTCTCCTTGCCTGAAGAGTGATCCCAGGAAGTAATTTGGAAGAAACGGCCTATTACCGCAATTGCTCAAATGGCCTATTCTAGCAATGGCGAAACTGCCCTTTCACAACTGAGGTTCCCGGCTCAGACAAACACCAGATTTGAAAAGAGCTGATGATTCATGTTCTCCCGAGGTAGTAGAATCAGAAAAACATCATGGTTTCATGAATCTCTCCTTGCCTGAAGAGTGATCCCAGGAAGTAATTTGGAAGAAACGGCCTATTACCGCAATTGCTCAAATGGCCTATTCTAGCAATGGCGAAACTGCCCTTTCACAACTGAGGTTCCCGGCTCAGACAAACACCAGATTTGAAAAAGAGCTGATGATTCATGTTCTCCCGAGGTAGTAGAATCAGAAAAACATCATGGTTTCATGAATCTCTCCTTGCCTGAAGAGTGATCCCAGGAAGTAATTTGGAAGAAACGGCCTATTACCGCAATTGCTCAAATGGCCTATTCTAGCAATGGCGAAACTGCCCTTTCACAACTGAGGTTCCCGGCTCAGACAAACACCAGATTTGAAAAAGAGCTGATGATTCATGTTCTCCCGAGGTAGTAGAATCAGAAAAACATCATGGTTTCATGAATCTCTCCTTGCCTGAAGAGTGATCCCAAGAAGTAATTTGGAAGAAACGGCCTATTACCGCAATTGCTCAAATGGCCTATTCTAGCAATGGCGAAACTGCCCTTTCACAACTGAGGTTCCCGGCTCAGACAAACACCAGATTTGAAAAAGAGCTGATGATTCATGTTCTCCCGAGGTAGTAGAATCAGAAAAACATCATGGTTTCATGAATCTCTCCTTGCCTGAAGAGTGATCCCAGGAAGTAATTTGGAAGAAACGGCCTATTACCGCAATTGCTCAAATGGCCTATTCTAGCAATGGCGAAACTGCCCTTTCACAACTGAGGTTCCCGGCTCAGACAAACACCAGATTTGAAAAAGAGCTGATGATTCATGTTCTCCCGAGGTAGTAGAATCAGAAAAACATCATGGTTTCATGAATCTCTCCTTGCCTGAAGAGTGATCCCAGGAAGTAATTTGGAAGAAACGGCCTATTACCGCAATTGCTCAAATGGCCTATTCTAGCAATGGCGAAACTGCCCTTTCACAACTGAGGTTCCCGGCTCAGACAAACACCAGATTTGAAAAAGAGCTGATGATTCATGTTCTCCCGAGGTAGTAGAATCAGAAAAACATCATGGTTTCATGAATCTCTCCTTGCCTGAAGAGTGATCCCAAGAAGTAATTTGGAAGAAACGGCCTATTACCGCAATTGCTCAAATGGCCTATTCTAGCAATGGCGAAACTGCCCTTTCACAACTGAGGTTCCCGGCTCAGACAAACACCAGATTTGAAAAGAGCTGATGATTCATGTTCTCCCGAGGTAGTAGAATCAGAAAAACATCATGGTTTCATGAATCTCTCCTTGCCTGAAGAGTGATCCCAGGAAGTAATTTGGAAGAAACGGCCTATTACCGCAATTGCTCAAATGGCCTATTCTAGCAATGGCGAAACTGCCCTTTCACAACTGAGGTTCCCGGCTCAGACAAACACCAGATTTGAAAAAGAGCTGATGATTCATGTTCTCCCGAGGTAGTAGAATCAGAAAAACATCATGGTTTCATGAATCTCTCCTTGCCTGAAGAGTGATCCCAAGAAGTAATTTGGAAGAAACGGCCTATTACCGCAATTGCTCAAATGGCCTATTCTAGCAATGGCGAAACTGCCCTTTCACAACTGAGGTTCCCGGCTCAGACAAACACCAGATTTGAAAAAGAGCTGATGATTCATGTTCTCCCGAGGTAGTAGAATCAGAAAAACATCATGGTTTCATGAATCTCTCCTTGCCTGAAGAGTGATCCCAGGAAGTAATTTGGAAGAAACGGCCTATTACCGCAATTGCTCAAATGGCCTATTCTAGCAATGGCGAAACTGCCCTTTCACAACTGAGGTTCCCGGCTCAGACAAACACCAGATTTGAAAAAGAGCTGATGATTCATGTTCTCCCGAGGTAGTAGAATCAGAAAAACATCATGGTTTCATGAATCTCTCCTTGCCTGAAGAGTGATCCCAAGAAGTAATTTGGAAGAAACGGCCTATTACCGCAATTGCTCAAATGGCCTATTCTAGCAATGGCGAAACTGCCCTTTCACAACTGAGGTTCCCGGCTCAGACAAACACCAGATTTGAAAAAGAGCTGATGATTCATGTTCTCCCGAGGTAGTAGAATCAGAAAAACATCATGGTTTCATGAATCTCTCCTTGCCTGAAGAGTGATCCCAGGAAGTAATTTGGAAGAAACGGCCTATTACCGCAATTGCTCAAATGGCCTATTCTAGCAATGGCGAAACTGCCCTTTCACAACTGAGGTTCCCGGCTCAGACAAACACCAGATTTGAAAAGAGCTGATGATTCATGTTCTCCCGAGGTAGTAGAATCAGAAAAACATCATGGTTTCATGAATCTCTCCTTGCCTGAAGAGTGATCCCAAGAAGTAATTTGGAAGAAACGGCCTATTACCGCAATTGCTCAAATGGCCTATTCTAGCAATGGCGAAACTGCCCTTTCACAACTGAGGTTCCCGGCTCAGACAAACACCAGATTTGAAAAGAGCTGATGATTCATGTTCTCCCGAGGTAGTAGAATCAGAAAAACATCATGGTTTCATGAATCTCTCCTTGCCTGAAGAGTGATCCCAAGAAGTAATTTGGAAGAAACGGCCTATTACCGCAATTGCTCAAATGGCCTATTCTAGCAATGGCGAAACTGCCCTTTCACAACTGAGGTTCCCGGCTCAGACAAACACCAGATTTGAAAAGAGCTGATGATTCATGTTCTCCCGAGGTAGTAGAATCAGAAAAACATCATGGTTTCATGAATCTCTCCTTGCCTGAAGAGTGATCCCAGGAAGTAATTTGGAAGAAACGGCCTATTACCGCAATTGCTCAAATGGCCTATTCTAGCAATGGCGAAACTGCCCTTTCACAACTGAGGTTCCCGGCTCAGACAAACACCAGATTTGAAAAAGAGCTGATGATTCATGTTCTCCCGAGGTAGTAGAATCAGAAAAACATCATGGTTTCATGAATCTCTCCTTCCCTGAAGAGTGATCCCAAGATGAAATTTGGAAGAAACGGCCTATTACCGCAATTGCTCAAATGGCCTATTCTAGCAATGGCGAAACTGCCCTTTCACAACTGAGGTTCCCGGCTCAGACAAACACCAGATTTGAAAAAGAGCTGATGATTCATGTTCTCCCGAGGTAGTAGAATCAGAAAAACATCATGGTTTCATGAATCTCTCCTTGCCTGAAGAGTGATCCCAGGAAGTAATTTGGAAGAAACGGCCTATTACCGCAATTGCTCAAATGGCCTATTCTAGCAATGGCGAAACTGCCCTTTCACAACTGAGGTTCCCGGCTCAGACAAACACCAGATTTGAAAAAGAGCTGATGATTCATGTTCTCCCGAGGTAGTAGAATCAGAAAAACATCATGGTTTCATGAATCTCTCCTTGCCTGAAGAGTGATCCCAGGAAGTAATTTGGAAGAAACGGCCTATTACCGCAATTGCTCAAATGGCCTATTCTAGCAATGGCGAAACTGCCCTTTCACAACTGAGGTTCCCGGCTCAGACAAACACCAGATTTGAAAAAGAGCTGATGATTCATGTTCTCCCGAGGTAGTAGAATCAGAAAAACATCATGGTTTCATGAATCTCTCCTTCCCTGAAGAGTGATCCCAAGATGAAATTTGGAAGAAACGGCCTATTACCGCAATTGCTCAAATGGCCTATTCTAGCAATGGCGAAACTGCCCTTTCACAACTGAGGTTCCCGGCTCAGACAAACACCAGATTTGAAAAAGAGCTGATGATTCATGTTCTCCCGAGGTAGTAGAATCAGAAAAACATCATGGTTTCATGAATCTCTCCTTGCCTGAAGAGTGATCCCAGGAAGTAATTTGGAAGAAACGGCCTATTACCGCAATTGCTCAAATGGCCTATTCTAGCAATGGCGAAACTGCCCTTTCACAACTGAGGTTCCCGGCTCAGACAAACACCAGATTTGAAAAGAGCTGATGATTCATGTTCTCCCGAGGTAGTAGAATCAGAAAAACATCATGGTTTCATGAATCTCTCCTTGCCTGAAGAGTGATCCCAAGAAGTAATTTGGAAGAAACGGCCTATTACCGCAATTGCTCAAATGGCCTATTCTAGCAATGGCGAAACTGCCCTTTCACAACTGAGGTTCCCGGCTCAGACAAACACCAGATTTGAAAAAGAGCTGATGATTCATGTTCTCCCGAGGTAGTAGAATCAGAAAAACATCATGGTTTCATGAATCTCTCCTTGCCTGAAGAGTGATCCCAAGAAGTAATTTGGAAGAAACGGCCTATTACCGCAATTGCTCAAATGGCCTATTCTAGCAATGGCGAAACTGCCCTTTCACAACTGAGGTTCCCGGCTCAGACAAACACCAGATTTGAAAAGAGCTGATGATTCATGTTCTCCCGAGGTAGTAGAATCAGAAAAACATCATGGTTTCATGAATCTCTCCTTGCCTGAAGAGTGATCCCAGGAAGTAATTTGGAAGAAACGGCCTATTACCGCAATTGCTCAAATGGCCTATTCTAGCAATGGCGAAACTGCCCTTTCACAACTGAGGTTCCCGGCTCAGACAAACACCAGATTTGAAAAAGAGCTGATGATTCATGTTCTCCCGAGGTAGTAGAATCAGAAAAACATCATGGTTTCATGAATCTCTCCTTGCCTGAAGAGTGATCCCAGGAAGTAATTTGGAAGAAACGGCCTATTACCGCAATTGCTCAAATGGCCTATTCTAGCAATGGCGAAACTGCCCTTTCACAACTGAGGTTCCCGGCTCAGACAAACACCAGATTTGAAAAAGAGCTGATGATTCATGTTCTCCCGAGGTAGTAGAATCAGAAAAACATCATGGTTTCATGAATCTCTCCTTGCCTGAAGAGTGATCCCAGGAAGTAATTTGGAAGAAACGGCCTATTACCGCAATTGCTCAAATGGCCTATTCTAGCAATGGCGAAACTGCCCTTTCACAACTGAGGTTCCCGGCTCAGACAAACACCAGATTTGAAAAAGAGCTGATGATTCATGTTCTCCCGAGGTAGTAGAATCAGAAAAACATCATGGTTTCATGAATCTCTCCTTGCCTGAAGAGTGATCCCAGGAAGTAATTTGGAAGAAACGGCCTATTACCGCAATTGCTCAAATGGCCTATTCTAGCAATGGCGAAACTGCCCTTTCACAACTGAGGTTCCCGGCTCAGACAAACACCAGATTTGAAAAAGAGCTGATGATTCATGTTCTCCCGAGGTAGTAGAATCAGAAAAACATCATGGTTTCATGAATCTCTCCTTGCCTGAAGAGTGATCCCAAGAAGTAATTTGGAAGAAACGGCCTATTACCGCAATTGCTCAAATGGCCTATTCTAGCAATGGCGAAACTGCCCTTTCACAACTGAGGTTCCCGGCTCAGACAAACACCAGATTTGAAAAAGAGCTGATGATTCATGTTCTCCCGAGGTAGTAGAATCAGAAAAACATCATGGTTTCATGAATCTCTCCTTGCCTGAAGAGTGATCCCAGGAAGTAATTTGGAAGAAACGGCCTATTACCGCAATTGCTCAAATGGCCTATTCTAGCAATGGCGAAACTGCCCTTTCACAACTGAGGTTCCCGGCTCAGACAAACACCAGATTTGAAAAAGAGCTGATGATTCATGTTCTCCCGAGGTAGTAGAATCAGAAAAACATCATGGTTTCATGAATCTCTCCTTGCCTGAAGAGTGATCCCAGGAAGTAATTTGGAAGAAACGGCCTATTACCGCAATTGCTCAAATGGCCTATTCTAGCAATGGCGAAACTGCCCTTTCGCAAATCAGTTTCCCGGCTCAGAAAAACACCAGATTTGAAAAAGAGCTGATGATTCATGTTCTCCCGAGGTAGTAGAATCAGAAAAACATCATGGTTTCATGAATCTCTCCTTCCCTGAAGAGTGATCCCAAGAAGTAAATTGGAAGAAACGGCCTATTACCGCAATTGCTGAAATGGCCTATTCTAGCAATGGCGAAACTGCCCTTTCGCAAATCAGTTTCCCGGCTCAGACAAACACCAGATTTGAAAAAGAGCTGATGATTCGTGTTCTCCCGAGGCGGTAGAATGAGAAAATCATTATGGTTTCATGAATCTCTGCTTGACTGATGAGTGATCCCAGGAAGTAATTTGGAAGAAACGGCCTATTACCGCAATTGCTCAAATGGCCTATTCTAGCAATGGCGAAACTGCCGTTTTGCAAATCAGTTTCCCGGCTCAGAAAAACACCAGATTTGAAAAAGAGCTGATGATTCATGTTTTCCCAAGGTAGTAGAATCAGAAAAAGATCATAGTTACATGAGTCTCTCCTTCCCTGAAGAGTGATCCCAAGATGAAATTTGGAAGAAACGGCCTATTACCGCAATTGCTCAAATGGCCTATTCTAGCAATGGCGAAACTGCCCTTTCACAACTCAGGTTCCCGGCTCAGACAAACACCAGATTTGAAAAAGAGCTGATGATTCATGTTCTCCCGAGGTAGTAGAATCAGAAAAACATCATGGTTTCATGAATCTCTCCTTCCCTGAAGAGTGATCCCAAAATGAAATTTGGAAGAAACGGCCTATTACCGCAATTGCTCAAGTGGCCTATTCTAGCAATGGCGAAACTGCCCTTTCACAACTGAGGTTCCCGGCTCAGACAAACACCAGATTTGAAAAAGAGCTGATGATTCATGTTCTCCCGAGGTAGTAGAATCAGAAAAACATCATGGTTTCATGAATCTCTCCTTGCCTGAATTGTGATCCTAGGAAGTAATTTGGAAGAAACGGCCTATTACCGCAATTGCTCAAATGGCCTATTCTAGCAATGGCGAAACTGCCCTTTCGCAAATCAGTTTCCCGGCTCAGACAAACACCAGATTTGAAAAAGAGCTGATGATTCATGTTCTCCCGAGGTAGTAGAATCAGAAAAACATCATGGTTTCATGAATCTCTCCTTGCCTGAAGAGTGATCCCAAGATGAAATTTGGAAGAAACGGCCTATTACCGCAATTGCTCAAATGGCCTATTCTAGCAATGGCGAAACTGCCCTTTCACAACTGAGGTTCCCGGCTCAGACAAACACCAGATTTGAAAAAGAGCTGATGATTCATGTTCTCCCGAGGTAGTAGAATCAGAAAAACATCATGGTTTCATGAATCTCTCCTTGCCTGAAGAGTGATCCCAAGAAGTAATTTGGAAGAAACGGCCTATTACCGCAATTGCTCAAATGGCCTATTCTAGCAATGGCGAAACTGCCCTTTCACAACTGAGGTTCCCGGCTCAGACAAACACCAGATTTGAAAAAGAGCTGATGATTCATGTTCTCCCGAGGTAGTAGAATCAGAAAAACATCGTGGTTTCATGAATCTCTCCTTGCCTGAAGAGTGATCCCAGGAAGTAATTTGGAAGAAACGGCCTATTACCGCAATTGCTCAAATGGCCTATTCTAGCAATGGCGAAACTGCCCTTTCACAACTGAGGTTCCCGGCTCAGACAAACACCAGATTTGAAAAAGAGCTGATGATTCATGTTCTCCCGAGGTAGTAGAATCAGAAAAACATCATGGTTTCATGAATCTCTCCTTGCCTGAAGAGTGATCCCAGGAAGTAATTTGGAAGAAACGGCCTATTACCGCAATTGCTCAAATGGCCTATTCTAGCAATGGCGAAACTGCCCTTTCGCAAATCAGTTTCCCGGCTCAGACAAACACCAGATTTGAAAAAGAGCTGATGATTCATGTTCTCCCGAGGTAGTAGAATCAGAAAAACATCATGGTTTCATGAATCTCTCCTTGCCTGAAGAGTGATCCCAAGATGAAATTTGGAAGAAACGGCCTATTACCGCAATTGCTCAAATGGCCTATTCTAGCAATGGCGAAACTGCCCTTTCACAACTGAGGTTCCCGGCTCAGACAAACACCAGATTTGAAAAGAGCTGATGATTCATGTTCTCCCGAGGTAGTAGAATCAGAAAAACATCATGGTTTCATGAATCTCTCCTTGCCTGAAGAGTGATCCCAGGAAGTAATTTGGAAGAAACGGCCTATTACCGCAATTGCTCAAATGGCCTATTCTAGCAATGGCGAAACTGCCCTTTCACAACTCAGTTTCCCGGCTCAGACAAACACCAGATTTGAAAAAGAGCTGATGATTCATGTTCTCCCGAGGTAGTAGAATCAGAAAAACATCATGGTTTCATGAATCTCTCCTTGCCTGAAGAGTGATCCCAAGATGAAATTTGGAAGAAACGGCCTATTACCGCAATTGCTCAAATGGCCTATTCTAGCAATGGCGAAACTGCCCTTTCACAACTGAGGTTCCCGGCTCAGACAAACACCAGATTTGAAAAAGAGCTGATGATTCATGTTCTCCCGAGGTAGTAGAATCAGAAAAACATCATGGTTTCATGAATCTCTCCTTGCCTGAAGAGTGATCCCAGGAAGTAATTTGGAAGAAACGGCCTATTACCGCAATTGCTCAAATGGCCTATTCTAGCAATGGCGAAACTGCCCTTTCACAACTGAGGTTCCCGGCTCAGACAAACACCAGATTTGAAAAGAGCTGATGATTCATGTTCTCCCGAGGTAGTAGAATCAGAAAAACATCATGGTTTCATGAATCTCTCCTTGCCTGAAGAGTGATCCCAGGAAGTAATTTGGAAGAAACGGCCTATTACCGCAATTGCTCAAATGGCCTATTCTAGCAATGGCGAAACTGCCCTTTCACAACTGAGGTTCCCGGCTCAGACAAACACCAGATTTGAAAAAGAGCTGATGATTCATGTTCTCCCGAGGTAGTAGAATCAGAAAAACATCATGGTTTCATGAATCTCTCCTTGCCTGAAGAGTGATCCCAGGAAGTAATTTGGAAGAAACGGCCTATTACCGCAATTGCTCAAATGGCCTATTCTAGCAATGGCGAAACTGCCCTTTCACAACTGAGGTTCCCGGCTCAGACAAACACCAGATTTGAAAAGAGCTGATGATTCATGTTCTCCCGAGGTAGTAGAATCAGAAAAACATCATGGTTTCATGAATCTCTCCTTGCCTGAAGAGTGATCCCAGGAAGTAATTTGGAAGAAACGGCCTATTACCGCAATTGCTCAAATGGCCTATTCTAGCAATGGCGAAACTGCCCTTTCGCAAATCAGTTTCCCGGCTCAGAAAAACACCAGATTTGAAAAAGAGCTGATGATTCATGTTCTCCCGAGGTAGTAGAATCAGAAAAACATCATGGTTTCATGAATCTCTCCTTGCCTGAAGAGTGATCCCAGGAAGTAATTTGGAAGAAACGGCCTATTACCGCAATTGCTCAAATGGCCTATTCTAGCAATGGCGAAACTGCCCTTTCACAACTGAGGTTCCCGGCTCAGACAAACACCAGATTTGAAAAAGAGCTGATGATTCATGTTCTCCTGAGGCAGTAGAATCAGAAAAACATCGTGGTTTCATGAATCTCTCCTCCCCTGAAGAGTGATCCAAGGAAGTAATTTAGAAGAAACGGCCTATTACCGCAATTGCTCAAATGGCCTATTCTAGCAATGGCGAAACTGCCCTTTCACAACTGAGGTTCCCGGCTCAGACAAACACCAGATTTGAAAAAGAGCTGATGATTCATGTTCTCCCGAGGTAGTAGAATCAGAAAAACATGATAGTTACATGAGTCTCTCCTTCCCTGAAGAGTGATCCCAAGATGAAATTTGGAAGAAACGGCCTATTACCGCAATTGCTCAAATGGCCTATTCTAGCAATGGCGAAACTGCCCTTTCACAACTGAGGTTCCCGGCTCAGACAAACACCAGATTTGAAAAAGAGCTGATAATTCATGTTCTCCCGAGGTAGTAGACTCAG